>NC_135809.1:6697168-6997168 GCF_964213995.1 Mustelus asterias
AGACACAAACTCAATTTACAAAATAATGGTTGGAATGCGAGTCTTTACAGGTAATCAAGTCTTAAAGGTACAGACAATGTGAGTGGAGAGAGGGTTAAGCACAGGTTAAAGAGATGTGTATCGTCTCCAGCCAGGGCAGTTAGTGAGATTTTGCAAGCCCAGGCAAGTCGTGGGGTTTACAGATAGTGTGACATGAACCCAAGATCCCGGTTGAGGCCGTCCTCATGTGTGCGGAACTTGGCTATCAGTCTCTGCTCAGCGACTCTGCGCTGTCATGTGTTGTGAAGGCCGCCTTGGAGAACGCTTACCCGAAGATCAGAGGCCGAATGCCCGTGACTGCTGAAGTGTTCCCCAACAGAAGAGAACAGTCTTGCCTGGTGATTGTCGAGCGGTGTTCATTCATCCGTTGTCGTAGCGTCTGCATGGTCTCCCCAGTGTACCATGCCTCGGGACATCCTTTCCTGCAGCGTATCAGGTAGACAACATCGGCCGAGTTGCAAGTGTATGTACCGTGTACCTGGTGGATAGTATTCTCACATGAGATGATGGCATCCATGTCGATGATCCGACACGTCTTGCAGAGGCTTCACAGGGCCAGGGACCTAGGTTCGATTCCCGGCTTGGGTCACTGTTTGTGTGGAGTTTGCACATTCTCCCCGTGTCTGCGTGGGTTTCCTCTGGGTGTTCCGGTCTCCTCCCACATTCTGAAAGACGTGCTGGTTAGGGTACATTTACCCGAAGAGGTGATGGACTGTGGCGACTAGGGGAATTTCACAGTAACTTCATTGCAGTGTTAATGTAAGCCTTATTTGTGACTAATAAATAAACTTTACTTTACTTTACTTTAAATAAAGGCGCTTTGTAATGAACCACCCTCAGATTTCAAACCCCACTAAGATTTTCTACACCGTCGTCCTTGAATTTGTGTCATTTGGGGTGACAGAGTGGTTAGCACTGCTGCCTCACAGCCCCAGGGACCCGGGTTCGATTCCAGCCTCGGGTCACTGTCTGTGTGGAGTTTGCACGTTCTCCCCATGTCTGCGTGGGTTTCCTCCGGGTGCTCCGGTTTCCTCCCACGGTCCAAAGATGTGTGGATTCGGTGCATTGGCTGTGCGAGATTGCCCCTTAGTGTCCCGAGATGCCTAGGTTAGAGGGATTAGCGGGGTAAATATGTGGGGTTACAGGGATAGGGGCTGGGAGGGATTATTGTCAGTGCAGACCCGATGGGCAGAATGGCCTCCTTCTGCACTGCAGGGATTCTGTGATGCAAAGACATTTTGGGTTGAACTTTAATTAATTGCTAACTTGTTAAAGATCCAATGAAAGGACTAATGTGTGTCAGAACCAGGTGGTTTTACTGTGACTGGTCCGTGAATACATGGTTAGTCTATGTACAGGTTCTCCAGTGCTGCAGTGAGGCTAGCTAACTGCGTGGAGCCAATGTTTCAAGTCTGGATAACCACTCGAAACATTGGCTCTATTCTCTCTCCACAGGTGCTGTCAGACCTGCTGAGATTTTCCAGCATTTTCTGTTTTTGTTTCAGATTCCAGCATCCGCAGTATTTTGTTTTTATTTAACCGTGTGGAAGCCAGTCTCTGGATTCTGTGTGCATCACCGTGGTCAGCTTGGTGCAACTCCTCCCGTGACTCAGAATGTGCAGAGGAGTGACCAAGGCCATGCTAAAATTGCCCCTTTGTGTCCATTGAAGTGCAGGTTAGATGGATTGGCCATGCCCAATCTGCTTTCCTTGCTGCCCAGTCACTCTCGTAACCAGAATGCCCAACTCTACCGGGGATTACTGCATCCCCGGGTGTCAGGTTAAAATGGCAATAAGTAGTATTTTCAGAAATGAAGTAATGCAAGGAGAGAGTGGGGGTGGGGGGGGAGTGGGGCGTTGGGGGGGGGGGGGGGGGGGCGGTGGGGGGAGCCTTTCTTCCACCATCGGGTTTGTAGAATCAATATTTCCTTTTAAAGAAAATTAAAATTTTCTAGATATAGCTCTAGATAAAGCACTTGGGGCAAATGGGATCAAAGGTTATGGGGAGAAAGCAGGGTTAAGCTATTGAGTTGGACGATCAGCCATGATCGTTGTGATGACTTCAGCCGGACTAATGAGGTTGGCTTGCTGCTAGGGTATGAACTACGTCCTAATTGATGGTTAAATCAGGGAGCCTCATGCTCCTTATTTAATAGTAAGAAGTTTAACAACACCAGGTTAAAGTCCAACAGGTTTATTTGGTAACAAAAGCCACTCTGGTGTTGTTAAACTTCTTACTGTGTTTACCCCAGTCCAACGCCGGCATTTCCACATCATGACTCCTTATTTAAAGCAGGTGTGTCAGACTCCCAGCCTGCATTCAGCAGGGAGCAACCGGAGAGCTGGCTGTGTACAGATGTATGGTGTAAATAAAGTAACTTGGTGACGGGACTTTCGTCTCCGTGGAGTTATTACAATCGAAATGAATGGTGGAGCAGGCTCGAAGGGCCAGATGGCCTCCTCCTGCTCCTATCTTCTTTCTATGCTAAATATGTGGGATTACGGGGATAGGGTGGGGGAGAAGACCTGGATAGGATATTCTGTCAGAGAATTGGTGCTGACATGATGGGCTGAATGGCCTCCTTCTACACTGCAGGGATTCTATGATTTGATGAATAATGTGCCAACTCCGTCACCATACAACACACTGCTGTGGGGGTGGTGGTGGGGTGGGGGGGGGGGGTGGGGGAGACAGAAGCCGTGGGCGGAATCCCACCCTATGTTTCAAGTCCAATATGGCTCTTCTTCAGGGCTGAAGAGAGGCAGAAATGTGCTGGTTTTATACTGCTGAGAAAGGAGTGAGGATCGGGGGGGATACAAAGGGGAGGGTCGGGGCAGGTTAGAGAATAGGGGGAGATTAAATTACAAAGATGCCACGTTCTCACGTTTTGCTTTCAGACAGCACTGATATTCAATGGCATTACCATTGCAGAATTTCCCATCATCATCAGTCCGGGGGTTACCACTGACCAGAACCTGAACTGGGCTAGCCATATAAATACTGTGGCTACAAGAGCAGGTCAGAGGCTGGGAATCCTGCGGCGAGTAACTCACCTCCTGACTCCCCAAAACCTGTCCACCATCTACAAGGCACAAGTCAGGAGTGTGATGGAACACTCCCCACTCGCCTGGATGGGTGCAGCTCCAACAACACTCAAGAAGCTCGACACCATCCAGGACAAAGCAGCCCCTCTCTTCATCGGCATTGTATATTTTACCTGTCTCAGGGCTATTTAGATCTGACACGAGTTTCTACTGCCGGAACTTTCCGCTGGCTGGATTTTCCAGTGCCACCAAAGTCAACGGACATTTGAATGACTCACCTTATCTGCTTGGGGGGAGGGGGGAACTGGCTGCAGCGGGGCTGGAAACCCCCCCCCCCCCCCCACCCCCCGTCCTCCATGTGTGACAGGTTTTATCCACAGTGCTTTGAAATGTCTACTCCATGCTGCAGCTTAGGGCTCGGATATTCTGCCAACCCTTCACTATTGTCCGGTGGGATCTTCCCATTCCACCGAAGTCAATGGCCATTTGCATTGCCCATCAGCCGCGGGGCTGGAGGGGGGGAGGGTCACTTTCGGCGGGACTGGTTATTGTCGACGCCAGCTTCCTCCCACGCTTTTCACTTCATTCTATGAACATAACCTTCTCAACCTTTCTCCTTCATGTGCTTATCCAGCTCTTCCCTAAATGTCTCTATTCTGCTCAGACTCTCACCAACTTTTACAGATGCACCATAGAAAGCATTCTTTCTGGTTGTATCACAGCTTGGTATGGCTCCTGCTCTGCCCAAGACCGCAAGAAACTACAAAGGGTCGTGAATGTAGCCCAACCCATCACGCAAACCAGCCTCCCATCCATTGACTCTGTCTACACTTCCCGCTGCCTCGGCAAAGCAGCCAGCATAATTAAGGACCCCACGCACCCCGGACATTCTCTCTTCCACCTTCTTCCGTCAGGAAAAAGATACAAAAGTCTGAGGTCACGTACCAACCGACTCAAGAACAGCTTCTTCCCTGCTGCCGTCAGACTCTTGAATGGACCTACCTTGCATTAAGTTGATCTTTCTCTACACCCTAGCTATGACTGGAACACTACATTCTGCACTCTCTCCTTTCCTTCTCTATGAACGGTATGCTTTGTCCGTATAGCGCGCAGGAAACAATACTTTTCACTGTATGTTAATACATGTGACAATAATAAATCAAATCAAATCAAACCAAATCAAACCAGCCTCTGGCTGTGGTATAGTGAGTCCGACATTCTCACCACTCTCTGAGTAAAGAGGTTTTTCCTCATTTCCATGTCAGATTTATTGGTGATTTGGTGACTTGTCTCATTCTTCGCGGGAAACACCTTCTCGACAGTTACTCTTTTCAAGACTTCAAGATCTTTAGAGAGAAAGAGCCCCAAGTTGTTTAATCTTCCTGTCCTTCTCATTATAATAAATGTTATTTTCACCATCTTCAGTGCCTCTACATATATATTCATATGGGACGGCACGGTGGCACAGTGGTTAGCACTGCTGCCTCATAGCGCTAGGAATCCAGGTTCCTGGCTCTGGTCACTGTCTGTGTGGCGTTTGCACGTTCTCCCCGTGTCTGCGTGGGCTTCCTCCAGGTACTCCAGTTTCCTCCCACAGTCCAAAGACGTGCAGGTTAGGTGGATTTGGCCATGCTAAATTGGATCTCTTTATGTCCCAAGGTGTGTAAATCAATGGGAATAGCAGGGTAATTTTGTGGGCCTGGGTGGGATGCTTTGTCAGAGAGCTGGTGCAGACTCTATGGGCCGAATGGCCTCCTTCTGCACTGTAGGGATTCTATATCCTTTCTTACAGTATGGAGACCAGACTGTTCACAGTGGTCTAACCAAGATTCAATACAGGTTTAACTATCCTGAGCCTCTGGTCTCTGCAATCCTTTAGGGAAGAGGGCATTCCACTCATTTCTAAGCTTTCTCAAAGTCTGGGGACGCTGTAACCTATTTGAACCAAATCTTGTTATGGAGAGTCATTGTGGAAATGAATTTTCAGGTTTGTATGAAGTCACTTCATTTGCCTTACAAGTTTAGAAATGTTTTCTTGTGAAATGTTATTGAAAGAAAATAGTACTGGATACACAGGTCTCCAAGGCTTGAAGATCTGAGGGATGGGTATAAATGTAAAAAGCATGTTGATGAAGAGAGGGGAGCTACACTTTGGATTGAAATTCTCATTATTTACAACAATCCTGTAACTTGTGCTTCTCTCAGGCTACAGATGGGAGACAGAGAGACTCCCAGCGTGAATGAAAGGACCAGTCTGAGCAGAACTCAGTCTGAAATCAATTAGTCAAATATTCAGAAGTGTAATCTGAAGAGGATGGCAGGAACGACTGAAGTATTAGCATAATTCAGCCCACGCCCTCAGCGGGAGAATTTTTACCTGCAAACCACAAACCATCAGCTGATTTAATTTGCTTCTGTGAATTCCAACATTTAATTTCCAATTCTGAAAACCCTAATGACAAAATGTACCTTCCCAGGTTGTAATATAGAGTCATAGAGGTTTACAGCATGGAAACAGGCCCTTCGGCCCAACTTGTCCATGCCACCCCTTTTTTTTAACCCCTAATCTAGTCCCAATTGCCCGCGTTTGACCCATGTAACTGTCTAAATGCTTTTTAAAAGACAAAACTGTACCCACCTCTACCACTACCTCTGGCAGCTTGTTCCAGACACTCACCACCCACTCTGGACCCTTTTGTATCTCTCCCCTCTCCCCTTAACAATCCAATAAAACATACAGTTTTATACATTTAACAAAGCCTCCAATTTTCAGGCTGTGTGCATTTTTAATCCTCCCTATCACTTGCCACTTTGTTATCAAAAGGAGCGTGCTAAAATATAAGATTGCAGAACAAAACTCTGCAATTTCCTTTAGTGTCAAAATCCTTCTCTGCTGCTCTCATTCCCAGGCAATTCCATGCCCATTTATTGAAGTTAAGGACTTATTTATTCATACAAAGTCCTCTATATTTTTTGAGATATTGTGAAACATTCATTTTTTTTGTAAAAACCGTGATGGTTAAATAGGAAAATCCTACAGACGTTCTTTAACTCCAGGAGATGCTGTGAGCACCATCTAGTGAGCGAGTGAGCCTAGTGTCTGAGCTGCCTCTAGTCAGTCCGTCTCCTCTGTATCTGCTACTGACAGGGTGGATTACTCTGTGGCTCTTTCAGCAACTCTGAATATGACAGCTGCTCCTAAGAGTCAATAAATCCCACAAACCTGAAAAGGGGCACATAAAATGGGCTAGATTTATTACTGGTACCTAAAACACAACAAGCAAAGACCACCAAAGCAGCTTGTATCCAGGGAGGTCAGTTGCACTGTAGGTTATCAAGGACAGTTGATCAAGCAAAGAGAACAAAGAACAGTACAGCACAGAAACAGGCCCTTTGGCCCATCAGGTGTGCGCCAACACATGATGCCTTTCTAGACTGAAGACCTTTTGCCTCAACGTGGTCCATACCCCTTTATAAGAACATAAGAAATAGGAAATAGGAGCAGGAGTAGGCCATCCAGCCCCTCGAGCCTGCCCTGCCATTCAATAAGATCATGGCTGATCTGACGTGGATCAGTACCACTTACCCGCCTGATCCCCATAACCCTTAATTCCCTTACCGATCAGAATTATCCCTTGCCTATTAGAATCAAACAAGAACAAAGAACAAAGAACAATACAGCACAGGAACAGGCCCTTCGGCCCTCCAAGCCCGCGCCGCTCCCTGGTCCAAACTAGACCATTCTTTTGTATCCCTCCATTCCCACTCCGTTCATATGGCTGTCTCGATAAGTCTTAAACGTTCCCAGTGTGTCCGCCTCCACCACCTTGCCTGGCAGCGCATTCCAGGCCCCCACCACCCTCTGTGTAAAATATGTCCTTCTGATATCTGTGTTAAACCTCCCCCCCTTCACCTTGAACCTATGACCCCTCGTGAACGTCACCACCGACCTGGGGAAAAGCTTCCCACCGATCACCCTATCTATGCCTTTCATAATTTTATACACTTCTATTAAGTCTCCCCTCATCCTCCGTCTTTCCAGGGAGAACAACCCCAGTTTACCCAATCTCTCCTCATAACCAAGCCCCTCCATACCAGGTAACATCCTGGTAAACCTCCTCTGTACTCTCTCCAAAGCCTCCATGTCCTTCTGGTAGTGTGGCGACCAGAACTGGATGCAGTATTCCAAATGCGGCCGAACCAACATTCTATACATCTGCAACATCAGACACCAATTTTTATACTCTATGCCCCGTCCTATTAAGGCAAGCATGCCATATGCCTTCTTCACCACCTTCTCCACCTGTGACGTCACCTTCAAGGATCTGTGGACTTGCACACCCAGGTCCCTCTGCGTATCTACACCCTTTATGGTTCTGCCATTTATCGTATAGCTCCTCCCTACATTATTTCTACCAAAATGCATCACTTCGCATTTATCAGGATTGAACTCCATCTGCCATTTCTTTGCCCAAATTTCCAGCCTATCTATATCCTTCTGTAGCTTCTGACAATGCTCCTCACTATCTGCAAGTCCAGCCAATTTTGTGTCGTCTGCAAACTTACTGATCACCCAGTTACACCTTCTTCCAGATCGTTTATATAAATCACAAACAGCAGAGGTCCCAATACAGAGCCCTGCGGAACACCACTAGTCACAGGCCTCCAGCCGGAAAAAGACCCTTCCACTACCACCCTCTGTCTTCTGTGACCAAGCCAGTTCTCCACCCATCTAGCCACCTCCCCCTTTATCCCATGAGATCCAACCTTTTTCACCAGCCTACCATGAGGGACTTTGTCAAACGCTTTACTAAAGTCCATATAGACGACATCCACGGCCCTTCCCTCGTCAACCATTCTGGTCACTTCTTCGAATCATAGAGTCATAGAATCCTAACAGTGCCGAAGGAGGCCATTTGGCCCATCAAGCCTGCACCAATAACAATCCCATCCAGACCCTATTCCTGTAACCCCACATAATTACACTACTAGTTCCCCCTCACATTAAGGGACAATTTAGCATGGCCAATCATCTTTGGAATGTGGGAGGAAAGTGGAGCACTCAGAGGGAACCCACGCAAACACGGGGAGAACATGCAAACTTCACAGTCACCCAAGGCCGGACTCGAACCCGGGTCCCTGGTGCTGTGAGGCAGCAGTGCTAACAACAGTGTCACCGTGCTGCCCAGTACTACTCTTTATGTATTTGTCAAGATGTCTCTTAAATGTTGCTATTGTAACTGCTTCTACCACCTCCTCTGGCAGCGCATTCCAGGCACTCACCACCCTCTGTGTAAAAAACTTGTCTCCCACATCTCCTTTAAACTTACCCCTTTTACCTCAAATCTATGTCCCCCTAGTAACCAGGACTGAACCATTGGATAAGAAGAAAAACATTAAAGTGGGAAAGCAGACTTCAAAAGTAAATCAAATGTTTGGTGCCATCTTAATAGTTTGGGAATCGATAGTTAAAGGAATTGTGAGGAGTTTGTGTAACAGTCAAGACAAAGAAATTCTGAAGAGGGAGGTCTAATACCCAGAAGCAACTCTCTGATGGAAGTAGCTGAGAGAAAGCATTTCCTTAAAGATTTGAAAGTGTAACTTTTGCAAGCAGAATTTGAAATCACTCGTGTGGATGCCAGAATTCAGTGAGACAAGGTTGCTCCTGGCAAAAGATTCACCTGGAGGGTCTTTGAGGAGAATCCAAAGAAACTGACTCTGGTTCAGAGTGTCTGACCACAGCCAACCTGTGAATTTCAAGGGACTGTTTAAAAGTTTAAAATTTACTTATTAGTGTCATAAGTGGGCTCACATTAACACTGCAATGAAGTTACTGTGAAAATCCCTTAATCGCCACACACTGGCACCTGTTCGGGATACACTGAGGGAGAATTTAGCACGGCCAATGCACCTAACCGGCACGTCTTTCAGACTGTGGGAGGAAACCGGAGCTCCCGGAGGAAACCCACGCAGACACGGGGAGAACGTGCAAACTCCACACAGACAGTGACCCAAGCCGGAAATCAAACCCGAGTCCCTGGCACCGTGAGGCAGCAGTGCTAACCATTGTGCCATCGTGCCGACTGTGTGTTACTGAGACCAATATAACCCAAGATGTAACCCATGTTAACCTTAAAGTCTGTGTATTTGTGAAGCTGGAGGTCAGGGTTCGGTGGTGGTGGGGGGGATAGTAATGAATTCTTGTGAAGGGGTAATTAACAGTCCTGTGACTCTGTACCTCTACATTTTGTAAACATTACGGTACTTCGAGCCAGAGTTCCATTTTAGCATCTCCCCGTCCAGTTATAACATGAACTGGGATCATTACTGCAGATTTGGATGCAATGTCATTTCAAGTACTCATCTAAATGCTTCTTAAATGTTGTGAGAGTTCCCATCTCTACCACCCCTCCAGGCAGTGAGTTCCAGATACCCACCACCCTCTGGGTGAAAAAGCTTTTCCTCAAATCCCCTCCTGCTCCTTACCTTAAATCTCTGCCCCCTGGTTATTGACCCCTTTGCTAAGGGGAAAGGTTCCTTCCTGTTGACCCTATCTATGTCCCTCATAATGTCTTATGTTTTCCTGGTGTCACTCAGGGCCCCTTCAACCTTCTCTGCTCCAAAACAACCCCAGCCTATCCAGCATCTCTGTAGCCGAATCGCTGCAGCCCAGGCAGCACCCTGGTGAATCCTGGTGCACCCTCCCTAGTGCAGTGTCAGAGTTAAACTCTCAGGGTGCTGTTGTTGGGTGAAATCTGCTCTCGCCGCTGGATGCAACCCTTCCTACGGGGGATGGGGGGGGGGAGTTTTTGGCAAAGATTGATTCCTCAATCACCACGACTAAAACCTGCTTTCGGGCCGTTATCGCATTGCAGTTTGTAGGAGGCTGCAGAGTGCGAATCTCCGACATGACAGCAATGCTGCATTGGCTGGAAGGAACTGTGGAAGGTGCTGAGGATGTGACAGTCGCTATATAAATGCAACTCAGTCTCAATTGGAAGCAGAGTGTGTGGCAGAGGGAGAATTTGGGACAGTGATTATCTCCTGTTGTGTCGATGCCCGGAATGCCAGGGGCTGGGGCGGGAATTGGGTCAGGGGCTGGGTCAGCAGCAGAGGGGCCGAATGTTCACCAGCTGCTCAAACCCAGCTTTCAGAGTCTGCCAGGGGGCGGGGTCTCAACCAAGGGGCGGGGCCTCAGTCGGGGGCGGAGTCTGAGCCAGGGGCGGGGCCTCAGTCAGGGGGCGGGGTCTCAGTCAGGGGGCGGGGTCTGGGTGATTGACAGCCGGCGGCGCTGGGCCTCGGGCTGAGGTGAGCGGGTTCCGGGGACGGGGCTCGGTGTGGCGGCTCTGGGGGGGGAATGGGCTCCCCGGGCCCAGGCCCAGTGTCGGATTCACCCCCAGCCCGCGGTTCCGAACTGCCCACTCGGCCCATCGAGCCTGTGCTGGCCCAGAGGGAGGGGGTGCCGTTAACCCGCACAGCCGCGAAAAGCTCCAACATTAATAAAGCCGCGGGACTGAGTTAAATAATCCGCCCCAACCCTAACCCTGACCCTCTGCTTCCCATTGCACCGAGGGTGCAGCCAGTACCCTGCCTGGGCCCATCACTGAGAGCGGCTAGACTGCAGCTGGACCGGGACTGCGGCTAGACAGGGACTGGGACTGCGGCTAGACCAGGACTGCGGCTAGACAGGGACAGGGACTGCGGCTAGACAGGGACAGGGACTGCGGCTAGACCAGGACTGCGGCTAGACAGGGACAGGGACTGCGGCTAGACAGGGACTGGGACTGCAGCTGGACCGGGACTGCGGCTAGACAGGGACAGGGACTGCGGCTGGACCGGGACTGCGGCTAGACAGGGACAGGGACTGCGGCTGGACCGGGACTGCGGCTAGACAGGGACTGGGACTGCAGCTGGACCGGGACTGCGGCTAGACAGGGACTGGGACTGCAGCTGGACCGGGACTGTGGCTAGACAGGGACTGGGACTGCAGCTGGACTGGGACTGTGGCTAGACAGGGACTGGGACTGCGGCTAGACCGAGACTGCGGCTAGACAGGGACTGGGACTGCAGCTGGACCGGGACTGCGGCTATACAGGGACTGGGACTGCGGCTAGACTGAGACTGCGGCTAGACAGGCACTGGGACTGCAGCTGGACTGGGACTGCGACTAGACAGGGACTGGGACTGCGGCTAGACCGAGACTGGGGCTAGACAGGGACTAGGACTGTGGCTAGACCGAGACTGTGGCTAGACAGGCACTGGGACTGCAGCTGGACCTGGACTGAGACTGCAGCTGAACCAGGACTGTGGCTAGACAGGGACTGGGACTGCGGCTAGACTGAGACTGCGGCTAGACAGGGACTGGAACTGCAGCTAGAGTGGGACTGAGACTGCAGCTAGAATGAGACTGCGGCTAGACTGGGACTGCAGCTTGACTGGGACCGAGACTGCAGCTAGACCGGGACTTCGGCTAGACTGGGACCGAGACTGCGGCTAGACTGGGACCGAGACTGCGGCTAGACTGGGACCGAGACTGCGGCTAGACTGGGACCGAGACTGCGGCTAGACTGGGACCGAGACTGCGGCTAGACTGGGACCGAGACTGCGGCTAGACTGGGACCGAGACTGCGGCAAGACTGGGACCGAGACTGCGGCTAGACTGGGACCGGGACTGCGGCTAGACTGGGACCGGGACTGCGGCTAGACTGGGACCGGGACTGCGGCTAGACTGGGACCGGGACTGCGGCTAGACTGGGACCGGGACTGCGGCTAGACTGGGACCGGGACTGCGGCTAGACTGGGACCGAGACTGCGGCTAGACTGGGACCGAGACTGCGGCTAGACTGGGACCGCGACTGCGGCTAGACTGGGACCGAGACTGCGGCTAGACTGGGACCGGGACTGCGGCTAGACTGGGACCGGGACTGCGGCTAGACTGGGACCGAGACTGCGGCGAGACTGGGACCGAGACTGCGGCTAGACTGGGACCGCGACTGCGGCTAGACTGGAACTACAACTGTGCCTAGACTGGGACTACAACTGTGCCTAGACTGGGACTGAACTGCGGGTAGACCGGGACTGTGGCTAGACTGGGACTGAGACTGTGGCAAGATTGGGACTGAGACTGCGGCTAGACCAGGACTGAGACTGCGTCTAGACTAGGACTGCAGCAGGTGGTGAGGGAACCAACAAGAGGGAAAGGTACACTTGACCTTATCCACACCAGCCTGCCTGCCGCAGATGTATCTGTCCGTGACAGTATCGGTAGGAGTGACCTCCGCACCGTCCTTGTGGAGACAAAGTCCCGTCTTCACATTGAGGATGCCCTCCATCGTGTCGTGTGGCACTACCAGCATTCTTAATGGGATAAATTTCAAACAGAACTAGCAACTCAAGACTGTGGGTCATCAGGGTTTCACAGTGGTTAGCATCCAACCCGGGTTCAATTCTGGCCTTCAGTGAATGTGTGGAGTTTGCACGTTCTCTCCGGGTCTGTGTGGGTTTGCTCCGGTTTCCTCCCACGGTCCAAGGATGTGCGGGTTAGGAGGATTGGCCATGTGTGTGGTTATGGGGTAGGGCGGGGGAATGGGCCTAGGTAGAGTGTTATTTCGGAGGGTTGGTGCAGACTCAGTGGGCCAAATGGCAGTGTAGGGATTCTGTGGGATTCTCAACCACAATCTTCAACCTCATGGCCTGGCATATCCCCCACTCCATTGTTACGACCAAGTCAAGGGATCATCCCTGTTTCAATGAAGAGTGCAGGAGGGCATACCGGGAGCAACACCAGGAGCTTAACAACAAGTTATAGACAGAGCTTAGTGAGTCCTCAACTAATGGATCCGGTCTAAGCTCTGCAGTCCTGCCACATCCAGTCCTTAATGGTGGTAGATAATTTATAAACAACTCACTGGAGGAGGAGGTTCCACAAATATCCTCAATGATGGAGGAGCCCAGCGCATCAGCGCAAAAGAAAAGGCTGAAGCATTTGCACCAATCTTCAGACAGAAGTGCTGAGTGGATGATCCATCTCAGCCTCCTCCAATGGTCCCCAGCATCTCAAATGTCAGTCTTCAGCCAATTTGATTCACTCCCATGTGATATCAAGAAACGGCTGAAGGCATTGGATACCGCAAAGACAATGCAACCATACAATATTCTGGCAATAGTCCTGAAGTCTTGTGCTACAGAACTTGCTGTGCCCCTAGCCAAGCTGTTCCTGTACAGCTATAACACTGGCCAGTAATGTGGAGTATTGCCCAGGTATGTCCTGTACACAAGTAACAGGACAAATCCAAACCAGCCAATTACTGCCCCATCAGTCTACTCTCGATCATCAGTAAAATGATGGAAGGGGTCATCAACAGTGCTATCCAGCGGCACTTACTCAGCAATAACCTGCTCACGGACGCTCAGTTTGGGCTCCACCAGGGTCACTCAGCTCCTGACCTCATCACAGCCTTGGTTCAAACATGGACAAAAGAGCTGAATGCTAGAGGTGAGGCGAGAGTGACAGCCCTTGACATCAAGGCCACATTTGACCGAGTGGCATCAAGGAGCCCTAGCGAAACTGGAATCAATGGGTGTTGAAGGAAAACGCTCCGCTGTTTGGTGTCAAACCTGGCACAGGACGGTTGTGGTGGTTGAAGGTCAGTCATCTCAGCTCCAGGATATCACTGCAGGAGCTCCTCAGGGGAGTGTCCTGGACCCAACCATCTTCAGCTGCTTCATCAATGACCTTCCCTCCATCATAAAGTCAGAAGTGGGGATGTTCCCAACGATTGCACAATGTTCAGCACCATTTGCAACTCCAGATACTGAAGCAGCCCATGTACAAATGCAGCAAGATCTGGACAATATCCAGGCTCGGGCTGACAAGTGGCAAATAACATTCACCTCACAAGTGCCAGGCAGTGACCATCTCCAACAAGAGAGAATCTAACTATCGCCCTTTGACATTAAATGGCATTACAATTGCTGAATCCCCCACTGCCAACATTCTAGGGGTTACCATTGACCAGAAACTGAACTGGACTAGCCATATAAATACTGTAACTACCAAAGCAGGTCAAAGACTAGGAATCCTGCAGTGAGTAACTCACCTCCTGACTCCCTACAGCCTGTCCACCATCTACAAGGCACAAGTCAGGAGTGTGATGGAACACTCTCCACTTGCCTGGATGGGTGCAGCTCCAACACTCAAGAAGCTTGACACCATCCAGGACAAAGCAGCCCCGCTTGATTGGCACCACATCCACAAACATCCACTCCCTCCACCACTGACAAACAGTGGCAAGCCGTATGTACCATCGACAAGATACACTGCAGGAAATCACCAAGGCTCCTTAGGCAGCACCTTCCAAACCGACAACCACTACCACCTTGAAGGACAAGGGCAGCAGATACACGGGAACACCACCACCTGCAAGTTCCCCTCCAAGCCACTCACCGTCCTGACTTGGAAATATATCACCGTTCCTTCACAGTCGCTGGGTCAAAATCCTGGAACTCCCTCTCTAACAGCACTGTGGGTGTACCTACACCTCAGGGACTGCATAGGTTCAAGAAGGAGGCTCACCACCACCTTCTCAAGGGCAATTAGGGATGGGCAATAAATGCTGGCCTAGTCAGCAATGCCCATGTCCCATGAATAAATAGGAAGTAAAGGCCAGGTTGAGAGAGTGATTAATAAAACATAGAAAATCCTGGATTAATAAGGAACAGAGTACAGGAGAAAGGAGGTTCTGATAAAGCATGAGGGGTCTGGACATGATAGATAGGGAGAAATTCTTCCCATTGGTGGAAAGATTGAGTAGTCCAAAGATGTGTGGGTTCGGTGGATTGGCCATGCTAAATTGACCCTAGTGTTAGGGGGGGCGAGTAGGGTAAATGTGTGGGGTTACAGGGATAGGGTTTGGGTGGGAGTGCGGTCGGTGAAGACTCGATGGGCTGAATGGCCTTCTGCATTGTAGGGATTCTATGAACCAGAGAGCCCTAGTGTGATTGGTAAAGAAGCAGAGAAATCCAGTGTGGCAGGTAAAGGAAACAGCAGCGAAGGTGCTGGACACAGCGGGTGGTTGGGATCTGTAATGCACTGCCTGAGAGCATGGTGTGGGCAGATTCAATTGTCGCTTTCAAAACAATTGGATGAAGGGGAAAATCTGCAGGATATGGGGGAGGGGCAGGGGAGTGGGACCAGCTGATCTGTTCTTACAGAGAGCTAGAATAGGCTTGATGAACCAAATGGCCTCCTCCTGTGCAGTAGCTTCTCTGTGTTTACCTTAAATCTGTGCTCTCTCGTTACCAACCTTCCCGTCATGTTGGGCACAATATCACCGCCTGTTCACGCCACACTGTTGTTGCAGCGAGGCTGGAGAATTTGGCAGCCAGCCAATCTCCGCTCTCTGCAGCGGGGATGGGAAAATGGTGATAAGATTCCACCCGTTGTCTCTGGTTACCATTTATAATTCTAAACATTCTAACCTTCCTGCCATTGTGCGCTTGTCACATTCCCTGTTGGTTTTCTGTCTCTCCCAGGGTGATATCCGAGACTGGGAAATGTACGGGGCAGGATGTCTCTGGAAGATGCTTGGACTGGGACTGTTGTACGGTGGACGGCGCAGAGAACACCGATTCTCCGCAGGATTGCACAGAGGCAGCCTGCGTTTCACCGGCTGCGGCGGAGAGAGGAAGGAAAACAGACAGACGGTGGAGAGTCTGAACAGGCTCTCGGTGGACGTGGCGAAGATTCGGCACCTGAAGAGCTGGGTACTGCTTGCCGACGTGGCGTATGTCAATGAAACCGCCAACACTTTGAAAGAAATGGGAGCCGAGGGGAGGACGGTGGCCCTCATCTTGGAACGGTATCCCGAAGCGGTCCTGTGCACGCCAGCCGAAACCAGCGCCCAGCGGGAGGTGTGGGGAAAGCTGTGTGCCAACGAGGAAGAGCTGGTGAGAATTGTAGAGCGGTTCCCGGAATCTTTCTTTACTGTCCGAAACCACAGGAGCCGGCAGGACAACATCAAATATTTCCAGACGCTCAGCCTGAACAGAAGGATAATCAGTCGCTTGCTTGCCAGCTGTCCCCACATCTTCTGCAGCAGCGTGGATAAGAACAGGGCTGTGATCGAGAGCTTGCAGCAAAGCTACCTTCAACTGGGTGGCACCCAGGCCGATATGCGGGCCTGGCTGCTAAAACTGCTGAGCCAGAATCCTTTTATCTTGTTGAAACCTCCAGAGACAGCACACGAAAACCTGACCTTCCTGCGGTCCCTGGGCTTCAGCAGTGCTGAATGCCTGAAGCTCCTCTCCAAGCTGAAAGGGTTAATAACCGAGCTCTCCCCCGATACGATGGAGAGCTGTGTCGCATACTGTCACCGGGCGCTGCAATGCACCGATGAGGGACTGAAAACCATCCTCCTGAACTGCCCGACCCTGCTCTACTTCTCAGTCCCCGTTTTGGAAGGACGCCTGGAGGCCCTTTTGCGGGAAGGGTTTTCCGTGGAGCAGGTGAGAGCGAGCCCGGCGGTTCTGGAGCTGTCTACGCAGATCGTGCAGCAGCGAATCAGGAGACTGGTCACTCTGGGTTTCGACATTAAAAGGGACAGCCTGGAACTGCTCAACGGAACCAAGAAGGACTTTGAGATGAGTTGTGGAAGGATGGACTGGAGGAAACAGAGACCCTTATTTAATCCAGTCGCTCCCTTAAACATTGAGGAGTAACAATGGGAGAGATACCACCCAGCGAGCATTGGCGTTGTGTCAACCCAAGAGCTTGAAGTTGGAACCTAGGAGCCATTCGGCCCTTCAGGTCTGCTCCACCATTCGATAGGATCGCGGCTGACCTGATAGTGACCTGACTCCACTTTCCTGTCTGTCCATCCCGCTAT
This sequence comes from Mustelus asterias, assembly GCF_964213995.1. Classification (NCBI taxonomy): domain Eukaryota; kingdom Metazoa; phylum Chordata; class Chondrichthyes; order Carcharhiniformes; family Triakidae; genus Mustelus; species Mustelus asterias. Next base: position 6,714,138 of record NC_135809.1, read on the forward strand.
AACTCTTCATTCCCCCATTGGTCAAAAATCTACCAATGGGAGGTTATAGTCGATATTGTTTGCATTCAAGTTGTCTATTCCCTGTGAGAATCATAGAATCCCTTAAATGCAGAAGGAGGCCATTCGGCCCATCAACTCTGCACCGACCACAATCCCACCCAGGCCCTGTTTCAGTAACCCCACATATTTACCCTGCTAGTCTTCCTGACACTAGATTCAATTCAGCATGGCCAATCAACCTAACCCGCACATCTTTGGGCTGTGGGAGGAGACCGGAGCACCCGGAGGAAACCCACGCAGACATGGGGAGAACGTGCAGACTCCACACAGACAGTGACCCAAAGTCGGCAATCGAACCGGGTCTCTGGCACTATGCGGCAGCAGTGCTAACCACTGCGCTACCGTGCCGCCCAACATCCCAGATTTGAAGGGGTGATGTGATCAAGTGTTTAAAATGATTAACAGATCGGGAAACTATTTCTGGAGTCCAGAAATCCAGGAGTAAAGACAGAAAGCAACATTTTTCACCAAGGGGGTAGTGGAATTCTGCCCACCCGGACCCCCTCACCCCAAACGCTGTGGATACGGGGCCGGGGGAGTCGGAGATGGATCGATTTTTAATGGAGAAGAATATCAGGGGATATGGAGCTTACAGCGAGTAAATAAATACAGATCAGCCAGGGTCTATTAATTGAATGGTAGGACAGGCTCGAGGGGCTGAATGGCCTCCTGTTCCTATGTCCCAATTGTAAACGATGAACTTGTGGCTTGAACACAGCTCCCGAGCTTGTGGTCACTTTCACTGGGCGGGTTAGTCGGAGAAAGCAGTTGAGATGGAAGGAAGCGGCTGTCTCTCCGGTGTGAGCTGATAGCATGACTGAGAAAAGGGAAAACTGCAGGGACCCACTAGCGGCACGGTGACACAGTGGTTAGCATTGCTGCCTCAGAACACCAGGGACCCGGGTTCAAAGATGTGCAGGTTAGGTTGATTGGCCATGCTAAATTGCCCCTTAATTTCGGGGGACTAGCAGGATGAATACGTGGGGTTATGGGGATAGGGCCTGGGTGGGATTGTTGTTGGTGCCAGCTCGATGGGCCGAATGGCCTCCTTCTGCACTGCAGGGATTCTATGATAATCAAACTACACGGCTCACTGCATCCATCAATCCACCCAGCCCCGCCCCAACAAGGGGGTTCAAACTCTGGAACTGAGCAACAATGTGTAGTTTAAACAACTTTAAAATGTTCCCAGTCACTGGTCACCGTGACTCCGTTATCAGTGAAGGTTCTCCTGAAGTGAGTAAAGCTTTTGTTGAAAACTGTCTTGTATTGTGTAATGTTCTAGTGTTTGATTTTCAGCCAATGGATTCTACACTGGATAGTCCGCTCTCATTCTTCCTGAGACACTGCACCGTGATCCGTCTTGGCATTCGCTTCCACATCAGGGCTCACCGAAACAATATCATCTTTTTACAGGAGCAAGACCTTTACATAAGAACATAAGAAATAGGAGCAGGAGTAGGCCATCTAGCCCCTCGAGCCTGCCCCGCCATTCAATAAGATCATGGCTGATCTGACGTGGATCAGTACCACTTACCCGCCTGATCCCCATAACCCTTAATTCCCTTACCGATCAGGAATCCATCCATCCGCGCTTTAAACATATTCAGCGAGGTAGCCTCCACCACCTCAGTGGGCAGAGAATCCAGAGATTCACCACCCTCTGGGAGAAGAAGTTCCTCCTCAACTCTGTCTTAAACCGACCCCCCTTTATTTTGAGGCTGTGTCCTCTAGTTTTAACTTCCTTACTAAGTGGAAAGAATCTCTCCGCCTCCACCCTATCCAGCCCCCGCATTATCTTATAAGTCTCCATAAGATCCCCCCTCATCCTTCTAAACTCCAACGAGTACAAACCCAATCTCCTCAGCCTCTACTCATAATCCAAACCCCTCCGTGTCCGTGTGGCGGGAACAATTTGACCCAAACCAGTTGAAAGAAGTGTTCAACTTTTCCTGTCTTTACCGATCTCACAAGTACACTAGGTTGCAGGCCAGTAAAGATGTCAATCAGATGAATTTTGAGAATGCCACACACTGAAATCCCATAAATCTTTGACAACTTTATTGCATTTGTGTCGGTCAGTGTGTAAATATTTATTGAAAGGCGTTAACGTGGAACTATGCAGTACTCTCTCACAGTAAGAAGTTTAACAACACCAGGTTAAAGTCCAACAGGTTTATTTGGTAGCAAAAGCCACATCAAATAAACCTGTTGGACTTTAACCTGGTGTTGTTAAACTTCTTACTGTGTTTACCCCAGTCCAACGCCGGCATCTCCACATCATGAGTACTCTCTCACACCAGGCTACCCGAACGTTCAAGCTGCTTCCCTCCCTCTCTTTCAGTTTCTGTTTAAGGGGCGGCACGGTAGCACAGTGGTTAGCACTGCTGCTTCACAGCTCCAGGGACCTGGGTTCGATTCCCGGCTTGGGTCACTGTCTGTGTGGAGTTTGCACATTCTCCTCGTGTCTGCGTGGGTTTCCTCCGGATGCTCCGGTTTCCTCCCACAGTCCAAAGATGTGCGGGTTAGGTTGATTGGCCATGCTGAAAAATTGCCCTTAGTGTCCTGAGATGCGTAGGTTAGAGGGATTAGTGGGTAAATATGTAGGGATATGGGGGTAGGGCCTGGGTGGGATTGTGGTCAGTGCAGACTCGATGGGCCGAATGGCCTCTTTCTGTACTGTAGGGTTTCTATGATTTCTATGATAAGGTGCTGGTGAGGCCACACCTGGAGTACTGTGTACAATTTTGGTCTCCTTACTTGAGAAAGGATATACTGGCACTGGAGGAGGTGCAGAGGAGATCCACTAGGTTGATTCCGGAGCTGAGAGGGTTGGCTTATGAGGAGAGACTGAGTAGATTGGGGCTATACTCATTGGAATTCAGAAGAATGAGGGGAGATCTTATAGAAACATAAAATTATGAAGGTAATAGATAAGATAGAAGCAAGGAAGTTGTTTCCACTGGCAGGTGAAGCGAGAACTCGGGGGCATAGCCTCAAAATAAGGGGGAGCAGATTTAGGACTCAGTTGAGGAGGAACTTCTTCACACAAAGGGTTGTGAATCTGTGGAATTCCCTGCCCAGTGAAGCAGTTGAGGCTACCTCATTAAATGTTTTTAAGGCAAGGATAGATACATTTTTGAACAGTAAAGAATTAAGGGTTATGGTGAACAGGCGGGTAAGTGGAGCTGAGTCCACGAAAAGGTCAGCCATGATCTTACTGAATGGCGGGGCAGGCTCGAGGGGCCAGATGGCCTACTCCTGCTCCTAGTTCTTATGTTCTCACAGCGCCAGGGAGCCGGGTTCGATTCCTGGCTTGGGTCACAGTCTGTGTGGAGTTTGCACGTTCTCCCCGTGTCTGCGTGGGTTTCCTCCGGGTGCCCCGGTTTCCTCCCACAGTCCGAAAGATGCGCTGGTTCGGTGCATTGACCCAAACAGGTGCCGGAGTGTGGCAACTAGGGGAATTTCACAGTAGCTTCATTGCAGTGTTAATGTAAGCTTACTTGTGACTAATAAATAAAACTTTTTCCTGTTTAAACAATCTCATGTTGCCACAACAAAACGGCAGTGTTGTTGTTTTATTGAGAGTTATACCATACACACAGGATAATGCAGAGAGTTCTGAGCCGTATCAGAAAATATCTCCTCCGTAAGTGCTGGTCTCTTGCTGAGCTGTTGCAGGCTATAACATTGCAGATCACATCGCTGGGTAAACATGAATCATCCTTTCAGTTTAAATGAACCTACACCTGGAGATATATGCGACAAAACTTGCTCTGATTGGATGCACTGGTTGAATTTGAAGAGATTTCTTGTTTGGTTGTAACTGTCTTCCAGCTCTGTCGGATAAAGAATTTACTCCAGTAAATCCCACTAATATTCTCTGGGGAACAGAGCCCACATTAGTTCTGACTGACAGCACTGCCTGTTGCTGTGAAGGTGACGATGTGACTGTCAGTGCTGCCTGTTGCTATGAAGATGACAGGTTGTGACAGACAGCACTGCCTGTTGCTGTGAAGGTGACGATGTGACTGTCAGCACTGCTTGTTGCTATGAAGGTGACGGTAAGATGAAGAGAGCTGTGTTCACTTTGGGTTTGTGTGCAGTAACTCTGGGTCAGGCTCCTGAGAATGCCAGCACTGCCATCTATTGATTGGTTTAAATGTTTTGAACGATGCCAAGATTATCTTGAAGTTATTGAGAACGTGAGTCCAGGGCACCCTGGGTTCAACACCATGGGTTCAGTTCACCATGGGTTCAGGGCACCCTGGGTTCAGGGCACCCTGGGTTCAGGGCACCATGGGTTCAGGGCACCCTGGGTTCAGGACATCATGGGTTCAGGACATCATGGGTTCAGGGCACCCTGGGTTCAGGGCACCATGGGTTCAGGACACCATGGGTTCAGGACATCATGGGTTCAGGACATCATGGGTTCAGGACACCCTGGGTTCAGGACACCCTGGGTTCAGGGCACCATGGGTTCAGGGCACCCAGGGTTCAACACCATGGGTTCAGGACACCCTGGGTTCAGGGCACCATGGGTTCAGGACACCATGGGTTCAGGACATCATGGGTTCAGGACACCCTGGGTTCAGGACACCCTGGGTTCAGGGCACCATGGGTTCAGGGCACCCAGGGTTCAACACCATGGGTTCAGGACACCCTGGGTTCAACACCATGGGTTCAGGACACCCTGGGTTCAGGACACCCTGAGATCAGGGCACGCTGGGTTCAGGACACCATGGGTTCAGGACACCCTGGGTTCAGGACATCATGGGTTCAGGGCACCCTGGGTTCAGGGCACCATGGGTTCAGGACACCCTGGGTTCAGGACACCCTGGGTTCAGGACACCCTGGGTTCAGGACACCCTGGGTTCAGGACATCATGGGTTCAGGACACCCTGGGTTCAGGACATCATGGGTTCAGGACACCCTGGGTTCAACACCATGGGTTCAGGGCACCCTGGGTTCAGGACATCATGGGTTCAACACCATGGGTTCAGGGCACCCTGGGTTCAACACCATGGGTTCAGGACACCCTGGGTTCAACACCATGGGTTCAGGGCACCCTGGGTTCAACACCATGGGTTCAGGACACCCTGGGTTCAACACCATGGGTTCAGGGCACCCTGGGTTCAGGATACCATAGGTTCAGGACACCATGGGTTCAACACCATGGGTTCAGGGCACCCTGGGTTCAGGGCACCCTGGGTTCAGGACATCATGGGTTCAGGACATCATGGGTTCAGGGCACCATGGGTTCAGGACATCATGGGTTCAGGACACCATGGGTTCAACACCATGGGTTCAGGGCACCCTGGGTTCAGGGCACCCTGGGTTCAGGACATCATGGGTACAGGGCACCATGGGGGGTTCAGGACATCATGGGTACAGGGCACCATGGGGGGTTCAGGACATCATGGGTACAGGGCACCATGGGGGGTTCAGGACATCATGGGTTCAGGACACCCTGGGTTCAGGACACCCTGGGTTCAGGACACCCTGGGTTCAGGGCACCCTGGGTTCAGGGCACCATGGGTTCAGGACACCCTGGGTTCAGGACACCCTGGGTTCAGGGCACCATGCCATCGTTTAGAGGCTTCGCTGCCATTGTTGAACCAATAACCTGACCTGGATACACACCAATTATCCACTCTTCATACAAGGTTCATTATCTTTTGTCATAATATTTCTGTCTCTATCTGTTTAATCCCTCTCTCATGACCCCTTTCAATCCTTGCCTCATGCCCTCCCTCCCTCACACCCCTCCTTCGATCTCCCAGAGGTATAGATGGGCATTTCCCAGACTGGAGATGAGTTGAAAGTGCTGTTCCCCAGGGATCAGTGTTGGGACCCTTGTTTTCTGATTTATATAAATGATTTAGAGATGGGTGTTGAAGGCAAAATCTCTAAATTTGCAGATACTAAGTTGGGGAGAATATTGAATTGTGAGAATGATGCTGAGCGACTTCAAAGGGACATGGACAAGTTGGCCAAATGGGCAGACACCTGGCAGATGAATTTCAACGCAGTGAAATGTGAGGTAATACATTTTGGTGGAAGAAACATGGGGAGGCAATACAGGCTCAGTGGAACATGAGGGGAGTACAGGAGCAGAGGTACTTCAGGGTTCAACAGCATCATTCTCCGAAGGTGCCCAGACAAATTAAAACAGTTAAGAAGGCTTATCAGATTCTTGCATTTATAAATAGAGGCATAGAGTATAAAAGCAAGGAAGTGACACTGCACCTCTACAGATCATTGGTCAGATGACATTTGGAGTATTGTGATCAGTTCTGGGCACTTATTTAAGGAAGGATGTTAAAGCCCCAGAGAGAGTGCAAACTATTAAAGGGTTCGATAGGATAGATGTAGAGAAGATGTTTCCACCTGAGGGGAGACTAAAACTAGAGGCTGTAGGCTAGCCCAATCACTGATAAACTCAATAGGGAATTGTTGAGGGCTGTTACGATGTTTTGCTTGTTGTAGTTAAAACTACCGTTCCCCTCAAGTAGCCAGACAAAGTCACAGAGTGGTTCAATATAGAGTTATAGAGGTTTACAACATGGAAACAGGCCCTTCGGCCCAACTTGTCCATGCTGCCCAGTTTTTACCACTAAGCTAATCCCAATTGCCCGTGTTTGGCCCATATCCCTCTATACCCATGTAACTGTCTAAATGCTTTTTAAAAGACAAAATTGTACCCACCTCTACTACTACCTCTGACAGCTCATTCCAGACTAGCTTGTGTTATGTTCTTTATTTGTGAACAAATGCGAGCACTTTTGCAGGAATACAAATCCCAAGATGAAACGTCCTGTACAGGAGAGCCTCTAGCTGTCCGTCTTAAACTTGTCAAAATGGTAATTATGCTAAATTACAGGTCTACAGATATACCACAGCAATCCTGAACATTCAGTGGTCTCTTCACAGCCCCACGCTGCACAGAATCCAGCAAATCGCAGCTTGCTAATCCATGTGCTCTACCATCTGGAAGGACACAGGGAGCGGGGACATGGGAACACCATTAACCTCCAAGTCACACCCATCCTAGCTTGGAATATATATCAGCATTCCTCTATCAGGGTCCCGGAACGGAACTCCCTCCCGGACAGCACTGTGGCTGTACCAGCACACAGAGTGCAGTGGTTCAAGATGGAGGCTCATCTTCACCTTCAAGGGCGGCTAGGAACGTAAAACAAAGGCTGACCACACCAGTGATCAAGTGACATTGACAACTGCCCTCCAAGGGCAATTAGGCGCCAGCCAGCAACGCCCATATCCCATGAATGAATAATAAAAAAAGTTTCCACGTGGGCCATTTGCGACTAACAGAATCATAGAATCCCTTGCAGGAGAAGGCCATTTGGCCCATCGAGTCTACACCATCTCCCCGACAGAGTATCTTACCCCGCCCCACACCTCACCTATGCCCTCAACTCCACATATTTACACCACTAATCCCCCTAACCTACACATCTCAGGACACTAAGGAGCAATTTAGCATGGCCAATCCACCCAACCTGCACATCTCAAGACTGTGGAAGGAAACCAGAGCACCCAGTGAAAACCCACACAGACACGGGGAGAACGTGCAGACTCCACACAGAAAGACATATGATTTATTGCCAACTATAGCGCTGCAGGCCTCCGACTAATGCAGAATTTAGAAATACATAAACAATTATAGCTTCAAATTTGATTACAAGTCATTAGCATATCAAAGATTTACATTTGCACACAAGTTATGTCTTTTTTAAATTTGATTTATTGTCACATGTATTTAGATACAGTAAAAAGTTTCTTCTTGCGAGCATACAGACAAAGCATACCATTCATAGAGTACACCCGGGAGAAGGAAAGGAGAGGGTGCAGGTTATAGTGCTACAGTCATAGCTAGGGTGTAGACAAAGATCAACTTAATGCGAGGTAGGTCCATTCAAAAGTCCGATGGCAACAGGGAAGAAGCTGCTCTTGAGTCGGTTGGTACGTGACCTCAGACTTTTGCATCCTTTTCCTAATGGAAGAAGGTGGAAGAGAGAATGTCCGGGGTGCATGGGGTCCTTGATTATGCTGGCTGCTTTCCCAAGGCAGCGGGAAGTGTAGACAGAGTCAATAAATGGGAGGCTGGTTTGCCTGATGGATTGGGCTTCGTTCATGAGCCTTTGTAGTTTCTTGCGGTCTTGGTCAGAGCAGGAGCCCATACCAAGCTGTGATACATCCGGAAAGAATCACCTCCTCCATGATCATCCTCAACACTGGTGCCCCGCAAGGCTGTGTCCTCTTCCCCTACTATACTCCTTATACACCTATGACTGTGTGGCCAAATTCCCCTCCAACTCTATTTGCAAGTTTGCTGATGACACCATCATAGTGGGTCAGATCTCAAACAATGATGAGACGGAGTACAGGAAAGATACAGAATCTGGTGAACTGGTGCGATGACAAAAGAACAAAGAAAAGTACAGCACAGGAACAGACCCTTTGGCTCTCCAAGCCTGTGCCGATCATGACTCTTGTCTAAACTAAAACCGTATGCACTTAGAGTCCATATCCTTCCATTCCCATCCTATTTGTGTAGTTGTCTAGTTGCCCCTTAAATGCCACAATCGTACCTGCTCCCACCACCTCCCTGGGCAACGCGTTCCAGACATTCACCACCCTCTGTGTAAAAAACTTGCCTCGCACATCTCCTCTAAACTTTTCCCCACGCACCTTAAACCTATGTCTCCCAGTACTTGACTTTTCTACCCTGGGAAAGAGCATCTGACTATCCACTCTGTGGATAACCTTTCTCTCAATGTCATTGAAACAAAGGAGATTGTCATCGACTTCAGGAAGTGTAGTGGAGAACACGCCCCTGTCTACATCAATGAAGATGAAGCGGAAATGGTGGAGAGCTTCAGGATTCTCGGCGTCCAGATCACCAACAATCTGTTCTGGTCCCGCCATGTGACACTATAATTAAGAAAGCCCACCAATGCCTCTACTTTCTCAGGAGGCTAAGGAAATTTGGCATGTCCACCACAACTCATAGAAATCATAGAAACCCTACAGTGCAGAAAGAGGCCATTTGGCCCATCGACTCTGCACCAACCACAATCCCACCCAGGCCCCAGCCCCATATCTCTGCATATTTACCCGCTAATCCCTCTAACCTATGCATCTCGGGACTCTAAGGAGCAATTTTTGGCATGGCCAATCAACCTAACCCGCACATCTTTGGACTGTGGGAGGAAACCGGAGCAACCGGAGGAACCCCACGCAGACACGAGGAGAATGTGGAACTCTTACCAACTTTTACAGATGCACCATAGAAAGCATCCTTTCTAGATGTATCATAGCTTGGTATGGCTTCTGCTCTGACCAAGATCACAACAAAGGGTTGTGAACGAAGCCCAATCTATCACGCAAATCCACTCACAACTATCAATTGGGTTTACATCATGCATACATAAGGGTATAGTTGTCCAATTATAACTTGTGCACATCTTCCTAATTATATTACCATCAAGCAATGATAGCTATATCTCTGACCAATGGTATATCAACCTCCCTTTCCATTGTCCCTTGTTCTAAAGGGCAAACATGAGCTGCAGCTGCACACAGTTCAATTAAATGTCCTTGACTCTTACCTGGGTCTGCTTTAATCAAGACCTGTGGTTTTCACATAGCTTTCCCTGAGTGAGTGAGATACAGCCTGCAGCTTATGTGATTTTTAGACTTGTGTGATTATTAATCCTTTCAGGAATGCAGGAGGAATGGCCTTATATGGGTTAGAATGTGGAACTTGCTACTACAAGCAGTAATTCAGGAAAATAACATAAGAGGCATTTAAAACAAAGTACAAAACACAAGGAACAGAGGACATATTAATGGAGTTAGATGAAGAGGGGTGGGAGGAGGTTTACGTGAAGCAGAATACAGCAGTTGGGCCAAATGGCCTGTTTCTGCACTGCAAACATGATGCAAAGACAGCCGAGGTGTTCAGGAGAGAATTGGATAATTATTGGAAGAGAAGGAAATTGGAGAGCTTCAGGAAAAAGGCAGAGGAATGGGATGAGGCCAATTGCTCTTGCAGAAAGCTAGCAGTGACACAATGGGCCGAATGGCCTACTTCCAAGCTGTGACTATTCTATGGTTCTATGTAATATATAAATTCACCCCCAATATATGAAAGACAATTGATCTTCCAGAGATCAATCCTTTTAATTGATGAGACTTCTTACTGTGTCCACCCCAGTCCAACGCCGGCATCTCCACATCATGTAATCCGTAGAATCCCTATAGTGCAGAAACAGGCCATTCAACCCATCGAGGCTGCACCGACTCTCCGAAAGAGCATCATAACCAAGCTCTCCCCTCCGTCCATAACCCAATGCATTTACTGTGGCTAATCTGGCACGGTGGCACAGTGGTTAGCACTGCTGCCTCACAGCGCCAGGGACCCGGGTTCAATTCCAGCCTTGGGTCACTGTCTGTGTAGAGTCTGCACGTTCTCCCCATGTCTGCGTGGGTTTCCTCCAAGTGCTCCAGTTTCCTCCCACAGTCTGAAAGAGGTGCTGGTTAGGTGCATCAGCCGTGCTAAATCATAGAATCATAGAATCCCGACAGTACAGAAGGAGGTTATTCGGCCCATTGAATCTGCATCAACCACAATCCCAGCCAGGCCCTATTCCCGCAACCCCACATCTTTACCCTGTTAATCCCCTAACACTAGGGTCAATTTAGCATAGCCAATCAACCTAACCTGCACATCTTTGGACAGTGGGATAGTCCCTGGCGCTGTGAGGCAGCAGTGCTAACCACTGTGCTACCGTGCCGCCCAAATTCCCCCTCAACGTACCAGAATAGGTGGTGTGGTGACTAGGGGATTTTGACAGTAACTTCATTGCAGTGTTAATGTAAGCCTTCTTGTGATTTGATTTGATTTATTATTGTCACATGTACTGCGTGCTATACAGACAAAACATACCGTTCATCGAGAAGGAAAGGAGAAAGTGCAGAATGTAGTGTTACAGTCATAGCTAGGGTGTAGAGAAAGATCAACTTAATGCAAGGTAAGTCCATTCAAACGTCTGACAGCAGCAGGGAAGAAGCAGACACTAATAAATTTTTTTTTTTTAATCCACCTAACCTGCACATCTTTGGACTGTGGGAGGAAACTGGAGCACCCGGAGGAAACCCACACAGACACGGGGAGAACGTGCAGACTCTGCACAGTCACCCAAGTCTAGAATTGAACCTGGGTCCCTGGCGCTGAAACAGTAGTGCAAACACTGTGCCATCGTCACTCACTGAGAATCTCTTCTGATCCTGCTGATCCAATATTCCAAAAAATATTGGAATTTTCTCAGGGATTCCATAAACTCTAACACATCATAAAATGCACACACCTGTACCTTTATACCAGCCTCACGAGGTTCAATATTTAATTTATCACTTGCAAACTCTTTGAAAGACTTGGAATTTGTATCTGATGCCATTTTCCTCTTGGATTTCACTCGGAACTTCAGGAAACCTAATGGAAACAAAAGGATACGTGCAAAGCCATGTGACTCTCTGAACACAATCAAGAACATTGACGTTCACTTCTTGTAAAAAGAAAACATCCCAAATATTTTTACTCTAGTTTGCATCATACAAACCCCCAGAATCAAAGAGGCGGGCTTGAAGGAGGCTGTTGAAGGTCAAAGAGGTGAAGGGTTTCAAAGGAGAGAATCCCAGGGCGTAGAGACAAGATGGTCCAAAGATGCGCAGGTTAGGTGGATTGGCCATGGTAAATGTGTGGGGTTATGGGCAGAGGGGAGGGCCTGGATGGGATGCTCTTTCTGGTGCTCTTTAGCTCAATAATCGCCCTAACCAACACATAGAGTATAAAAGCTGGAGTTAGAGTATAAAAGCTGGAGTCTGATGTTGCAGCTGTATAGAACGCTGGTTAGGCCACATTTGGAGTACTGCGTCCAGTTCTGGTCGCCGCACTACCAGAAGGACGTGGAGGCATTGGAAAGAGTGCAGAGAAGATTTACCAGGATGTTGCCTGGTATGGAGGGTCTTAGCTATGAGGAGAGATTGGGTAGACTGGGGTTGTTCTCCTTGGAAAGACGGAGAATGAGGGGAGATCTAATAGAGGTATACAAGATTATGAAGGGTATAGATAGGGTAAACAGTGGGAAGCTTTTTCCCAGGTCGGAGGTGACGATCACGAGAGGTCACGGGCTCAAGCTGAGAGGGGCGAAGTATAACTCAGACATCAGAGGGACGTTTTTTACACAGAGGGTGGTGGGGGCCTGGAATGCGCTGCCAAGTAGGGTGGTGGAGGCAGGCACACTGACATCGTTTAAGACTTACCTGGATAGTCACATGAGCAGCCTGGGAATGGAGGGATACAAACGATTGGTCTAGTTGGACCAAGGAGCGGCACAGGCTTGGAGGGCCGAAGGGCCTGTTTCCTGTGCTGTACTGTTCTTTGTTCTTTGTTCTTTGTTTATCTTTGGACACTAAGGGACAATTTAGCATGGTCAATCCACCTAACCCGCACATCTTTGGATTGTGGGAGGAAACTGGAGCACCCGGAGGAAACCCACGCAGACACGGGGAGAACGTGCAGACACTGCACAAACAGTGACCCAAGCCGGGAATCGAATCTGGTGCTGTGAAGCAGCAGTGCTAGCCACTGTTAAATTTAATCTGCACATTTGTAAACACCTCACCCCCCCCAGTTTCCCAGTCCCGGATTCCTGAGAAAATCTCCTGTGTTTTAAGGGATTGTTTTTGCCATTGTTGTCCCTTGTCACTTAACAGACAGAAATCCATTAATGGACATCCGGAGTGGCACGGTGGTTAGCACTGCTGCTTCACAGCGCCAGGGACCCGGGTTCAATTCCAGCCTCGAGTCACTGTCTGTGCGGAGTTTGCATGTTTTCCCCATGTCTGCGTGGGTTTCCTCCGGGTGCTCCGGTTTCCTCCCTCAGTCCAAAGATGTGCTGGTTAGGTGCATTGGCTATGCTAAATTGCCCCTTGATGTACCCGAACAGGTGCCGGAGTGTGGCGACTAGGGGATTTTCACAGTAACTTCATTGCAGTGTTAATGTAAGCCTACTTGTGACACTAACAAGTAAACTTTCCAAACCATGACCGCTACCATCTAGAAGGACAAGGGCAGCAGATAACTGGGAATACCACCACCTGGAGGTTCCCCTCCAAGTCATTCACCATCCTGACTTAGAAATATATCACTGTTCCTTCACAGTCCCTGGGTCAAAATCCTGGAACTCCCTCCTTAACAGCGCTGTGGGTGTGCCTACACCACATGGACTGCAGCGGTTCAAGAAGGCAGCTCACCACCACCTTCTGGAGGGCAATTAGGGATGGGCAATAAATGCTGACCTAGCCAGCGAAGCCCACAACCCATAAATGAATAAAGACGTTTCTTGCTGGTTAATTTTCTACACCTGTACCATTATGCCTGATGCCAGAGTGGGTCATTCGGGGGGTGGGTCTGCTATATATTTCCCTTTTAATCCTGTGTACAGTTCTGGTCACCCTATTATAGAAAGGATATTATTAAACTAGAAAGAGTGTAGAAAAGATTTACTGGGATGCTACCGGGACTTGATGGTTTGTGGTATAAAGAGAGGCTGGATAGACTGGGACTTTTTTCTCTGGAGCGCAGGAGGCCGAGGGGTGATCTTTTGGAGGTCTATAAAATAATGAGGGGCACAGATCAGCTAGATCGTCAATATCTTCTCCCAAAGGTAGGGGAGTCTAAAACTAGAGGGCATAGGTTTAAGGTGAGAGGGGAGAGATACAAAAGTGTCCAGAGGGGCAATTTTTTCACACAGAGAGTGGTGAGTGTCTAGAACAAGCTGCCAGCGGTAGTAGTGGAGGTGGGTACAATTTTATCCTTTAAAAAGCGTTTAGATAGTTCCACGAGCAAGATGGGTATAGAGGGATATGGGCTAAATGCGGGCAATTGGGACTAGCCTAGGGGTTTAAAGAAAAAGGGCGGCATGGACAAGTTGAGCCGAAGGGCCTGTTTCCATGCTGTAAACCTCTATGGCTCTATGAGATTAGGAATTAATTTATTTCATATTAAAGCATGTAGGGTTTATGTAAAGTTTGACTTCACCTTCTCCCCAGTAGAAGTTTGAAACTTACAACTAAAGTCAGTGGGGGAAATTCTCCCTTCCCGCTTGCCACGGGAATCGCAGGCGCGGGGGTGGACTACGCAAAGGTCCTTTGACCTCGGGCAGGATTCTCCAGTCCTGGGATGAGCGTGGCCGGACGAAGAATCCCATGCCTTCATTAGTTTTTACAGAATTGAGCACACATCATGATAATGCTGGGAATCGGAAACACAAACAGAAAATGCTGGAAATACCCAGCAGGTCTGGCAGCGTCTGTGGAGAGGGAAACTGAGTTCTGTCGAAGGGTCACAACCCAAAATGTTAACTCTGTCTCTCTCTCTCTCTCCACATGCTGCCAGACCTGCTGAGTGTTTCCAGCATTTTCTGTTTTTACTCCCCACATCATGAAGATGGGAGTTGCACAAGGATTTCCTCTCCAGGGGGTGGCTTTGTTGCAATTATAATCACCTTTCATAAGTTGAGTTCAACCAAGAAAAGCAAAAGAAAAACAGGTGACAACTATTTTATCCAAATTGGGAAGCTGACTGGACAGTGAATATTTCCAATCAGCAATATCAGCAACAGCTGGGAAAAGCTAACTGCCCATCAACTGGTCTCAACTGCCTGCAAGTGATGCGGAGATGCCGGCGCTGGACTGGGGTGGGCACAGTAAGAAGTCTCACAACACCAGGTTAAAGTCCAACAGGTTTATTTAGAATTACGAGCTTTCGGAGTGTTGCTCCTTCATCAGGTGAATGGAGAGGTAGGTTCACAAACACGGCATATCACGCGATCTTCTTGGAGATCCTCTCCACTTTGAGCTGGCGGTTTGCCGTGTCGGTGGTAGCCATGATGTGGAGATGCCACGTTGGACTAAGGTGGGCACGGTGATATGCCATGTTTGTGAATTCATCTCTCCGCTCACCTGATGAAGGAGCAGCGCTCTGAAAGCTCGTGATTCCAAATAAACCTGTTGGACTTTAACCTGGTGTTGTGAGACTTCTTACTGTGCCCATCAGCAAGTGGCATTGACTGGTTTCAACTGGTATCGACTGGTCTCCATTCCCAGTTAGAAATATAGAAATGTAGAAAACAGTATCAGGAGGAGGCCATATCACCAATGTTCCAGTGAAGCTCAACGCACACTGGAGGAACCGCATCTCACCTTCCGACACTTCACAGCCTTCCAGTCTCAACATCGAATTCAACAACTTCAGATGACTTGCTCTACCCCCACCTCCACCCCTTTGTTTTCATTCTATTTTATTTAATTTTTTACTGTTCTCTACCTTTTATTTCTTTATTATCTTTCTTCATTTTTCTTGCCCCCCCCCCACTCTTTCCTTCCTCCTACTTAATCTTCCTTCCCTTACCTTTTCTTCCCCCGCTTCCCCTTTTCTACATTCTACCTCTGTCCCATTCCTCCCCCCCCCCCCCCCCCCCCCACCCCCCCGCCAACATTTCCACCTGTCACAGCTTACAGCTTCTCTGCCGTTTGTCCATTCTCACCCTTTATTCTCTTTGTGGGCTGCCATTAGCAGCCTTTCCCCCTGGTTTCTGTGGCTATGACTCATCTTTCATTCCCTCCCCCTGCAGTATGAATATCTCCCACTTTCTACGCCTTTTAGCTTTGACAAAGGGTCGTCTGGACTCGAAACGTCAGCTCTTTTCTCTCCAGACCTGCTGAGATTTTCCAGCGTTTTCTCTTTTGGTTCCAGCTTCACCTGTTTTCCTTCTTCTCGTAAAGCAGAAGGAAAGATTTTGATTCTTACTCATCAAGAAGTTTGAATGCGTCGCGGTCAAATTCTGGGAAGAAAGTGTCAGTGTTGAAAGTAGCCATGATGTTTGTGAGATAGATCCGGTC
Source organism: Mustelus asterias (assembly GCF_964213995.1). Taxonomy (NCBI): domain Eukaryota; kingdom Metazoa; phylum Chordata; class Chondrichthyes; order Carcharhiniformes; family Triakidae; genus Mustelus; species Mustelus asterias. Next base: position 6,730,191 of record NC_135809.1, read on the forward strand.
ACAGGCTGGGTGTTTCATGGCCTCCTGTGGACGGAAGCAGACACTCGGTCACAGTGACTCACAGGGCAGTACCTGCTGGGCTCTTTACAAAGGGGATTTTAAAAATAATATACAAACATCATTTCACACAACTTTCCTCTGACGCAGCGAGTTACTCAGTTACTGGAAACATGAAGTGGCTCCAACGCTCCCTGCTAGTGTACGACACACTGCAATTCCCCTCTCATTCCTCAACTCAACTCCAGTAAAACCGCCTGCCACAAAACTAATCCCTCATTAGTTTCTGATTAGACAGCAGAAAGGAAGTAATCCCCATCATGTGATGTTGCAAAGCGACGAGGACAGCCCACTGTACAATAAACAATGTTGAAAATCAGCGCAGTCCGTTCCAAGACCTGGGGGGGGGGACATACAATGCTGGAGAAACTCTTAAGAACGGCATGGTGGCAGTGGTTAGCACTGCTGCCTCAGCGCCAAGGACATGTGTTCGATTCCCAGCTTGGGACACTGTCTGTGTTGACTTTGCACATTCTCCCCGTGCCTGCCTGGGTTTCCTCCCGCACTCCAAAGATGTGCGGGTTAGGTTGATTGGCCATGTTAAATTGACCCTTAGTGTCAGGAGGACTAGCTAGGGTAAATATGAGGGGTTATGTGAATAGGGCCTGGCTGGGATTGTAATTGGTGCAGACTCGATGGGCCAAATGACCTCCTTCTGCACTGTAGGGATTCTGTGATTATTCGAACTAGGAGCAGGAGTAGGCCATCTGGCCCCTCGACCCTGCTCCGCCATTCAATAAGATCATGGCTGATCTTTTTGTGGACTCAGCTCCACTTACCCGCCCGCTCACCATAACGGGCGGCACGGTAGCACAGTGGTTAGCACTGCTGCTTCACAGCTCCAGGGTCCCGGGTTCGATTCCCGGCTCGGGTCACTGTCTGTGTGGAGTTTGCACATTCTCCTCGTGTCTGCGTGGGTTTCCTCCGGGTGCTCCGGTTTCCTCCCACAGTCCAAAGATGTGCGGGTTAGGTTGATTGGCCAGGTTAAAAATTGCCCCTTAGAGTCCTGAGATGCGTAGGTTAGAGGGATTAGTGGGTAAATATGTGGGGGTAGGGCCTGGGTGGGATTGTGGTCGGTGCAGACTCGATGGGCCGAATGGCCTCCTTCTGCACTGTAGGGTTTCTATGATTTCAACCCTTAATTCCTTCACTGTTCAAAAATTTATCTATCCTTGCCTTAAAAACATTCAATGAGGTAGCCTCAACTGCTTCACTGGGCAGGGAATTCCGCAGATTCACAACCCTTTGTGTGAAGAAGTTCCTCCTCAACTCAGTCCTAAATCTGCACCCCCTTATTTTGAGGCCATGCCCCCTAGTTCTAGTTTCACCTGCAGTGGAAACAGTGGAAACAACTTCCCTGCTTCTATCTTATCTATTCCCTTCATAATCTTATATGTTTCTATAAGATCTCCCCTCATTCTTCTGAATTCCAATGCGCATAGCCCCAGTCTACTCAGTCTCTCCTCATAAGCCAACCCTCTCAACTCCGGGATCCGCTCTACAGCATCTGTGGAGAGCAAAGCAGAGTTAACGCCTCGAGTCCAAAATAACTTTTCATTGGATCTGGAGAGAGGCGGAAATGTGATGGGTTTTATGCAGCTGTAACGGTGGGGGGGGGGGGGGGGGGGGGGGGGGGGGGGGGGGATGGGGGGATGGGCTGTGGTTAGGGTCAAGTGGAGTAAAAGGGGAAGGTCAGGTTAGAGGGCAGGGGAGATGAAATTACAAAGATGCCATGGAACAAAAGAGAATGGGAATGGTGGTAGTAAAGGAACAAAGCACTGGTCTCGAGGAGGTGTTAATAGTAGAATAAAGGTCAGCATTGTCTGAAAGCAAGATAATAATATGTTGATAGCAAAATAAAAGTCAGCACTTGGTAATGGGAACAGTTGCTGTCAAAGAACAAAGAAAATTACAGCACAGGAACAGGCCCTTCGGCCCTTCAAGCCTGCACCGACCATGCTGCCCAACTTAACTAAAACCCCCTACCCTTCCAGGGACCATATCCCTCTATTCCTATCCTATTCATGTATTTGTCAAGATGCCCCTTAGAAGCCTATTCCTTCCAGAAGACCCCTCATGGTTTTGAACAACTCTATCAAATCTCCTCTCAATCTTCTCTGAAGAGGAACAGCTCCAGCTTCCTCTGTCTATCTTCATAACTGAAGTCCCTGATTCTCATGAATCATTTCTGCATCTTCTGTAACACATTCACAAAGTGTGGGTCCCAGACCTGGATTCATTGCTCCAGCTGAGGCTGCAGCAGTTTTCCAAAGGTTCACCATAATTTCCTTGCTTTGATACTCTGTTTAGAAAGCCCAGGATTCAATCTGCCTTGTTAACCACTTTCCTAACCCGTTCTGCTGCATTCAATGATTTGTGCGCATTTAGCCCAGGTCTGTCTGCTCCAGCAACCCCTTTAGAATTGTATCCTTTATTTTGTATTGCTTCTCCATGTTCTTCCGACCGGAATGAATCACTTCACATTTCTCTGCATTTTATTTCATCTGCTGAACTTGACCCTTTTGCGATTTCACGTTGTCCCTGGGCTATGTCCACGTTCGATGTTATAGGCTAAAAAACCTTTTATTGATGTTCCCACGCTCCTGATTTACTGGCACCCGGTCCGGAAGGGGTGGTGGGGGAGGACGACCTCCTCGTGAACCTGCTCCTGGGCCAAGCTTGCCATCAACAGCGGGCGACCGAGGCAATCGTCTGACCCGATTGTCTGCCCCTCTACCATGGCTACTTTCGCAGCCGGGTGTACCTGGAGAGCATGTGGTTTCCGTGGGCACCATCGAGGCCTTCCATGCCCACTGGGCACCGCAGGGACTGGGGTGCATTATCGACTCCCCCCTTAATCACATTTTGATTTGATGTTTGGAGTTTCCTTTCCGCTTTGTCTTTTGTTTTGGGCGGTTCTCTTCTGTTTAGGGGCTGCCCTTCTTTGTCCCCGAGTTTGCTTAACTTGGTTCATTTGCTTGGCAACAGAAAGAGATGCCCATGTCCACCTATTTTTACCAGTGTCTCTTTGTCCCCTTACACTCAATCACCGCCTGCCCCACGGTTCACAACACGGCATGGGCGGCACATTGGCACAGTGGTTAGCACTGCTGCTTCACAGCGCCAGGGACCCAGGTTCGATTCCCAGCTCCGGTCACTGTCTGTGTGGAGTTTGCACGTTCTCCCCGTCTCTGCGTGGGTTTCCTCCGGGTGCTCCGGTTTCCTCCCACAGTCCGAAAGACGTGCTGGTTAGGTTCATTGACCTGAACAGGCGCTGGGCTGTGGCGATGAGGGGAATTTCACAGTAACTTCATTGCAGTGTTAATGTAAGCCTTACTTGTGACAAATAAATAAATAAACTTTAAAAACAAAACTTCCAGGTTTTGTGTCATCTGCAAACTTTTAAATTGTGCCGTGTACCGCCCAAGCCTCGGTCTTTAATATCGATCTACACCGGGTGTGTTGCGGAAGATATACACAGTGTGCAGAATAGGAGGAGACCAGCTCATCGCCAGAGTCTGTAGATGCCACCTGTACTTGGCTCAGATCAAGCACAAGTTGGGAGCAATGCCTTCTCCTGTCAGCTTGGATCTTGTTTGTCTCTCTTGTGGGGATTCAATTTGAATTTGGTTTTTGGAGCCAGCAAGGAGATGGGTTTGGTTCTACCCGGTCCACTCTGCACATTGGCTTTGTAACCTTAACAATGGAGTAAAGATTTAAACAAAATAAAAATTCCTTCTGCAGGTATCGAGCTATCTGGAGAAAGCATCAGGAATTGGTGTCAGTGCAAAGCCAAGAGGGCGGCACGGTGGCACAGTGGTTGGCACTGCTGCCTCACAGCAGTTGGCACTGCTGCCTCACAGCGCCAGGGACCCGGGTTCAATTCCCGGCTTGGGTCATTGTCTGTGTGGAGTTTGCACATTCTCCCCGTGTCTGCGTGGGTTTCCCCCGGGTGCTCCAGTTTCCTCCCACAGTCCAAAGATGTGCGGGTTAGGTGGATTGGCCGTGCTAAATTGCCCCTTAGTGTTAGGGGGACCAGCTAGGGTAAATGCATGCGGTTATGGGGATAGGGCCTGGGTGGGAAGGTGGTCGGTGCAGACTCGATGGGCCGAATGGTCTCCTTCTGCACTGTGGTATTCTATGTTGAAACCATCAACTCCCCAATGAACAGCAGAGCAGCAAGAGACGGAACACAATCTGACCTATAAACATTCATTCATTTTAGTTTTTTTCCATGTTGTTACCTCGAAGGGTTTGACGCCGCCGATGACCCATATAGTTTCGATTTCCTCACTCAGGGGAGGGAGCAAAGCCAGGTCAATGGCGCTGAGCAGGTCTCGGCACAGATAGTTTGCATTCTTAGGCACAGAACTGATTAAAAAAGGTAAAGTTAGTGTCACTCACTATCCTAGCTGAAGGTGCAACTTCTAGAATTAAATCACTCGTGAAATATTTACTTGCTTTAAATTACCCTTCGTAAGATTTAACTGTCACTATTTTGTTTTTTGATCAATGTACAGGAATTAAATGGGTGATGACCTCGTGATATTATCGCTAGACTATTAATCCACAAACTCAGCTAATCATAGAATCCTGCAATGCAGAAGGAGGCCATTTGGCCCATCGAGTCTGCACCATCCACGATCCCACCCAGGCCCTACCCCCTAGCCCCATGCAATTATTTACCCTAGCCAGTCCCCCTGACACTAAGGAGAAATTTAGCATGGCCAATCCACCTAACCTGCACATCTTTGGACTGTGGGAGGAAACCGGAGGAAACCCACGCAGACACGGGGAGAATGTGCAAACTCCACACAGACAGTGACCCAAGCTGGGAATCAAACCCGGGTCCCTGGCGCTGTGAGGCAGCAGTGCTAACCACTGTGCCACCGTGCTGCCCCGGGTCCCTGGCGCTGTGAGGCAGCAGCGCTAACCACTGTGCTGCCCAAATGTCCTGGGGACCCGGGTTTGAATCCCGCCATAGCAATGGTTTAGTGGAATTTGAATTCAATAAAAAATATCTGGAATTAGGAATCTACCATGAAACCATTGTCGATTGTCAAAATAAACCCATCTTGTTCACTAATGTCCTTTACGGAAAGAAATCTGCCGTCCTCACCTGGTCTGGCCTACATGTGACTCCAGAGCCACAGCAATGTGGGTGACTCTCAACTGCCCTTGGGCAACTAGGGATGGGCAATAAATGCTGGCCAGCCAGCGACGCCCATGTCCCATGGATGAATAAGAAATAATGTTTTAGTCTCAAGGCCTTGTGTATGATAGGGAAGGAATCTTTTCAATTAACAAATGGATTGAAGTTAGTTTGACTCTGACAGCGATATTCGTAATAAAGAAATGTGTATGGCTGAAAACCCTTCCTGACAGCGGAATGTTCCGGTCCCGCCAGAGCAACACACCCCCCCCCCACACCTCCCCTCCACGATGCCCCCCACCCAATGCCCCCCCATGGGGCAGGTTCCACGGTTCCCCAGTGGTGCAGCTGGCGAGCAACACGAAGGGCTATAAACTTTGGTGGGACTGGTGGCAATGGCGAGGTGTCTCCGCCGTGGGACTACCCTAGGGGCGAGGTGGGGGGAGCAGGGGGTGGGGGTGGAAAATCCCAGCCAAAGTCCGGAATTTTACCGGCACGCCCGCCCCGGAATTGAGGGGGGGTGGGGGGGGGGACGGTGAGACTCACAGAGCGGCATTCTCCATTGGCCTCGGGTGGGATCTTAGGAGCCCTGGACGGGCGAGGCAGTAAACTTCCGGCAAAAGTGTTTCATTTTGCACTTTTCCGGACAGACACAAGAATTCCAAATTTCAAAGAGAACAACAATATATACCCGCATGATAGAAGGGTGCTGATTGGTTGACCATTCTCAAGTTCTCAAAAAAAATCAACTCATTCTGAGCAGTCTCCGGTCCATAGTTTCCATTGGAACTCTCCTTCCCAGATATCGCTGCAAATCCAGTGATTCGATTCCCGGACTCTCCGAGATTCAATGGGTGGAACTTCGCCCCCTTTGAAAATAATTGTGGGGGACGTCTATTTTCGGGTCCCAGTTGTGCACTTTTTGACAAGTGTGTCGGGTACAATCTAACTGGGCACTGCTGCCGTCGAGGGAATCTCCACCTCGAGGTGCCCTTTGACGAGGTTTGAAAATAAGGAGCTGGCTGGCCACCCCTCCGTGGGGTAGTTCACCATTCCCTGCAGTTCTGTTTAAAGATGGGGAGCAGGGGAGTAGAAAAGGGAGGGTGGCACGGTGGCACAGCGGTTAGCACTGCTACTTCACAGCGCCAGGGACCCGGGTTCAATTCCCGGCTTGAGTCACTGTCTGTGCGGAGTCTGCACATTCTCCCCGTGTCTGTGTGGGTTTCCTCCAGGTGCTCTGGTTTCCTCCCACAGTCTGAAAGACGTGCTGGTTAGGTGCGTTGGCCGTGCTAAATTCTCCCTCAGTGTACCCAAACAGGCGCCGGAGTATGGCGACTAGGGGATTTTCACAGTAACTTCATTGCAGTGTTAATGTAAGCCTACTTGTGACACTAATAAATAAACTTTAGGTCCCTTGTCAGCCTCCTGCCAATCTCTGGCCTCAGTGCGGGGCAGGTGGGAGGTGCCTGTCCATCACCTGGAAGGTCTCAACGGCGCACCCAATCTGCCCACCATTGGGCATTAGTTATTCAAATTCCCTACCCTCCGCTGTTGGGGTGGTAACCACCACTGGTTCTACCCTGCCTCTGGCAAGATCTGCCAGAGATGGTGAAGCATTGCCTGCCCACACGATACCATCCTCTCCAGCACCTGTAAGTGAGTGTGGGAAGATTCTGTCCAATGGGTGAGATATCATCTCGCTCAGAACCTACCCACCAACAGAGTAAAAATCAAGCCCATAATAACTTTCTCATGGGTCAGGAGTGCTGTCTGAACAACAAAGAACAAAGAACAGCACAGGAACAGGCCTTCGGCCCTCCAAGCCTGTGCCAATCTCATTGTCCGATCTAAACCAACCATCTGTATCCCTCTATTCCCTGCCTGTTCATGTGTCTATCCAGATAAGTCTTAAATGTCGCTAATGCGTCTGCCTCAACCACCTCACTTGGCAGTGCATTCCAGGCCCCCACCACCATCTGTGTAAAAAAACCTCCCCTGCACATCTCCACTGAACCTTTCCCCCCTTACCCTGAACTTGTGCCCCCTTGTAATTGTCATTTCTGCCCTGGGAAAAAGCTTCCAACTGTTCAGCCTATCCACACCCCTCATAATTTTATAAACTTCTATCAGGTTGTCCCTCAGCCTCCATCTTTCCAGGGAGAACAATCCCAGTTTATTCAACCTCTCCTCATACCTGAAACTCTCCATACCAGGCAACATCCTGGTAAATCTTTTCTGCACTCTCTCCAAAGCCTCCACATCCTTCTGGTAGTGTGGTGACCAGAATTGGACACAGTATTCCAAATGTGGCCTAACCAACGTTTTATACAAGTGTAACATAATTTGCCAACTTCTATACTCGATGGGAGGTGATCGTGTGTTCAAGGGTGATCACTCACACAGAGCCACTCATTAGTTGTGTCCAGGTTAGGTCACAAACCTCTTTGATTCCCCTCTGAATTCTACCCACTTTCGGAAGGTAAAACGGATTATTAATGGGTTAAATGGTGGTCCATCATCTGATCTATTTCTAACAACTTTCATCCAACACATCTGAAGAATGACTGTTATCATCAGCGAGGTGTCAATGTTTGCAAGGACCTTGGCGATTAATGGATGGTTAGTCATGGGCTGTCATAAAGCAGGCTTGACCAGCTGAGATGACAGGTGGGTAACACTTGGAACCAATTAGCAATTCAATCCACGGAGAACTTCCATTCCAAAGATTCCAGGGCTCAGACCTCCTTCCCCCTTCGCCCCCCACTGCCACCGTGAACTTGAATTGTCAGTTTCCAGTGAAGAAGATGAAGGTTACTCCCTTTACGTGTTCTGTGAGTCCAATTTCTCTAATTTGCCACAATTTCGAGTCATGTATAACTTACCTCAAAGTTCTGCTTAAAACGACACCATAACAATTTGGCAAGGAAGAACAGTCTTTGATGGCACTTCCTTTTCCCCAGATCACTAGGTTTTTCTTGCCTGAAATTGAAATGTTGTAAAATAACCCCCACAAAATCTGTTTCATTCAATTTGACAAAATGACCAGGAGGCCATTCGGCCCGCTGAGTCAGTGCTGGCATTCTGCAAGAATGACACAGCGAATCCCACTATCCCTCATCATTTCTCCACAGTCCTGCAAATGTTCTCCCTTTGGTTGCTTACCCCATCCCATTTTGAAATCCATGATTGAACCTGTCTCCACCGCATTCTCGGGCAGTGCATTCTAGACTCTAACCACATGCTGCGTAAAAAGGTTTTTCCTCGGGTTGCCATTGCTTTCTTTGATATTCACCTTAAATCAGTGCCCACTGCTTCTCAATCCTTCTGCCAAGGGGAACAATTTCTTCCTGTCGACTTTTACAGACCTCTTGATCACGAATGCTTTTATCAAAACTCTTCTCCAAGGAGAACAACCCACCTTGTCCAATCTATCCTCAGAACTCTTTCATCCCCCAGGCCATTTCCTGAATCTATTCTGCACCCTCTCTAAAACCTTCATGTCCTTCCTGAAGGGCAGTGTCCAGAATTAGGCACCAATCCAGCCTCCCATCCATTAACTCTGTCTACACTTCCTGCTGCCTCGGCAAAGCAGCCAGCATAACTGAGGACCCCACAGACCCTGGACATTCTCTCTACCACCTTCTTCCTTCTGGAAAATGATACAAAAGTCTGAGGTCACATACCAACCGACTCAAGAACAGCTTCTTCTCTGCTCCTGTCAGACTTTTGAATGGACCCACCTTGCATTAAGCTGGTCTTTCTCTACACCCTAGCTATGACTGTAACACTACATTCTGCACTCTCTCCTTTCCTTCTCTATTAACGGTATGTTTTGTCTGTATAGCACGCAAGAAACAATACTTTTCACTGTATGTTAATTCATGTGACAATAATAAATCAAATCAAATCAAATCAAATCAAACCTGGGCAAAGGATTAAAGCAAGGAGCCAGGAGTCCCAGGATGGAGTTTAATTTAGACAAATGCGAGGTGATGCATTTTGGTAGATTGAACCAGGGCAGGACTTACTCAGTTAATGGTAGGGCATTGGGGAGAGTTACAGAACAAAGAGATCTAGGGGTACATGTTCATAGCTCCTTGAAAGTGGAGTCACAGGTGGACAGAGTGGTGAAGAAGGCATTCAGCATTCTTGGTTTCATCGGTCAAAACATTGAATACAGGAGTTGGGACGTCTTGTTAAAGTTGTACAATCTTGTGGAGATGCCGGCGTTGGACTGGGGTAAACACAGTAAGAAGTTTAACAACACCAGGTTAAAGTCCAACAGGTTTATTTGGTAGCAAAAGCCACACAGTGTGGCTTTTGCTACCAAATAAACCTGTTGGACTTTAACCTGGTGTTGTTAAACTTCTTACAAAGTTGTACAAGACATTGATAAGGCCACACTTGGAATACTGTGTGCGATTCTGCTCACCCTATTATAGAAAGGATATTATTAAACTAGAAAGAGTGCAGAAAAGATTTACTAGGATGCTACCGGGACTTGATGGATTGAGTTATAAGGAGAGCCTGAATAGACTGGGACTTTTTCCTCTGGAGCGTAGGAGGCTGAGGGGTGATCTTATAGAGGTCTATAAAATAATGAGGGGCATAGACAAGGTAGATAGTCAGTATCTTTTCCCAAAGGTAGGGGAGTCTAAAACTAGAGGGCATAGGTTTAAGGTGAGAGGGGAGAGATACAAAAGTGTCCAGAGGGGCAATTTTTTCACACAGAGGGCAGTGAGTGTCTGGAACAAGCTGGCAGAGCTAGTAGTAGAGGCGGGTACAATTTTGTCTTTTAAGAAGCATTTAGATAGTTACATGGGTAAGATGGGTATAGAGGGATATGGGCCAAATGCGGGCAATTGGGATTAGTTTAGGGGTTTTAAAAAAAAAGGCGGCATGGACAAGTTGGGCCGAAGGGCCTGTTTCCTTGCTGTAAACCTCTGTGACTCTATGATAGGGTTAACCAGAATTGGCAATGCTTGAGTTCAGCTTAAAGGGAGTCATGAGGCAGAACAGGAGTTTGATTGTTGTGGTTCTCTGCATTAAAATGCCAACATACCTGCAGCGGAGACAGAAGTCATCTTTGAAAGAAAGTATTTATATTCATTCCTGCAGAAAAGGATCAGAAACTTAATAAACAGACAGGATACAATGGGCAGCAGCTTATCTCTGTGATAACCCCCAGGACTTGCACAGGGAATCACTGAGTGACCTCCCCGTAGGACCCGGAGAATACAACCTCCCTGGGGACTGGTAATTAACTCACCAGGTGGAGCTCGCATACCCAGCCCTGTATAAAGCAGGACCCCGAGTGGGTCCATCATTCCATTGTCCTAGTTGGGAACTGTTTGTGTTCACTATAGGCTTGTGCTTTTTGCTTTGCTTTATTTTGTGCAATAAAGCCCTGTTCCTTTACAGCCAACTCCAGGAGTTATTATCACCTCCACTGAAGATAGTCATAGCTCGGGGGCAGGCTCGAAGGGCCGAGTGGCCTGCTCCTGCTACTAGTTTCTATGTTTCAATTACAGGGTGCTGACTCCCACACTTGCCAGCCGTTTGCCCTCAGCATGCCCTCATATGGGGCGGCATGTTGGCACGGTGGTTAGCACTGCTGCCTCACAGCACTAGGGACCCGGGTTCGATTCCCGGCTTGGGTCACTGTCTGTGTGGAGTTTGCATGTTCTCCCCGTGTCTGCGTGGATTTCCTCCGGGTGCTCCGGTTTCCTCCCACAGTCCAAAGACGTGCTGGTTGGGTGCATTGGTCATGCTAAATTCTCCCTCAGTGTATCCGGACAGGTGCCGGAGTGTGACGACTAGGGGATTTTCACAGTAACTTCACTGCAGTGTTAATGTAAACCTACTTGTGATAAATAAATAAACTTTGTAAGGTAACCCAATGCCCCAGTTAGACTGGCTACCCTGGTCAATCATTGTACAAACAATTCTCATCCACTCAGCAGTGACAATGAAGTTGTGAAGTTGGCAGTACCCGTGTCAACATCTCGGTCTAGAAGTTCAGGAACAGCAGGTGGACCTGGACCTTGACCAAGCGAAGAACAGCAAGAGATTGGCGGTGAAGTAAGCAGCGAGGCTACATTAATGACCTGCCTACCTCCTGGTCCTGTCCCTCGGTGGAACTGGTCAGAACGCAGCTTCATTGGCGAGAAGGTTTAAATGATGTGGAGATGCCGGCGTTGGACTGGGGTAAGCACAGTAAGAAGTCTCACAACACCGGTTAAAGTCCAACAGGTTTATTTGGTAGCAAATACCATAAGCTTTTGGAGCGCTGCTCCTTCATCAGATGGAGTGGAAATGTGCTCTCAAACAGTGCACAGAAACACAGAAATCAAGTTACAGAATACTAATTAGAATAAACTTTGTTCTTTGATGACTTAGAATAAAAGATGACTTAGAATAAACTCGCATTCTAATTAGTATTCTGTAACTTGATTTCTGTGTCTCTGTGCACTGTTTGAGAGCACATTTCCACTCCATCTGACGAAGGAGCAGCGCTCCGAAAGCTTATGGTATTTGCTACCAAATAAACCTGTTGGACTTTAACCTGGTGTTGTGAGACTTCTTACTGAGAAGGTTTAAAACCAGCATTGATGAGAATGTTTTAAAAACTGAATTCCAGGGTGGCACGCTGGCACAGTGGTTAGCACTGCTGCCTCACAGCGCCAGGGACCCGGGTTCGATTCCCGGCTTGGGTCACTGTCTGTGTGGAGTTTCTGTGTCTGTGTCTGCGTGGGTTTCCTCCGGGTGCTCCGGTTTCCTCCCACAGTCCAAAGATGTGCAGGTTAGGTGGATTGGCTATGATAAATTGCCTCTTAGTGTCAGGGGGATTAGCTAGGATAAATGCATGGGGTTGTGGGGATAGGGTCTGGGTGGGATTGTGGTCGGTGCAGACTCGATGGGCCGAATGGCCTCCTTCTGCACTGTAAGATTCTATGAAAGAATTCACACTGACCGCTCAGGACAGGAAAGTAGCATTACACCCGTTTGTTACAAGTTAAAACTTATCCCGTTTGACAACATGAACAGCTGGAGCACCGTGTGCAGTTCCAGTCGCCACACTATAGGAAGGATGTGATTGCACTGGACAGGATGCAGAGAGATTCATCAGGATGCTGCCTGGGCTGGAGTGTTTCAGCAATGAAGAGAGGCTGGTTAGGCTGGGGTTGTTTTCCTTGGAGCAGAGAAAGCTGAGGGGGGACCTGACTGAGGTGTACAAAATGATGAGGGACATAGATAGGGTAATTAGGAAGGAACTTTTCCCCTTAGTAGAGGGGTCAATAACCAGGGTCAAGGTAAGGGGCAGGAGGTTTAGAAGGAATTTGGAGAAAAGCTTTTTCACCCAGAGGGTGGTGGGAATCTGGAACTCGCTGCCTGAAAGGGTGGGAGAGGCAGGAACCCTCACAACATTTAAGAAGTATTTAGATGAACACTTGGAACATCATAACAGACAAGGCTAAGGACCAAGTGCTGGAAAACAACCCCAGCCTAACCAGCCTCTCTTCATTGCTGAAACACTCCAGCCTAGGCTGCATCCTGGTGAATCTTCTCTGCATCCTGTCCAGCGACTAGATCTGCACAAAGTACTCCAGCTGGAAAATGGGATTAGAATGGATAAGTGCTTAGAATCATAGTAAGAAGTTTAACAACACCAGGTTAAAGTCCAACAGGTTTATTTGGTAGCAAAAGCCACACAAGCTTTCGGAGCTCTAAGTCCCTTCTTCAGGTGAGTGGGAATTCTGTTCACTGTTTGTGAACAGAATTCCCACTCACCTGAAGAAGGGGCTTAGAGCTCCGAAAGCTTGTGTGGCTTTTGCTACCAAATAAACCTGTTGGACTTTAACCTGGTGTTGTTAAACTTCTGACTGTGTTTACCCCAGTCCAACGCCGGCATCTCCACATCATAGAATCATAGAACCATAGAATCCCTACAGTGCAGAAGGAGGCCATTCGGTCCATCGAATCTGCAGTAACCACCATCTCACCCTATGAACCGTATGCTCTGTCTGTACAGCGCGCAAGAAACAATTCTTTTCACTGTATGTTAATACATGTGACAATAATAAATCAAATCAAACCTATCCTCATGCTAGTCCCCCTGACACTAAGGGGCAATTCACAACGCCAGGGATCCGGGTTCGATTCCCGGCTTGGGTCACTGTCTGTGCAGAGTCTGCATGTTCTCCCCGTGTCTGCGTGGGTTTCCTCCGGGTGCTCTGGTTTCCTCCCACATTCTGAAAGATGTGTTGGTTCGGGTGCATTGACTCGAACAGGCGCCAGAGTGTGGCGACTAGGGGAATTTCACAGTAACTTAATTGCAGTGTTAATGTAAGCCTTACTTGTAACTAATAAATAAACTTTAACTTTAAAACTTTAGCATGGCCAATCCACCTAACCACCTTTCAGACTGTGGGAGGAAACCGGAGCACCCGGAGGAAACCCACGCAGACACAGGGAGAACGTGCAGACTCCACACAGACAGTGACCCGAGGCTGGGAATCGAACCCGGGTCCCTGGCTCTGTGAGGCGGCAGTGCTAACCACTGTGCCACCACGCTTGATGGCTGGCACAGACACGATGGGCCGAAGGGCCTCTTTCTGCGTTGTGAAACTCTATTACATCATTGAAAATTACCAGACTCAGGAAATGCAGTGCAGGTTGGAGCCGTTTCCATGCATTTCACCTCCCGGGAGCTCACTGGGTGGGTTATGCCATGGGCTACTACAGAACGGGCGACTATAATGTGGAGATGGCCAGCTGTTATCTTCCCAGATTATTTCCGGAAAAGGAGCTCGCTGCGGCAAAGCTTTCTCCACGCTGCCAACTCCCTCCATATTCCGCCAGTGTAAAAGCAGACGGACAGGGCGCTGTATAAATCTTTAACACTCACGGTAAATGCCAGGGCAGATTCCCACAAATGCCGATCCCCATGTTACTGTCAGCTGCTGCAATGATCCGCAAGGGCTTGGGCTCCATTGTCATCCAGGGCACTGGACCAGGAACCTGCACACACACCCACACACTGCCTAGTTACACTCGCAAACAGGAAATTGACGCAAACTCACCCAGTTACTTCTGCTGCAAAAAAAAACTTTGCGTAAAGGTGATTTACATCGATATTTATATCACATTGATTTAACATTGATAACTGAGGGTGTAACTGGCTCCTTGAGCGGTTTCAGTGATAACTGCGAGTACCCCCACTGAGAAACGAATTGTATATGTGACGGATTTCTTAATGCTCGTAAAAACATAAACGTTTTTTTAAAAAAGTTTGCGCGCCCCCAATCACAACATTATCTGAACATGTCAATGGAAAGTGAGATACTCGGTGTTTTTAACTTATTGCTTTGCTGTGTGTGTGGATTCTTCAATTTAATTGGTTGCCTGCCCTTTGACTTGGTAACTATGTGGGCGGCACGGTGGCACAGTGGTTAGCACTGCTGCCTCACAGCGCCAGGGACCCAGGTTCGATTCCTGGCTTGGGTCTGTGTGGAGTCTGCACATTCTCCCCGTGTCTGCGTGGGTTTCCTCCGGGTGCTCCAGTTTCCTCCCACATTCTGAAAGACGTGCTGGTTAGGTGCATTGGCCATGCTAAATTCTCCCTCAGTGAACCCGAGCAGGCGCCAGAGTGTGGCGACTAGGGGATTTTCACAGTAACTTCATTACAGTGATAATGTAAGCCTCGTTGTGACTAATAAATAAACTTTAGACATAGAGCTTGTTTCCCAGTTAGAATGAGAGGCCATAGTTTTAGGCTGAGGGGTGTCCGATTTAAAACAGAAATTAGGAGGAATTGCTTCACTCAAAGGGCCATGAATCTGTGGAATTCTCTACTCCAAAGTGCACTGGATGCCGGAACACTAAACACATGTAAGGAGGAGATAGATAGATTTTTAATTAGTAGCGAGATGAGGGGTTATGGAGAGCAGGCTGGAACATGGAGATGAGACCAAGATGAGACCAGTCATGATCATAATGAATGGCAGAGCAGACTCAAGGGATTGAAGTGCCTGCTATTGGGAGATGCCCCTCTCTGCAGTGGTCAGGGCTGCCAATTATTCTGCTGCCCACAGTCTGCACTCTCCTGTTGGGAGTTTGGAGTGGAACCTAGTCCCTGATTAAGTTGCTCTGTGTTCAGTTCAGTCAAATTCCCATGAAGCTGATCTAGTGATGGTGATTTGCCATCTTGAACCACTGCAGGCCCTGCAATGTCCTGATTTACACTGTGATGCCTGACAGGGAGTTCCAGGATTTGATCCAGTGATGAAGGAATGACAATATATTTCCAAATCAGGATGGTGTGACTTGGAAGCCATGGTGTTCCCATGGCCGTTGGATGCAGCTGCTCTTTGGGCTGGTGGAGGTCTCTAGAGGGAAATGTTGTATTTTGGGTAGTGGTTACAGAGCTTCCTGCACACTGTACATACTACAGCCCTGGTTTTCCCATAATGGAGAGTGTGGACATGGTTCCAGTGGTTGGGATATCAGCTGAGTCCAATTGCTCTGTTCTACATATTTTGACTTAATTTTTTGTATATACAGCTTGACTCATCCAGGAGCGTGGGAAATATTCCACCAGACCACCAATTCAAACTTTTGTCAGTCACGTTCCTACAAATCTTTTTGCTAGACCCAATCAACACCTCAAAAGATGTGCAGGTTAGGTGGATTGGCCATGGTAAATTGCTCCTTAGTGTCCCAAGAAGTGTTGGTTAGGGGTATTAGCGGGGTAAATACTTGGGGTTAAGGGGAACAGGTCTGGGTGGGATTGCCCCTTTGTGTCAGGCAATTACTTGGGGTTACAAGGATGGGGTCTGGGTGGGATTGTTGTTGGTGCAGACTCTATGGGCTGAATGGTCTCCTTCTGCACTGGGGATTCTATGATTATGGGGTACAGGAATAGATTTGTTGGAGCATTTGCCAACTTTATATGTCTTGAGTTATTATTTTGTGGCTTTTGCTACCAAATAAACCTGTTGGACTTTAACCTGGTGTTGTTAAACTTCTTACTTAGATCACTTTATGCAGCATTTAAACTCAATAGCAACAAACATGGGGGGGGGGGGGGAATTCACACCTTCTACACACTTGACAATAAAAATGTAGCTTCATTGTGAACCCAATAGATCAACTGTTCCTCTCTACAGCTCCTGCTCATCTGAGTATTTCTGGCATTTTCCATTGTTTTTATTTCAGATTTCCAGCACGATTTTGCTTTTGTAAAAGATCTCTATTATTTTTATTATTCAAATAAATTCCAACCTTGAGTAACTGTGTGGAGTTTGCACGTTCTCCCAATGCCTGCGTGGGTTTTCTCCGGGTGCTCCAGTTTCCTCCCACAGTCCAAAGATGTGCAGGTTAGGTGGATTGGCCATGCTAAATCGCCCCTTAGTGTCATGGTAAATACGTGGGGTGGGGGTCACAGGGATAGGGCTTGGGTGAGATTGTTGTCGGTGCAGGCACGATCGACCAAATGGCCTCTTTCTGCACTTTAGGGATTCTATGAAATACATAAACATGGAAAGCTTCTAAATCAGGCAGAACAGAAGGATTAGTTTTGATATTCACAAATGAGTGAGTCCTGGTTCTTTTTAACTTTCCCATCTGACAGCCTGTTCTCTCCTCACCCAGCCTATCATATCGTCTTGATCCCTGTCAGGCTACAACTGATCAGGCGAAAGTCACCATCATAAACGCACATGAGACTGAGAAACAGAAACAAACACATCAGTACAATTCTTTATTCCATTTATTTCTTAAAACTCCAGTTTATGTTCCTCATTTTGGTCATTTGGCCAGGCACAACAAAATATTTAAAGGATAGAATTGGTGCAGGTCTTGTTGTTCTGATGAGAATCATAACTTGAAACATTAATGTATTTTTTAGTCTTGAATAATTTAGAAACTGGCTGTATTCAACTCTAGCCTGAGCACGCCCTCTTGTCTGTTTACCTACGCGTCACCCAGAATCCCTCTAATTATAGCCTGAAATATGACAGTTTTCAAATACATGCTCAGCCCTGCCTCTCCAACCCTCCTACTGTCATTACATTGATAGACTTCTTGACTGACAATTAGTACTAACTCAGTACTAGGGTAAGGGAGTCTGATTAGTTGCTCTGTGTTAAATTTTGCTTTATAATGCTCCTGTGAAGCTCTCTGGGATTGGCGTTGGTTTGTTACTCAGTCCGCTGACTCAACAATCGTGACTGTATCTGTCTTCCACGTGAGTTTTTGACACCAATGCCAGGATTTTTCTGCAGGTTTCAGGACCACACTGACAGGCTGAAATGGGGGCCAGAAGTCCACACTGTGTGGGGAACACTCACTCACCTATGATTTTCCCCAAAGTGGCCAAAGGCCAGAGATTGTGGTTTACTATCACAACAGGTGGGCTCTCAAATCTGCAGGGTGTGTAGGAGGCCTTTCAGCTTGGAAGCAGCAGCAGGATGCCATGGCAAATAAGTGAGGAGAGGGCCTTCAAAAGAGAGGGCCTTCAATTAAAAAAAAGTTCATTAGCCAGGCCACCATTTTAGGGAGCAAACCCCTCTACAGGGTGCCCTGCCATTTCAGCTGCCCCCCAAGCAGACCTGTCAGGTGTGCTATCCCCTCCTCTCACAGATTTGCCACTGGGCAGCTGCCTTTAGAGACTGGTCTGTCTCCCTCCACCTTTGGAGACCTGCAGGCCAACTGGAAAATCCCAGTCAGCCTCTCTCAACAAGCCTTAATGGACCCTGAATTTGGTGAATTGGCTACCTGTTGCTTGCAGGTTGGTCATTTCAGCGCATCAAGGCATATTGTTGGAGGCTGAGTGGGAAATTCCACACTCGTCTGCCTCTGTTCCAGACCCTGGCGGGAGTTAAAAATCCAATCCTTGGAGAGTATTTTTAGTGAGAGTACTTCCAACAGTTCGAGGGTCCACGCATCATTTTGTTTGGTCCAGGTTTATACTTGAGTCTGACTGACAGGAAGAATGGGCTCAACTATGAGGAACAAAGGCAGATACCCGAATAAAGATGGCACAATCAGTTACACAACTCGTAGCAACTGCACTTTTTATTTACAAAATCTAATGCTAAACATTTAAATATTGTATGTGGATGGAATATTATAAAAATATGTCTAAAACTAAACATGCTATCAATAATTTACAGGACTGAACACAAGAAATTCAAATTAATTATTTACAGGAGATTTTAAATGACCTCTCACTCCAGTCTTGCAACATCATCTTTGCTGAACTTGTAAACATTTCCAGCATTTGCAAAATGTTTTTCTAATTCATTCCTTTCCATTCAGTAAGGGAATTCGGGGTTATAGGGATCAGGCGGGTAAGTGGAACTGATCCACTTCAGATCAGCCATGATCTTATTGAATGGCGGGGCAGGCTCGAGGGGCTAGATGGCCTACTCCTGCTCCTATTTCTTATGTTCTTATGTTCTTATAATTCAGATCGTTCATTTTCTATCAAATAAATGTCGAGGTTGTTCAGTCTGCGCTGAAATCTTTCCCAACTGTATCTTCCAAATGTAACCTTTTATTTTCCCTCCTTGTTTCCAAGTGTGCTGAAAAATAAAGATTGAATTTAGCAGTGTATCGGGGCCAACTGTTGACTTGGTTCTGTGAGACATCTGAAAATAATTTCTAAAATGTTAAATTCAACAGTAATTCTTTTCACCATAAGATATTGAGACTTTTTAAAACTTATCAGTTGCACTCAATTTCAATAGATACAGATCCAGAAAAGCATTCCAATTTCACTATTCTCCTTGACTTAGCACCCAACTGATAGGAAGCCAAGTCTCAATTAATCCCATCCATCCACGTCAACACTTACACTGTGTTGGGTAGTTGGATGAAGGGATGTGGGAACAGTCTGGTTTCGATACAATATAATTAGGGCCATGAAGGACAACAGCCTCTCTTGTCGTGACATCCATGTCTGCTTTTTTTAGTCATTCAAGGGATGTGGGCGTCGCTGGCTGGGCCAGCATTTATTGCCCATCCCTGAGGGTATTTAAGAGTCAATCACATTGCTGTGGCTCTGGAGTCACATGTAGGCCAGACTGGGTAAGGATGGCTGGTTTCCTTCCCCAAAGGACATTAATGAACCAGATAGGTTTTTAAAACACTTGACAATAGTTATTAGATTTTTAGTTCCAATTTCACCATCTTCCGTCGTCGGATTTGAACCCAGGTCACCAGAGCATTACTCTAGGTCTCTGGATTACTAGTCTAGCGACAGTACCACTGGCTCCCCGAAGTATCACTAGTGCCTGTCTGTATGTCCTTACCTAGTCACTGCTCTGCCTCTGAACTTTAGGCCCTATTCCTGGCATTTCTTCCCTAGGATTGGGCTGTTTTCCAGAGCTTGGGCTGCTGCTCAAGCAATTCCTCCCTGAAATGTAAAGCACTCAGTAACTTGCATTAAAAAGCAATCTTATTTTCAAATGTACAAAACATCTCTTCAGTATTTGGTTTGTACTTTTATCACATAAAACATGAACAAGCTGGAAGTCTCACTGTGTAAATCAGACACTGTGCCCTTGTCCACATTTATTTGTGAAGCAGCCTGCGGCATGATCAGCTGCATGTACAAGGAATGTGAGGCCCAATCTTCCGCGGAGTAATAACCACCATCAGAATGCCATTTGCTGCCATTTTATTTTACATAGTACCGGAATTCTGCATTTCTGGCCTGGACTTGCAAACCAGGCCCCTTCAGAAATCTGGGAATCCTTCTTCATCGGCAGAATCCTCAGGGAAAGCCAAGACACCCTCTTTCTATAGCACAGTTGTCCTATTTTGGAAAGTCTTCATTCACTAACAGTGAAAAACACTGGGTAATTCCATCGCTCTTCACTGTGTTAGTGAATGTGTGTATGTGAAATGGGTACCAGCTGGGTAGGGTGGCATATTGGGGGGGGAGTCACAGAGCTCAGGGGTAGAGGAGCAAGAGATTTGAGAGTGGCGCGGGGGGTAGGGTGGCTGGGGATGTCATTGTGAGTCAGGGATGTCGGTTGTATAGTTACCCAGGGCTTGGACATAGTTTCTGTCCCATATTTTCTGGGTAACTATCCAGGGAAGTCAGTCGGAAACCTCCAAAAGTCCGCGACTCTTAGCTTGGACTCGAGACATTTTTGGAGGGTTCTGGACGCCTCAATCCCCACCTGAGTATTGCTGAAAAAATAGACCTTTTCTTTCCTAAGCTTTTCGTCTTGCACTCATCAAGAGAGTAAGTCACCACCACGGTGTATTCTCCATGGCAACATCACTTCCAATCAGAATCAATGTTGTATGCTCTGATATTGGTATTCTTGTGAATTGTCCTGATGAGTGCAAGATGAAAAGCTTTGACAAAAAGGTCTTTTTCCAGCAATACTCAAGTTCTGTACTACTAAATGACAATATGCCTCCATTTGCATACCTCCCCATCCCCCTCTGCAACTGCCTTCCCACCCAAAAAACAACTTCAATCACCTTTGAGCTGGGTTATCTACCTGTTACACTATTGAATCCATGTGTGCTCTCTGCTGGGGAACATCCCATAGGTCTGCCACTTGCATTCGGGTTAGAAGGCACTGACGCGAGAAGACCTAAAAACAGGTTAAACATTATAAATAAAGTTGTCCATTTATCTAATTTCTGTATAATATAAAATGTTAAACAAGAGGGAAGGCAATGTTTTCTGTGACTTGTATTCTACTTAGGGGCGGCACGGTGGCACAGTGGTTAGCCCTGTTGCTTCACAGCGTCAGGGACCCGGGTTCAATTCCTGGCTTGGGTCACTGTCTGTGTGGAGTTTGCACGTTCTCCCTGTGTCTGCATGGGTTTCCTTCGGGTGCTCCAGTTTCCTCCCACAGTCTGAAAGACGAGCTGGTTAGGGTGCATTGACCCGAACAGGCACCAGAGTGTGGCGACTAGGGGAATTTCACAGTAACTTCATTGCAATGTTAATGTAGGCCTACTTGTAACTAATAAATAAACAAATGGACAATCTCCCTTCAAGATATTTGGATCTGAGGGTGAGTATCCCTCAATGTGGCATTCCTGTTTCCTGTGTGGTATAAAAATCTTGCCTTTATTACGGAAGAGAAGTGGGTCCCTGAAGTCTGGCTTGAAGAAGGGCCAGTGAAGCACTATTTACAGAGAATGCTTCAGAGTGAAAAATAAAAACCATAAAAGGTAACTAATCTATTTTTTTATTTGATATCGATACGTGCCCTCGAGATTGACACAGTAATAGTTAGGTTGAAGGCACTTGCATGGGGAGATCGAATCCGGCCACAGATCAAAGCTAAGAAATATAGACTGCTCCATACATCAGTTTTAAAGATATTGCCAATGAACAACCCCACATTTTAAAAGAGCTCTAAAGAGCGGTGCAGAATGGGCAGAGGAACTTTCCAATCACGAGGTGACAGTAGCAAGGAATATAATTTCCTGGCTATTGCTTGGAAGTTACCTTTCCTAACACTTTGGAATCAAAGCGGTCAAAAGGACGTGCCTGCATGTCATCAGTATATAGTCAATATAAAAGTCTATCATCCTAAAATGGACAGAACAAAGAGACAACAATATCTTATCCCAAATCAAGTAGGGCTGTTAAACTGCTGGATCTAACCCAGTGAGCTAATGGAGTGATTATAACATGTACTTAAGATTTTGATTTATTATTGTCACATGTATTAGCATACAGTGAAAAGTATTGTTTCTTGCATGCTATACAGAGCATACCGTTCATAGAGAAGGAAACGAGAGACTGCAGAACGTAGTGTTGCAGTCATAGCTAGGGTGTAGAGAAAGATCAACTTAAATGCGAGGTAGGTCCATTCAAAAGTCTGATGGCAGCAGGAAAGAAGTTGTTCTGGAGTCGGTTGGTACGTGACCTCAGACTTTTGTATCTTTTTCCTGATGGAAGAAGGTGGAAGAGAGAATGTCCGGGGTACGTGGGGTCCTTGATTATGCTGGCTGCTTTGCTGAGGCAGCGGGAAATGTAGACAGAGTCAATGGATGCTAAGAATAGGTGTTAAGGAGTTTGAGAGACGAGTACACAAACTGTAGGATCAGAACACGTTCCCATTAGGAATAGTAGTGATTAATCAAGATTCAATTTGCAAACCTCAGTTGATAGAAAGGTGGAACGAGGAGGAGATTGCTTAACAATTAACAGCTCTGGAGTTTGGTGTCACTGATCAGGACAGTGCCAAGTGTCCTAGGATGCATATATGCCCCAAGAAGATTATGAGATTTGGCTGTTTCTTCCACTTAATGTTATGTGTGAATGATATAAAGCCAGCATGGTGTCGGTTACAGATGGTCTTTGCCTGATAATTATCCTCAAGCTGTTAGGTATCAGCTGCCAACTCTTAATAAATTATCTCATTTGCGGTACCATGACCTCCAGGGCCATAAACCAAGCGCTCGAAAATGGGACTAGATCTTTGCTGACCAGCATGGATAAAATGGGCTGAATGGCCTCCTTCCGTGCTGTAAACATCTATGAATCTACACCCGAGAGCGTTTGGCATAAGATTAGGCCGACACATTTCAATATCAGAAATATCAGAGCCTCCAAGTTATTGTATTTAAAGTTCCCCAGCAGAAACAAGGGAGTTAAATGATTCCCTGCTAATTTAAACAGCTTGGCCACTGGACCAAACTCACTGCTCATACAGTAATGAACCCATGTCTTTAACTGTACTACTGTATTGCCTCCTTTCCTAAGCATTCTTCCACCACCTCTCGCCAGTCCTTGCACTCTAGCCTAAAGACATATTTCTGTACATGAAAATGGAAAAGAAAAATGCAGGTGATTGTACTACTATCTTTAAAGGAAAGAAAAACAGACTATGCAAAGTTATTTCTCCCTCACCCAGGCCTCTGTAACGGGAAAATTGCTGGTAAATCTGCTTCATTCGTTCAATATTCAGGCGACTAGCTTCAGCATGGTTCACCATGGGTTTTGGATAATGGACACCAATGATGCATTTTGCAGCTTTCTGTACACTCTCTGGAGCATTCCAGGGATCATGGATATATTTGGCAGGAAAGCCTCGGAGGACTGGAAGATATCGCCTGAAAATACAACAAGCACATGCACAGCAGAATGCCAACAACCATTCAACTTGCACATCATGTTAAAAATGTACAATCTAAATAAAAATACTTTTAAAAATGGTACAGTGATTCAAGTATAAAATGTTAAAAAGTAATTCAACAAAATATGAAATCATGCATTCTAGGTCGACTTTCCCAGTGGATGGGTTAATTAGGTGCAAGCTGGGTTGTATTCAGTGTTAAAAAAAAGAATAATCGTAGGTAGTAGAACATTTGCTGACATATTTAAGTTTACGTATTAATGTCTGCAGTGATGTCACTGTGAAAATCTCCTAGTCGCCACACTCCGGCACCTGTTCGGGTACACTGAGGGAGAATTTAGCATGGCTAATGCACCTAACCAGCACGTCTTTCAGACTGTGGGAGGAAACTGGAGCACCTGGAGGAAACCCACGCAGACATGGGGAGAATGTGCAGACTCCGCACAGACAATGACCCAACCCGGGAATTGAACCTGGGTCGCTGGTGCTGTGAGACAGCAGTGCTGACTACTGTGCCACCGTGCCACCCCAATGATAGGAGAGATACTGAAACTTGGTCCACTGATATACCAGATACAACTATAGACTCCATTATAACCATACCAGAGGAGGAAAGCACAGATGCCTGGCCTTGTCAATGATCACGATCACAAGAATCGAGGTACCAAGGGGATAGATAACAAGATCACGGAGCTGGCTGTGAACATGAGTAGGAGAGATTATAGAGTGAAAAAAGTGAGGAGAGGAAAGCAGTGAATTCCAAGGATGGAGAAGAAAAACTAAAAAT
The DNA here is from genome assembly GCF_964213995.1 of Mustelus asterias. Taxonomy (NCBI): domain Eukaryota; kingdom Metazoa; phylum Chordata; class Chondrichthyes; order Carcharhiniformes; family Triakidae; genus Mustelus; species Mustelus asterias. The sequence continues at coordinate 6,754,309 of NC_135809.1, forward strand.
GTATGACTGAGGATAAGGAGTAATTTAGTTGGAACTAAGAAGGCTGATCTTGGAGAGGAATGGGCGATAACTGGTATTTTATAGGAGAGACGTTCAACAGAGGTGAAGTGTGAGAGGAGATGGTGAAAGAGATCAAAGTGTGACTAACTTGTTGATAAGGATCACACCATCACCACTGCAGGAGGCTTGGGTGTGAAGATTGTGGAAGGCATAGCCAGGCAGGGAAGATTTGCTAAGGGACTTCCATGAGCCAAGTTTGTGTAAACTAGGATGTCATGCAAACAGCCACAGATGACGCTCATTAAATATTTTTCTACCTCAGAACAGATATGAATGAAGTACCTGATATAATCTCCATTACAGTCAGTTCTACGTCCAAAACCCACAGGACAGTAGCAATGAAAAAACTGTTGGAAAAAGGAGCTGGAGGAGAGCCACATCCAACTACCAGCATTTACACTCCAGTCAGCATCCAGTAATAACTCTTCAAATACCTACAGAAACAACAAGGCGTTCCTTCAACAAAGAGCGAAATCTGGAGCAGCAGCAGCAGTGTTTTGCCCAGGAATGTTTTTTTATATTAACAGTAAAGTTTGCAATATTGGAACTCATGGTACTGAGTTTTGTGTTGTTGATTTAGTCAGAGAATCATCTTGCACATTACAATTTAGAACTCTGCATTAGAAGAGCAAAAAATTATTAAATTTTATTCTAACTTTAGTGAAACTTTCAAAACACTAACATTTAGGAAACCCAGTTTTCACACTTAGGAACTCTTCAAAGTGAGTGCTTCTTCAAGGTTTCAGTAAGATACAACTTTATAAAAGCAAATTACTGTAGATGCTGGAATCTGAAACCAAAAGAGAAAATGCTGGAAAATCTCAGCAGATCTGGCAGCATCTGTAAGGAGAGAAAAGAGCTGATGTTTCGAGTCCAGATGACCCTTTGTCAAAGCTAACATGACACCACCAGCTTTGACAAAGGGTCATCTGGACTCGAAACGTCAGCTCTTTTCTCTCCTTACAGATGCTGCCAGACCTGCTGAGATACAACTTTAATTGGTTTCTCAGTCCAATATTTTGCATAACTTGATGACCTGTCCTGTGAGCCGATCTGGGAGTAGTGGGGAGAGTGTTGAAATCAGTCAAAATGTGAACTAGGTTCTATACCCAGGGACCTGCTGTAGGCTCTGCAGATGGGGTTGCTCCTTTAAACAGCACTAGTTAGGCTGTGATGCCCCACATGGTCAAACAGCCTGTCAACAATCACTCAAGGTTTAGATTTGAAGAATGTCATGATGATGAGACGCGAGCATGTGTGACATTATTACATGATTTCATCAGTTGGTCAAATATATATTGAACTGCTTTAAAAGGACTTTGAAAAACAAAGACACTGACTTAAGATGGCTGCCACAAGTCGTCTGAAATCTCAGGCATTACTAGTTGGGCAGCTTCAAGAAGTTTCTGATGTAGGTTTCAATTAGGACATGCCAAAACAATCTCATATGGAATTTCATACTTGCTAATGGCAAGAATTACTTCAAAAGGTGAACTGAAACTGTACTGGCTCTCATCATTTGCATTTCTATAAAGCTACTTTTCAGGCAGAGACAGAAAGTCCACTGGGACAATGGCTATATAGGGCTCCTTCCTAGATTGTCACAGGGAAGAATTGTCCATTCAGAAGAGATGGCTGGGATATTAAAGAAATGAATCACCGGATGATAGCGATAGCCAGGGTCTGTCCAAACACAAGCTAATCAATTACCTTCTGAGAAATTCCCAATTCACTATGCGGAGAGAGGTCATGTGACTAGAAATGTCTTTTATTACACCACCAAGCTGCTAAAGAGCAGTCTAGAAGAAATCTGCCAATCGATTGGGAACAACAGCCCTCTCCCTTCTCCCTCAAGGTCAAGACCCTACATTTTGGAAGTCATCACAGAAAGAGGGAATATCAATCAAAAGGAACCTTAGGGACAATTACATTGACTTTTGGAAAAGACAGATTACATTTTTAAAAAAAGACTGTCTTCAAAAATTCCAGTTTACATTGGTCTCAATGACACTGGAATTTCAAGACCACCACAGAAAGAAATCTGCCTCAATCACGAACACCAGCAAAGGACACAAACAGTAAACTCCCTATATTTTTCTACCTTTTATCATTGAATCTTCGTGTGTGGCATGACAGGGCGACAAAGTGGTTTTAAAACAAAGAATGGGTGGGTTTTTAGCTCAATAAAAACTATCACCTTTGTGTTTAAACTCAAGAAAACCTGTTGGACTGAGTTCTTTGCAATCAGCATATAAATAAATACAGAAACTGAATTAACGTCTTGAAATTACAAAAAAAACGTGGTCCGATCAATCAAGGAGTGGGAAGAAAGGCCAAATCCTGGCATGTGTCCTCATTGGTCATCACAAGAATAATTACAATTGGGCAAATTACAGGGTTATCAATACACTGGAACCAAATCCCAACACGAAATACACAGCTTTCAGCAGAGAAAATTGGATTAAACAAAATGAAATCTGAAATTACTGCAAGAACATCTGTAATGTAAGTTACAAGTGACTTCAGACAGATAACTAACGGGCAACAATGCATTCCCCCAACTGTCATCAGCTGTAATAGAATAGAAAACCCAACTTTACATTCCACTAGAATTCAGTCACCTTCATTCCTTCTTCCCAGCTAATCCAGAGATCACCTCTCGTCAAAAAGCACGCCACTGCATGGCGGGCTAAATGATGGATCCATCCTTCTTGACGCAGCTGGGTCATTATAGCATCGATCCAAGGAAATCCCGTCCTCCCTTCTGCCCACTTAGCCAAAGCTTCAGGATTTCGGTCCCACGGAACCTGAACACAAATAGGATTTCCCTCCATTTTATCAAACCTGGGGTTGTTGGTTGCTGCTGCGTAGAAGAATTCACGCCACAACAGCTGCCCATAGAGAGACAATGGAGGGGAGCTGTTTTTCTTCACCTGTTGAGAAAGGAGGGGAAAATTGTCAACATGTGCATAATAATTTCACCATCAGGAACGGTACACTTGTGTAAAGTCAATTATAGTTGCCACCAATGAGGAGACTGACATTCAATTTTCCATTTCCAATACCATGGCCGCTATGCCAACCAGTATCCTTATCAGATTCCTGCCCAATTTCCTTTTGTCTGCCAGCATCACTGTAGCAGGGTTGAGACCAACAGAGACTGAGCTTATTCCCGCTATTTAAACTTAATCCAACTCTCTGGGAGTTTCTTGGCTCTTTAAGGATCCTTATTCTGATTTTGATTCAAATGTGTGTTTGCAAATAATGGATCTCTAGCACCCAATGAATCCCCCTCCCAAAAATTAATCAGACTCAAACATATACTGCATGGTCCCAATGCAGAATAAATGGAGTGGTAAACATTACACTTGTTGCTTATTGATAGCATTATTGATGGACTGTAAAAGTTAGGTAGTAGGAATGTTTTGCTACAGTTTTGTAATAGGGTATTGGTGAGACCACATCCAGAGTACCATGTACAGTTTCTGTCTCCTTATTTAAGAAAGGACATAATTGCATTCAAAGCAGTTCAGAGAAGGTTCACTCGACTGATTTCTGCAATGAGGGGATTATCTCACCAACTTTTACAGATGCACTGTGGAAAGCATTCTTTCTGGTTGGATCACAGCTTGGTATGGCCCCTGCTCTGCCCAAGACCGCAAGGAACTACAAAAGGTCGTGAATGTAGCCCAATCCATCACGCAAACCAGCCTCCCATCCATTGACTCTGTCTACACCTCCCGCTGCCTCGGCAAAGCAGCCAGCATAATTAAGGACCCCACACACCCCGGACATTCTCTCGTCCACCTTCTTCCGTCGGGAAAAAGATACAAAAGTCTGAGGTCACGCACCAACCGACTCAAGAACAGCTTCTTCCCTGCTGCTGTCAGACTTTTGAATGGACCTACCTTGCATTAAGTTGATCTTTCTCTATCCCCTAGCTACATTCTGCACTCACTCCTTTCCATCTCAATGAACGGTATGCTTTGTCTGTATAGCACGCAAGAAACAATACTTTTCACTGTATGCTAATACATGTGAGAATAATAAATCAAATCAAATTATCTTATGAGGAAAGATTGGATAGGTTGTAACCATTGGAGTTTAAATGTACGAGAGATCTTATTGAAACACAAGATCCTAAGGGGACTTGACATGGCGGATCTTAATAGGATGCTTCCTCTTGTGAACTAGGGGACACAACTTAAAAATAAGAGGTCTCCCATTTAAGATGGAGAAGAGATGTTTTCTCTCAGAAGGTCATGAGTCTGTGGAATTCTATTCCCCAGAGAGCAGTAGAAGGCCGGATCAATTAATATTTTTAAGTAGAGTTAGGTAGATTGTTGATTGACAAGGGAGTCACAGTATATAGGGGTTAGGAAGGAAAGTGGAGTTGAGGCCATAAATCAGATTAGCCATGATTTTACTGAATGGTGGAGCAGGCTTGAAGGGCCATTGGGCCTACTCCTGCTCTCAATTTGTACGTTTATATAAGAAAACCACCAGCTGCCAAAGAAAAAAATCTTGCCAATGTTCTTTAATGTACAAAAAGTTTGTAAATAATAATTTTCAACGATGCATCCCTGCTGGAGGTGAACCAGCTACAGTATTCTGGTTGGACACTTTTACTATATGTACCTGCCAATGTCAGATAACATCAGGCAGGAAGAGCAAGATGACAGAATAGTACTGCGTACACTTGCTGCAAGACTAAAGACGAGTCAAAGAGAGAAAATGCTGGAAAATCTCAGCAGGTCTGGCAGCATCATAAGGAGAGAAAAGAGCTGACGTTTCGAGTCCAGACGACCCTTTGTCAAAGCCAATGTGAAGAATACATCTTAATTCATCAAGGCAACCACATAAGGTAGGTAATTTTGCTTTCTGCATTCAGGACTGTTACATAGTTGTAGATTAATCAACCAATGCAAGAGGATAGAGACAGGCACAGAGACCAGCTATAAGGACAGATCCAGCAAAGGCATTATCACCCATAGCCAGTGGTCTTCTGGAAACTAAGCTTACTCTATGTTGCTGCTCTACTTGTCAATGGAATAAACAAATTGGCCTTCCCCATTCTCTGATTATGGTATATCTTCCACACTGCTTATTTTCCTGCACAGAAGGCATACAGTATTGTTTCCTCTGTGTTAAAGGTCAAAATAACATATACAAGATCTTTATATTTCAGAGTACAATGTGGGCCAGCTCTGTCTGACGATGGCACGTACTAACATCAGAAACATCACTGGGGGTATTATTTACCAAGTAGCTTCTCCAGAATATCAATCAGCCTGGTTGTTTTGGAGGAAGCTGAATAAATATGGAAATTCACTGTTGCAGGGCATACAACTGACAACATGATTGACTTCATGCACTTCCCATTTGACTTTCGGTTGGAAAAATTGCTTTGGGCATTTCAAAGACAATTCAGGTACATCCTTACAAGCCGTACCTTTTTATACAAGTCGGTTAGCTTAAAGTAAAACAGACGACATGACAAACAACCAAATCGCAGGTATGGACTTAGCCCAGCGGGGCTCGCAAGAAGTGAAGTGGAGTTCATTCGTGGTCTTTCGAAGTTTGCCACCCAGGCCTGAAAAAGGAAGAAAAAAACCATTGGAAAGGTCTGCTAAATAATTCTACTGCTAAGGTTTTGTTTCCTGGAGAAATGCGCAGGGCACTTAAGTCACCAGCTCGAGGAATGCAGGCAAAATATGTTCAATCGCCAGTCACATTCAAATAAACTAATCATTTTATAGCACTGCAACAACATTTTCAATCTACGTCTGGGAGACGGCCTACAGATGTTAATAACATTTCCAGTGACACCCACTTCTGAAAAGAGAGCCAGTACTTCACTGCCGAAAATGTTTTTTATTGACTGGCAGCAATAGCAATAACGTGCCAGCAATTCAAACAGAAAACAGGCTGACAAATCTAATGATCTGTTTATGTGGCGGCCATCTTATACACAGAGCATAAAGAAAGCACAAAATAGAAAAGATGTGATGTTATTGATACAAACACCCATCATGATCCTTCATTACTCTTACATCATTCAGTCAAACGTGCAACCAAAGGGATTCTAAATGTATCCACTGCAGGCTTATCTTATCATTTGTAATTTTTCACCCATAGCTTCCATTGTTTTTGGGGTTTTTTTGCAGCAAGGTTGTTTCTTACTTTTCTCTCCAAATGTCTTTCTAATCGTATCAGAGCCTCTGTTTCACCGCCCGGCCACACAGCTGAAGGGAGACCTTCTGTGTCAAAGCCTAAGAATAGAAAAGCATGGTTAAAAAATGAACTCCTGCTTTAGATATAAATCAATAAAAAAGGATTTCTAGGGGTCCGCAGTGTCACTTTGATCTCCAGTCTTTGCTGATCTTAGACTTGATGGGATTGGAGTCACAGTTCATCTCATTGTCTCTGGATTAATGATGAATTTTTTTTTTTAAAACATGGTCATGGCTCTGTCTCACTAACTAGTGACTCTTATTGGAGGGGTGTGTTAGGGATGTGATCAGACTCAGTTCATATGTACTCTTTAAGAGTGCCACAGGGATCAGTGCTGTGATAGGGTACGAGATCCAAAACCCCAAGGTATATTATGAAGTTAGACTAGACCTGAACTATTTGCTACTTTGGCATTAATGTGAGGATACGAATGCTTCATTCCAGGCGCGATTCTACTGACAAACTGGTAATATAACTTGAACTTCAGCCCATTTTCCATCCATCTGAATAAGTAAAGGTCTCCACCTCCTCATTAAGACATCATTTTTAATGTAATAACACTCCAGTACACACTCAAGATTCTTCTTCTGTATATACTCTGATGGATCTACTTTATCTCTATATCTTTCTGTTGTAATTCTGCCAACGTTCCTGAACTAAAGATATCTGCTTTGTCCTCCACCTATCCTTTCTCAACTTTCTGCAGGGTTCCATGCTTTTTAAAGGACTACATATCAAAGTTTCTTATCATCCACAAATTTTGAAAATTCTCAAATTCCTTCCCTAAAGGATATTAGCGAACTAGATGGGATTTTACAACTTCAGCCTGGTGCAGTGATTAAACTATTCTAGGTTCCTGAGACAAGATGTACCAATTCCAGATCAGAAAGTAACACTTGTACAGCACCAGATGCAAATTAAAAGAGAAAATGCTGGAAAATCTCAGCAGGTCTGGCAGCATCTGTAAGGTGAGGAAAGAGCTGACGTTGAGTCCAGATGACCCTTTGTCAAAGCATACCTTTAACCAGGTGCAAATTAATTTGCATTGGATATCAAATTATGTTTGTTAACTCTTTTCTAAAGTACCTCAGGATGCCTTATTACATTAAAGGTGTTATATAAATGTAAATTGTTACTGAATCGTTCAAATCTAAATAGAATATTTTCTTAGAGCAGAAAATGTAAACTTGTCAACACGATAGGGAAAATCAGAGCTTACAATATATACACTTACTCAAGCAGGACTTGTCGTGTTGCCAAGTAAACTGGAACATCTGTCTGCTTATCTCATCAAAGAATAGTGCACTGTATCAGGAGGTAGGAGTTAGAAAGCACGGCTATATGAATGCAGGAAGCAATGTGGTACAGGCTCCATTCTGTACTGTATCATGGTCCCCCCCATAACCCCCAATTCAGAGTCACTGCTGTGGGAAAGGATGCAGAATAGGTGCTGCTGCATCATTAGAACATGCTTCCTAACAAGCAGCGACAAGAAGATCTCTGAGCAGGTTACATACATGGCTACAGGAGATAAATATCTTGACAAATGCACAGCATGAACAAAATTGCTGATGGTAACAGGTAAGTGGAACACCAAATGGGGGAAAAAAGGGGAAATCAGAAGTGTAACACACTACAGGAGTTTACAGCCAAGTAAAGTAAAGTTTATTTATTAGTCACAAGTAGCATTACATTTATACCGCAATGAAGTTACTATGAAAATCCCCTAGTCGCCACACTCCTGCGCTTGTTCAGGTACACTGAGGGAGAATTTAGCATGGCCAATGCACCTAACCTGCACATCTTTGGACTGTGGGAGGAAACCGGAGCACCCGGAGAAAACCCACACAGACACGGGGAGAACTTGCAAACTCCACACAGTGACCCAACCCGAGAATTGAACCTGGGTCCCTGGCTCTGTGAGGCAGCAGTGCTAACCACTGTGCCACCATGCCGCCCAAGAGACTATTCGCCCCACCATACCTACAGAATGCAAATCCAATGCCAATCTCCTTCTTACCTCATAGCCCTTCATACTCGTTTGCTTAAAACTATTTATCCAATTTTCCCTTTCAAGTTGTAATGCTGGAATCCTCATGTAAACTTTAAATAAAAAAGCTTAATTTAAACTCTTCAAGAATGCAATCAGAAATTGGTTGTGAAATATTTTCTGGTGAATACCTAGTTCCTCCAGTGATGGGACTCCATACTTGTCATGGTCATCAAGGAGAGGTGTTGTACATTTTCCCATGGTCTCAGCAGTGATTGTTTCCACAGGCATTTCCATAGATTCCATTCGGCTTACAAGTGTCTGAAAATGCTTGTACGTTAGAGGTGGCTGGCCACCATTGCGTTCTATGATCCTGATAAAAGAAATCAATTCAACAGCTGATGAGACAAGGCCGTGATGGATCTAAATTCACTAAATTGCTAGAACTTCTATTCTGTATTATTAATTTATATTTAGCATAGAAACTAATTCAACCACATTCATTTTTAATGAAAGGGAAATTCAGATCTACTTCTACTACTAACAGTTTAATAGCATAACATAAACGTACAAATTCAGCCACTTGAGCCTGCTCCACAATTTGAAATTATCATCTCAATTCTACCTTCCTTTCTACCCCCATACACTTTGACTCCCATATCAAGAATCTATTTAACTCAGCCTTAAAAATGTTCACTGATCAGCCTCACTGAACTCTGAGGTAGAAATTCCACAGACTAATGATCCTCTGAGAGGAAAACATTCTCCTCATCTCCATCTTAAATGGGAGACCCCTTATTTTTAAATTGTGTCCCTTAGTTCTAGTTTCTCCCACAAGGGGAAACGTCCTTTCAGCATCCGTCAAGTCCCCTCAGGATCATACATGTTTCAATAAGATCACCTCTCAATCTTCTGAACTCCAGTGGATACAGGCCCAACTTATCTAACCTTTTTCATCATAAGATACCCCCCGCACCAAAATCAGGAATCAGGTGAACATTCTCTGAACTGCTTCTAATGGAGTTATACCCTTTCTTAAGATGATCAGAACTGTACACAGTATTAATAGATAGTCAGAAGCTTTTTTGGATAGTCAGAAGCTTTTTCCCAGGGTGGAAGAGTCAATTACTAGGGGGCATAGGTTTAAGGTGCGAGGGGCAAAGTTTAAAACAGATGTATGAGGCAGATTTTTTACACAGAGTGGTGGGTGCCTGGAACTCGTTGCCGGGGGAGGTAGTGGAAGTGGATACGGTAGTGACTTTTAAGGGGTGTCTTGCCAAATACATGAATAGGATGGGAATAGAGGGATATGGTCCCCGGAAGGGTAGGGAATTTTAGTTCAGTTGGGCAGCATGGTCGGTGCAGGCTTAGAGGGCCGAAGGGCCTGTTCCTGTGCAGTAATTTTCTTTGTACTCCAGATGTTGTCTCACCAACATCCTGTAAAACTGTAGCAAAACATCCCTACTTTTATATTACATTCCCCTTGCAATAAATGACAACATTCAGTCTGCCATTGCACTCACATGCATTCTAACTTTTTAAATGATTCGCATACCATACCTTCAAGACTAGAGAAATCAACCTGTGCTCTTTGTACAATCTGCTAAACAGGAACAATAGTGTAATTAGCAAATTAGTGTTATTAGTTGGGATATACCTGCTATTTTCTTAAGTAATGGGAGCCACTCAAACCAGTTTCTAGTTTAAGGTAACAAAGTCAAAGGTAAGTCAACATTGTACTACTGCTTTGCTCTAGAAACTGAAACTGAGCAAAATAAATCCTCCAGCAGCATCTAGTGTCAACAACCACATGCTGCAAGTTCATTACATTACTCTTTAAAAATAAACTTGACAAAATTATTCATACACAAATACTATTTAATGCTGGGATAAAGATTATAAGAAAACAAAGTTAACACTTGATGTACAAACTGGTTTCTATAGTCAGAGTAGAAATAGCAGGATATATCTGATTGAAAAGATGGTGTTAGGGGGAAGATTTCAAATTCCTGAAACATTGGGACCAGTTCTGCAGAGAGGTGGAACCTGTACAAATAGCAGGGGTATGGGAACCTATGCAAAGAGTCAGCGGGGAAATCAAGGACAAGACAGAAAAGGGAATAAGAAAAGCGATAGGCAGAGAAATCAAGGGCCAGAATCAAACAGAGCCTTGGTGAAAAATACTGGGAATGAGACATGTTAAAAAGATAAGCCTTTAGGCTTTGTGCCTTAACACACGGAGCATTCGCAATAAAGTGGATTAATTAATCATGCAAATAGATGTAAACGGGTATGATATAATCGGGATTATGGGGACGTGGCTGCAGGGTGACCAGGGATGGGAATTAAACATCCAGGAGGTAGTCAGTATTTAGAAGAGGAAAAGATGGCAGAGTTGCATTGCTGGTTAAATAGGAAATTAACGAGGAAAGATACTAGCTCCAATGATGTGGAATCTGCATGGGTGGAGCTGAGAAACATTAAGGGGATGAAAGATTAGTGGTAGCTGTATATAGAGCCCCAAACGGTAGTGGTGATGTCGGGCATGGGATTAAACAGGAAATTTGAGATTCATGGAATGTAGGAACATTATGGTGACTTTAATCTGCATTTGGACTGGGCAAATCAAATTAGTAGAGGAGGAATTCCTGGAGTGTATACGATGAGGAAGCGACTAGAGAACAGGCCATTCTAGACTGGGTATTGTGCAATGAGAAAGCAATAATCGGCAATCTAGTTGTGTGAGGCCCCTCAGGGATGAGCGACCATAATATGAATTCTACATCAAGATGGAGAGTAGGGCAGTTAATTCTGAGACTAGGGTCCTGAATCTTAATAAAGGAAACTACAATGGTATGATGCACGATTTTGCTATGATGGATTGGGAAACGTTACTCAAAGGGATGATGGTGGATAGGCAATGGCAAACATTCAAATAGCACATGGGTGAATTGCAACAATTGTTTATTCCTGTCTGGCGCTAAAGTAAAAGAGAAAAGGTGGCTGAACCAGGGCTTCCAAGGGAAATTAGAGGTAGTATTAGATCCAAGGGAGGGGCACACAAATTGGCCAGAAAAAAACAACAGACCTGAGAATTGTGAGCAGTTTAGAATTCAGCAAAGAAAGATCAAGAGATTGATTGAGAAGGAGAAAATAGAGTACGAGAGTAAGGTTGTGGGAAACATAAGTTTACGTTTCGAAAGGTGTGAAAAGAAAAGTTTAGTGAAAACAAATGTAGGTCCCTTACAGTTGGAAACAGGGGAGTTTATGATGGGAACAAAATGGCTGGCCAAGTAAATACGTACTTTGGTTCGGTCTTCACAATGGAGAACAGAAATAACATACCAGAAACGTGGGGAACACAGGGTTCAGTGAGAGGGAGAAATTGAAGACAATCAATATTAGCAGGGAAATGATGAAGGAGCAGTGCTTCAAAAGTCCGTGATTCTAAATAAACCTGTTGGACGTTATCATAATGAATGGCAGAGCACACTAGAATGGCCAAATGGCTTCCTCCTGCTCCTACTTTTTATGCTTCAATTGGAATGCTCATGAACAGGGGTAAGCCACGAGGACCAGATCGCCTCCACGGAGACAGGCTCAGGGGTCCGGAAGGGAAAGAAGGGGTTTAGGAGAGCGATAGTTGTGGGGGACGCAATAGTTAGAGGCACGGACAGGCGCTTCTGTGGGACTGAACGAGAATCCAGGATGGTAGTCTGCCTCCCTGGTGCCGGGGTACTGGATGTCTCCGAGAGGGTAGGAAGCATATTTAAAAAGGAAGGTAGTCAAACGGATGTGATTGTACACATTGGGGGAAATGATGTAGGTAGGAAGAGCAGGGGGGTCATACGAGAGAAATTCAGGGAGTTGGGTGCTAGGCTAAAAAGTAAGACCTCCAGTGTAGCAATCTCTGGACTGCTCCCGGTGCCTAGTGCAAGTGAGGCTCGGAACAGGGAGATTCTACAGTTGAACGCGTGGCTAAAGGACTGGTGCAAGAGGGAGGGTTTTAAATTCATAGATAACTGGGAAATCTTCAAGTCAGGATGGCAACTGTACAGAAAGGATGGGTTACACCTTAACTGGAAGGGAGCAAATATCCTGGCTGGGAGTTTTGCTAGAGTGTTTCGGCAGGATTTAAACTAGTGTGGCAGGGGGGTGGGGAACAAAACAGGAGGTCAGTAAATACTGAGGCTGGGGTCGAGCTGGGGGCCAGGGCAAGGCTAGCTAAGAAGAGGAGCACTCTGGAGGAGGAGGACCTGACTGGGCCTGGAGGTCTGGAGTGCATCTGCTTCAATGCGAGGAGTGTAACGGGTAAAACAGACGAACTTAGGGCCTTAATGCTTGTGCGGAATTTGGATGTGGTTGCGGTGACGGAAACTTGGTTAAAAGAAGGACAGGACTGGCAGCTGAATATTCCGGGGTATAAGTGTTTTAGGCGAGACAGAGGAGGGGCTAAAAAAGGTGGGGGAGTAGCGATATTAGTTAAGGAGCATATTACCGCGGTGCAGAGGGTAGACAACTTAGAGGGGTCATGTACTGAGTCGCTGTGGGTGGAACTCAGAAACAGGAAGGGTGCAGTCACTATGCTGGGGGTGTACTACAGACCACCCAACAGCCCACGGGAAGTGGAGGAAAGGATATGTCAGGAGATTCTGGATAGGTGCAGAAAAAATAGGGTTGTTGTAGTGGGGGACTTTAATTTCCCTGGCACAGACTGGAAAGTGCTTAGAGCTGGGGGACCGGACGGGGAGGAATTTGTAAAATGCGTACTGGAAGGTTCTTTGGAACAGTATGTAGATAGCCCGACTAGAGAGGGGGCTATACTGGACCTAGTTCTGGGAAATGAGCCCGGTCAGGTCGTCAAAGTTTCGGTAGGGGAACATGTGGCAAATAGTGACCACAACTCTGTTAACTTTAGGATAGTAATGGACAAGGATGAGTGCTGTCCTACGGGCAGGGTGCTAAATTGGGGGAAGGCTGACTATAGCCGGATTAGGCAGGAATTGGTGGATGTTGATTGGGAGAGGATGTTCGAGGGTAAGTCCGCGTCTGGCATGTGGGAGTCTTTTAAGGAACTATTGATAAGGCTGCAGGATAGGCATGTGCCTGTAAAAAGGAAAGATAGGAAAGGTAGGATTCGAGAGCCGTGGATAACCAGGGAAATTGAGGATCTGATTAAAATGAAAAGGGAGGCGTACGTTAAGTCCAGGCAACTGAAAACAGATGGAGCTCTGGAGGAATACAGAGAGAGTAGGAAAGATCTCAAACGGGGAGTTAGAAGGGCAAAAAGAGGGCACGAGATGTTCTTGGCAGGCAGGATTAAGGAGAATCCTAAGGCATTCTATTCATACGTTAGGAACAAAAGAGTTGTCAGGGAGAAAATCGGACCTCTCAGGGACAAAGGAGGGGAATTATGCTTAGAACCCAAGGGAATAGGGGAGATCCTAAATGAATACTTTGCATCGGTATTCACGAAGGAGAGGGGCGTGTTAACCGGGAGTGTCTCGGAGGGAGGTGTTGACCCGTTAGAGAAAATCTCCATTACGAGAGAGGAAGTGTTAGGTTTTTTAGGGAACATTAAAACTGACAAAGCCCCAGGGCCTGATGGCATCTATCCTCGACTGCTCAGGGAGACGAGAGAGGAAATTGCTGGGCCTCTGACGGAAATCTTTGTCGCTTCTTTGGACACGGGTGAGGTCCCTGAGGATTGGAGGATAGCGAATGTGGTCCCGTTGTTTAAGAAGGGTAGCAGGGATAACCCAGGAAATTATAGGCCGGTGAGCTTGACGTCCGTGGTAGGGAAGTTGTTGGAGAGGATTCTTAGAGACAGGATGTATGTGCATTTAGAACGGAACAATCTCATTAGTGACAGACAGCATGGTTTTGTAAGAGGGAGGTCGCGCCTTACAAATTTGGTGGAGTTTTTTGAGGAAGTGACAAAAACGGTTGATGAAGGAAGGGCCGTGGATGTCGTCTATATGGATTTCAGTAAGGCATTTGACAAAGTCCCACATGGCAGGTTGGTTAAGAAGGTTAAGGCTCATGGGATACAAGGAGAAGTGGCTCGATGGGTGGAGAACTGGCTTGGCCATAGGAGACAGAGGGTAGTGGTCGAAGGGTCTTTTTCCGGCTGGAGGTCTGTGACCAGTGGTGTTCCGCAGGGCTCTGTACTGGGACCTCTGCTATTTGTGATATATATAAATGATTTGGAAGAAGGTGTAACTGGTGTAATCAGCAAGTTTGCGGATGACACAAAGATGGCTGGAATTGCGGATAGCGAAGAGCATTGTCGGGCAATACAGCAGGATATAGATAGGCTGGAAAATTGGGCGGAGAGGTGGCAGATGGAATTTAATCCGGATAAATGCGAAGTGATGCATTTTGGAAGAAATAATGTAGGGAGGAGTTATGCAATAAATGGCAGAGTCATCAGGAGTATAGAAACACAGAGGGACCTAGGTGTGCAAGTCCACAAATCCTTGAAGGTGGCAACACAGGTGGAGAAGGTGGTGAAGAAGGCATATGGTATGCTTGCCTTTATAGGACGGGGTATAGAGTATAAAAGCTGGAGTCTGATGATGCAGCTGTATAGAACGCTGGTTAGGCCGCATTTGGAGTACTGCGTCCAGTTCTGGTCGCCGCACTACCAGAAGGACGTGGAGGCATTGGAGAGAGTGCAGAGAAGGTTTACCAGGATGTTGCCTGGTATGGAGGGTCTTAGCTATGAGGAGAGATTGGGTAGACTGGGGTTGTTCTCCTTGGAAAGACGAAGAATGAGGGGAGATCTAATAGAGGTATACAAGATTATGAAGGGTATAGATAGGGTGAACAGTGGGAAGCTTTTTCCCAGGTCGGAGGTGACGATCACGAGGGGTCACGGGCTCAAGCTGAGAGGGGCGAAGTATAACTCAGACATCAGAGGGACGTTTTTTACACAGAGGGTGGTGGGGGCCTGGAATGCGCTGCCAAGTAGGGTGGTGGAGGCAGGCACGCTGACATCGTTTAAGACTTACCTGGATAGTCACATGAGCAGCCTGGGAATGGAGGGATACAAACGATTGGTCTAGTTGGACCAAGGAGCGGCACAGGCTTGGAGGGCCGAAGGGCCTGTTTCCTGTGCTGTACTGTTCTTTGAACGAATTACAATAACAAATTGGAGCAAGAATGCCAGGACATTCTTGAACACAGCTTCAAAATAAGTGGCGCTGAGCATTTACAATCAAACACTATCATCTTTAAATATTAACTCTTTTAATAAAATACAGAATTAATTATAGTCGGTAAAGGCAGCTTCTGAACACTGGTGACAAATGCAGTGAGTTTGCTTTCATACTGAAGATGTCTTTTAGAACTGACTTTTTCACCCCCACGCTCCCCCCAAAAATTTTTGTTACATAAAGTCAGTTGACATGAACAGAACCTGAAACTTCAAAAACTTACATGTTCAAATCATATAAAGTGTGTGAAATCTGTACAATCACTTTAACCCCTGCCTCGCTGGCCAACTTCTTGATAGCTGCATCTCGCTCCTTACTAAAGGGCTCAGAGTCATATTCAAATGTAAGACGGGAAATATTCCATTCCTGGAGGAGATTTCAATAAACAAAAACTGTTAGTTTGACAGATGCCAATGGACAATGTTAAGATTCCTGGACCAGAATCCCAAATCACATTTGGAAGCCAGATTAGACGCCAACAATTTTTCTGTTTTGGCATAAATGCGAGGAGAGGACTTCTTGCCCAGAAGTAATTCCAATGATGAATTAGAAATCTCTTATAGCAAAAGAAACTTTATTTAATAACACAGTTTAACAATAACTCTAAAAAATGATGCAGCTTAACCAATAATGAGCAGCCTGGGAATGGAGGGATACAAACGATTGGTCTAGTTGGACCAAGGAGCGGCACAGGCTTGGAGGGCCGAAGGACCTGTTTCCTGTGCTGTACTGTTCTTTGTTCTTTGTAATGGTTGAACAATATTTTAAAATGAAAGGAAACAACTCATCATGGTTTCAGTTCTAAATAAGCAACATTCCTCTTACAGACTTAAAATGCCACTTTAAACACATTTGGCACCCAGAAATATATTTGCTATAATGACTGTAGACAGACTTAAGGCTTTTCGAGAATAAAATGAATTTCAGAGTAACCGGTAGGACTGTCTTCAAACAAACCCCACTCAGAACTGAAAACTACTTCTCTGCCACAGACCTAGCTCCTCCCACTATCCACATTATCACAGGATCCTGTCGAACAATCTAATCAAAAATCCAAGGGGAAATCTTCACCTACAAACAAAAATCCATTAGCTCTATCCTACGTAAACACTACATGGCTAAAATGAGTAATTATCCTGCTCGCCCAGCATCTGAGCTAAATGTTTTCCAGACACGCCGACTGCCTGTAGAATAGAGCTGAATCTGTAAACAGTCCGCTTAAACAAAAAAATATAATGTATATAGCCTACTAATATAAAACGGTGCCTTCATTTTCTAAAGCGTCTTGTTTTCCACACAATTAGTACTCTATAATATCTTATGACATCTAAGCGTGTGAATTTAACAGTGGTAGTTCTGTCTTTTCCCAATGTTGAACGTTCCATCCTTTTACATAAAGCATCTGCAATCATGTTCTCTCTTCCTGCCACGTGTATAATCTTCAAATTAAATGGCTGTAATAATAAGCTCCATCTAAACAGTCTTGCATTTTTATCTTTAAACTTCTCCTGAAACTTCACTGGATTATGGTCAGTGTAAATAATTGTTTCTGATGAATTGCTGGCAACATAAATGTTAAAATGTTGCAATGCCAATACTAAACTCAATGTCTCCTTCTCCATGGTCAAATATTCCTTTGGATGAATATTTAATTTTCTAGAAAAATAACCAATGGATCTTTCTATCCTTTTGTCGTCTTCTTGCACCAATGCCCACATCATTTGCATCAATGGCCACCTTGAGTTGCTTTCCATGGTAAGGTGGTTAACAGTTTTCAGAACTGCCTCCTGATATTCAGATGCCCACTGGCATGCCCTGTGCTTTTTCAGCAGTTCAGTCAGTAGAGTAACTACACTGCTAAAATTTGGCACGAATTTCCTGCAGAACCCACCTATGCCCAGGAATCTCAGCACTTCTCTTCTCGCTGATGGTACTGGGAATTCCCCAATAAGTTTTGTTTTCACATTCCGTGGGCCATCTGCCCACGTCCAATTGTAAAGCCCAAGAACATGACTTCGGCTTCTGCAAATTCACTTTTAGCCAAGTTTACCACTACACCCAGATTCTTTAGTCAAATGAACAATTCCTTTAAACATTCCAAATGCTTCTTCCATGCCTGAGTGAAAAGCACCAGATCATCTGTGTACACTGCACAATTATTTAGTCCAGAAATGACCACATTGGTTTGTCTTTGGAACGTTGCTGGCACATTCTTCATTCCAAATGGCATGACTTTAAACTGATACAGACCATTTGGAGTCACAAAAGTCAAAACTTCCTTTGCCCTTTCGGATAAAGGCACTTACCAGTGTCCTTTAAGCAAGTGTGGGAATGAAATTTGCTTAACCTGTTCAATAATCTTCCAATTGAGGAATAGAAAATGAATCTGACTTTGTAACTGCACTGACTTTTCTATAGTCCACACCTAACCGTGTACCATCTGGTTTAGGTACCATCACAATAGGCAAACTCCACTCACTGCAACTCACTTCAATGATATCATTCTTAAGCATGCTTTCAATCTCCTTTTGAACCTATGCCAACTTTAGTGGATTGAGTCTATATGGATGTTACTTGATTGGAACAGCATTTCTTAAAATAAAAAGTACATATGTATATATCTAAAGCAACTGCCTATTATCATCATAACAAGACATGGATTGCATCCATGATTCACATATGTGATCTTTCAGGTTGAGGGAGGCAGAGTAGAAATTCACAGGAGTTGGGAAAAGAAGAAATAACAATCTTCCCAGGCTGCTTTGTATACAGCCTAGCATCTGAACATAGTAAAACACCTGCAGAGGCTTGTGAACAAGTGATTCCATTTATCCAGCCTTCCAGGCATCTGTTATTTCTAAAAGCATATGGAATCTGGAAAGGGGGGAATAAACTACACTCAGATGTGTGGGTTAGGTTGATTGGCCATGCTAAATTGACCCAAGTGCCAGGGGGTTTAGCAGGGCAAATGTGTGGGGTTACAAGGATCGGGCCTGGGTGGGATTGTGGACGGTGCAGAACCAATGGGCCAAACCCCCTTCTGCACTGTAGGGATTCCATGATTCAAACCAAAGTAAGTATATTAATACAAACAGCAAAAATAAAAGCTAACCTGTGCCTGAAGAATATTTTTAAATATTTTGCTCAAATTCATGCAATGAATAATCATGTGCCAATTTCTCAACATGTTGTTTAATAAAACTAGATATTAATATTTTTTTAAAATCAACATGAGAGGCAACAGAAAATAATCCCTCAAGCCATTACTTTACACCTGAAAGCTGAACATTATACAGTTAGATCATCTGCTCGCACATACTGCAAACAATATCTGTCCTCCACGAACATTCTCGTCCAATAATGCAATAAATTTTCCAAAAGACTTCTCCGTGCAAAACAGAAGTGTAGCAATTAGACATAATACATTTATATGATCCATAAATGCACTAATATGTTTACAAGAATTCACAGTAGGTACAAGATTACATTTATCACAAACATAGAGAATAGGGACAGGAGTAGGCCATTCAGCCCTTCGAGCCTGCTTCACCGTTCATTATGATCACGTCTAATTATCCAACTCAATAGCCTGATCTCCCCTTCCCCTCGTGTCCTTTGATCCTTTCGCCGCAAGAGATATATCTAACGCTTGAAAACATTCAATGTTTTGGCCTCAACTACTCTCTGTGGTAGCAAATTCCACAGACACACCATTCTCTGGGTAAAACATTTCTCATCTCAGTCTTTAAACTAGGACCACTGGTTCTAGGACCCCTACCATCAAGAACATCCTTCCTGCATCTCCCAGAGTCGTCCTGTTAGAATTTTATAGGTTTATCAGCCTCTATTTAAGTATTGTAGTTAGTATTAATGTACCCAAAAACCCACTTTTTTGAAGATATTCGATATAAAAGTCTGCCCTGTGGAAATGAGTCCTAATGTGGAAATGCTGGCGTTGGACTGGGGTAAACACAGTAAGGAGTCTAACAACACCAGGTTAAAGTCTAACAGGTTTATTTGGAAATCTGCAGATATCCACTCCATCTGACGAAGGAGCAGCGCTCCGAAAGCTAGTGGTGTTTGCTACCAAATAAACCTGTTGGACTTTAACCTGGGGTTGTTAGACTCCTTACTGTGAAATGAGTCCTAGTCAGAGAGTTTTACAGCAAAGAAAGAGGCCCTTCGGCCCATCATGTCTACAACTGCCATCAAGCAACTATCTATTCTAATCCCATTATTCAGCACTTTGTCCATGGCCTTGTATACTATGGTGTTTCAAGTGCTCATCTAAATACTTTTTAAAAGTTGAGGGTTCCTGCCTCTCTCATCCTCTCAGGCAGTAAGTTCCTGGTACCAATCAATCTCAGTGAAAATGTTTTTCCTCAAATCCCTTCTATATCTCCTGCCACTTATCTTAAATCTACTCCCCCTGCTTATTGACTCCATTGCTCAGGGGAAAAGTTCCTTCCAATCTACCCTATCAATGACACTCATAATTTTATATACCTCAATTAGGACCTCCTCAGCCTTCTCTGTTCTAAGGAAAACAACCTCTGCCTAGCCTGCCTCTCTTCATAGCTGAAATACTCCAGGCCAGGCAACATCCTGGTGAATCTCTTCTGCACCCTTTCTAGTGCAATCATATCCTTCCTTTGTGACCAGAACTGCACAAAGTATTCCAGCTGTGGTCTAACAAGCCCCCATTTTATACAGCTCCATCATAACCTCCCTTATATTCTTATATCCTACGCCCCGCCTAATAAAGGTAAGTAGCCCATAGGCCTTGTTAACCACCTTATCTACATGTCCTGCTGCCTTCAGGGATCTTTAGACTTGCACACCAGGGTCCCTCTGATCCTCTATTCTTCTTAGCGCCATATTGTTCATTGTGCATTCCATTGCCGTGTTAGTCCTCCCAAAATGCACCATTCACTTTTCAGGGTTAAATTCCATTTGCAATGAGGCTTCAGATTTCTCCTGTAATTAATTACCATTTGTTTCAATGACAGTACAGATAGAAATCACCTCCATCAATTGAAGCTGACTTAAAGGTGATCATTCAGACCTGGCTGCTGGAAGTGATTGTGCACAATTTGGAATTTTGAGTTGCCTCAAGCATGAGTGCTATTTTCCTGTGGATTGTTCCATAAAGGTCACAGAATCACAGAATAGTTATGGTGCAGAGGGAGGCCATTTGGCCCATAGTGCCTGCACCGACTCACCAAGCTAGCTTACTGCCATTCCCTTGTCTTTTCCCCATACCTTTGCACATGGTTTCTGTTCAAATTAATCATCTAATACCCTCTTGAATGTCCTTGACTGAACAAGATCATTAGATAGACTATTATGCAACTGATAGACCTGAGCCAGAAATACTAAAGCGTATGCTTTTTATACGCTGTATATAATTACAAGATATTGCAGCATTTAAACCCTTTGTAAACACTTTGAAATAACAACTGCAAAATAGACACCTTAAACAATCTGGGAAAGACATCAGCTGGTTGTCCACGTACGACAAATAAGCGAGAGTTTAATTTTCGCAAACTGGCATCAAGATCTTCAAGACACTGTAGCAGAAATCTGGGGAGTAGAAAGAACCAGCAATGTGAATTCAATATATCCCATTAATAACCAAGAGAATACACTACACAGGTTTGAAACTAACACCACATCTTTGCACAATATTTGAAATTAATCCTCCCCCTGCTCCTTGTAGATTAGAAATCTTGGATTCATTCACATTTGGTTTCAACCCCAATGAGATCTTGTCTGGTGTTGATTGCTGTTTCTAAGGACACAAAGCCTCCAATGGAATATTAAACCAGTTTTTAAATGTGCTTCAGTAAATGGACTTAGTGTACAATACAGCAGCGACTAAATTACAAATGATTAATACATGACTGAGACCATTAGACAACTGACCAATTCAATAATAAACAGGATAAATGTCTCATCCAAATTCTTAACATTTTTGTTCTGTATCCTGTGATTTTGGCCAATAAGCTGTATGTGATATGTAGACCCTACTTCATAAGGCTCTTAATCCCAGCAATATCACAATGAAAAGGGTATTCAACAAAATGACAGCGATAGGAACTAGCAAATGGGAACATTCATTAAATTCCGGGAAGCTCAGGTCAACCATAAGGTCAATTGTCAGGGCGAGGTCAGGGGGCAGCATGACGGCAGAGTGGTTAGCATTGCTGCCTCATAGCGCCAGGGACCCGTGTTCGATTCTGGCCTCAGGAGATTGTGTGGAGTTTGCACATTCTCCCTGTGTCTGTGTGGCTTTCCTCTGGGTGCTCCAGTTTCCTCCCATAGTTCAAAGATGTGCAGGTTAGGTTGATTGGTCATGCTAAATTACCCCTTAATGTCAGGGGGATTAGCAGGGTAAATAAGTGGGGTTATAGGAATACAGCACAGGCAGGATTCCTGTTGGTGCAGGCTCGAAGGGCTGAATGGCCTCCTTCTGCACTGTAGGGATTCTATGATTCTGTGAAGATCAGTCAGCATTTGAAAGTGAAAGCTAAATACTGCAGACACTGTCCATATGAAAATACTCAGCAGGCCTTGCAGGCAGCAGCTGTGGGGAAAGAAATGGGTAATATTTTATGTCAATGATCTTGTATCAAAGATAATTGACCTGAAACATTACGACAATCCTGTACAAAAAGAACAGAATGATAAATCAGTTAACAAATAAACCAGAGAATATCTGTGACGGGGAAACTTTGAGAAACCATAACCACGAGAAAGATTAGTTGTCACGTGACAGTACAAGATTAATAAATGAAAGCCAACACAGATTTGTTAAAGGAAAATCCTGTCCTACAAACTTTTGGGTCTTCAGTGAAGTAATGGACAGTTTGTGTTGTGTATGTGGGCTGTCAAAGGTACTTAAAGTACCATGACTTGTTCGCCCAATTGAAGTCCACGTGATGAGGCATTGACAGCATAGAACAAAAGTGACTAAAGGACACGCTGAATGGTTGTAATGCAGACCAGTGGGAAGTATGCAGTAATATTCCTGTGATGCTAGTGTATCTTCAAGGAGTGGTTTTTTAAAAATCATGTTCTCTGCAGTTATAAGCAGGCGTTTTTGTCATTTTTGCTGGGCTGCTTGTTAGAAGTCCTTTCATTGCTGCTTCAATGGCTTAAATGGGGATTTGTTTATTTTTACTCTGGCCCTCAGGTACTTTCTGGGATTTTTTTATGACCTTGCATTGTGAGAGGGAAGATTGATTGAAAAGTCAAAGTTAGGTGGTTCCTCCCCAGAAAAATTTAGGGATTCATTTTCAGTTTTAGTTTATAAGGGGGTGGACATCAGACTGAAAGCAGTGTTTCTCTCTCTCTTTCCCTGCTATTGGAAATTCTGCTGGCTAGCTGGAATCAAGGCTTCCTGGAGTGGAAAAATCTGCTGTTGCTGGTTGGCTTGCCTAGAGTCTGTCTCCTTGGTGTTTTGGGAAGCTGTTTTGGTTTCAAGCTGTTCTTTGTGTATATTAAGAGGGCTGCTAGCAGTCACAAGGCTAGGAAGTCAGAGTTTCAATTCTCCATCAAAGGACTAAGTTCCAGCATCACGTAAAGCATTCATATTTGCTGTGTTAAACCTGTGGCAAAGATTTTGTTTATGGGATTTGTTTGGTTGGAATGGTGATTAGCTGTTAAGGTTTATACAACATCATGATTTTTTTTGTTTCTAATTGGTAAAAGTTACTGTTAATTTTAGTTCTATACATGTTAACTATATACTTAAATAAACTTTGTTCGATAAAAGCTCCTTAGTGGGTCAGTTGACTCATACCTAAAGTGAAGCATCTCATGCTCACCCTAGCCCAAAATAAATTGCAAAACTTATGATCCAGTCGGGCTTCATAAAACACTTTGGAGTTTCTGACCTGAATTACAACAGTTCTCCAGGGGTCAGTGTTGGAGGCACTGATAAGGTAACAACCTAGGCTGGGGTTTACAGGGCATAATTTCAGAGTTTGTGGATGATAGAAAACTTGGACGTGTAGTTAGGAAGGGGCAGATAGTAACAGAACTCAAGAGGAAATAGAGTGGCAAAATAGAACATAGAACATAGAACATAGAACATTACAGCGCAGAACAGGCCCTTCAGCCCACGATGTTGCACCGACCAGTTAAAAAAAAACTGTGACCCTCCAACCTAAACCAATTTCTTTTCGTCCATGAACCGATCTACGGATCTCTTAAACGCCCCCAAACTAGGCGCATTTACTACTGATGCTGGCAGGGCATTCCAATCCCTCACCACCCTCTGGGTAAAGAACCTACCCCTGACATCGGTTCTATAACTACCCCCCCTCAATTTAAAGCCATGCCCCCTCGTGCTGGATTTCTCCATCAGAGGAAAAAGGCTATCACTATCCACCCTATCTAAACCTCTAATCATCTTATATGTTTCAATAAGATCCCCTCTTAGCCGCCGCCTTTCCAGCGAAAACAATCCCAAATCCCTCAGCCTCTCCTCATAGGATCTCCCCTCCATACCAGGCAACATCCTGGTAAACCTCCTCTGCACCCTCTCCAAAGCCTCCACATCCTTCCTGTAATGTGGGGACCAGAACTGCACACAGTACTCCAAGTGCGGCCGCACCAGAGTTGTGTACAGTTGCAACATAACGCTACGACTCCTAAATTCAATCCCCCTACCAATAAACGCCAAGACACCATATGCCTTCTTAACAACCTTATCTACTTGATTCCCAACTTTCAGGGATCTATGCACACATACACCTAGATCCCTCTGCTCCTCCACACTATTCAAAGTCCTCCCGTTAGCCCTATACTCAACACATCTGTTATTCCTACCAAAGTGAATTACCTCACACTTCTCCGCATTAAACTCCATCCGCCACCTCTCGGCCCAACTTTGCAACCTGTCTAAGTCTTCCTGCAAACTACGACACCCTTCCTCACTGTCCACCACACCACCGACTTTGGTGTCATCAGCAAATTTGCTAATCCACCCAACTATACCCTCATCCAGATCATTAATAAATATTACAAACAGCAGTGGCCCCAAAACAGATCCCTGAGGTACACCACTTGTAACCGCACTCCATGATGAATATTTACTATCAACCACCACCCTCTGTTTCCTATCCGCTAGCCAATTCCTGATCCAATTTCCTAGATCACCCCCAATCCCATACATCTGCATTTTCTGCAGAAGCCTACCATGGTGAACCTTATCAAACGCCTTACTAAAATCCATATATACCACGTCCACTGCCTTGCCCCCATCCACCTCCTTGGTCACTTTCTCAAAAAACTCAATAAGGTTAGTAAGGCACGACCTACCTGCCACAAAACCATGCTGACTATCACCTATCAATTCATTACTCTCCAAATAACTATAAATCCTATCCCTTATAATTTTTTCCAACATCTTGCCGACAACAGAAGTGAGACTCACCGGTCTATAATTCCCGGGGAAGTCTCTGTTCCCCTTCTTAAACAATGGGACAACATTCGCTAACCTCCAATCTTCTGGTACTATACCAGAGGCCAACGACGACCTGAAGATCAGAGCCAGAGGCTCTGCAATCACTTCTCTTGCCTCCCAGAGAATCCTTGGATAAATCCCATCCGGACCAGGGGATTTATCTATTTTCAGACCCTCCAGAATATCCTGCACATCCTCCTTATCAACTGTAATACTGTCTATTCTACTCCCTTGCAACCCAGTGTCCTCCTCAGCTATATTCATGTCCCCTTGCGTGAACACCGAAGAGAAATATTGGTTCAATGCTTCACCAATCTCCTCCGGTTCCACACATAACTTCCCTCTGCCATCTATAACTGGCCCTAAACTTGCCCTAACCAACCTTCTGTTCTTGACATACCTATAGAACGCCTTAGGATTCTCTTTAACCCTATCCGCCAAAGTCTTCTCATGTCCCCTTTTAGCCCTTCTAAGCTCGCTCTTCAACTCCCTCTTAGCCAATCTAAAGCTTTCTAGTGCACTACCCGAGTGCTCACGTCTCATCCGAACATAAGCCTCCTTTTTCTTTTTAACCAACAAAGAAACTTTTTTGGTGCACCACGGTTCCCTAGCCCTACCAATTCCTCCTTGCCTGACAGGGACATACCTATCACAGACTCGCAGTAGCTGCTCCTTGAAAAAACTCCACATGTCGGACGTTCCCAGTCCCTGTAATCTCCTAGTCCAACCTATGTTTCCTAATTCTCTCCTAATAGCCTCATAATTACCCTTCCCCCAGCTAAAACCACTGGCCCGAGGTTCATGCCTATCCCTTTCCATCACTAAGGTGAACGTAACCGAATTGTGGTCACTATCACCAAAATGCACACCAACTTCCAAGTCTAGCACCTGGTCTGGCTCATTTCCCAGCACCAGATCCAATATAGCCTCACCTCTAGTTGGCCTGTCTACATACTGAGTCAAAAAACCTTCCTGCACGCTTTGAACAAAAACTGACCCCTCTAACGAGCTAGAGCTATAACAATTCCAGTCAATATTAGTCAAGTTAAAATCCCCCATAACAATTGCCCTATTACTTTCACTCCTAAGCAGGATTGACTCCGCAATCCTTTCCTCAACCTCTCTAGAACTTTTAGGAGGTCTATAAAAGACTCCCAACAGGGTGACCTCTCCTCTCCTATTTCTAATCTCCGCCCATACTACCTCAACAGATAAGTCCTCATCAAACCTCCTCTCTGACACTGTGATACAATCTCTGACCAATAATGCTACCCCTCCCCCTCTTCTACCTCCTTCCCTACTTCGACTAAAACATTTGAACCCCGGGACCTGCAGCATCCATTCCTGCCCCTGCTCTATCCATGTCTCTGAAATAGCCACAACATCGAAGTCCCAGGTACTGATCCACGCTGCAAGTTCACCCACTTTATTGCGAATACTCCTGGCATTGAAGTATACACATTTCAAACCCTGCTCCACCCCACCTCTGCAATGCCGTGCATTGCAGTCCCCATCCATGCATCCCTCACTTTCAGCCCCACTACTCAGGATCCCTCCCCCCCCCCGAATCAGTTTAAACCTCCCTGCATGGCCTTAGCAAATTTACCCCCCAGGATATTGGTCCCCTTCTGATTAAGGTGTAGACCATCCTTCTCATAGAGGTCACACCTTCCCCAGTACGAGCCCCAATTGCTTAAGTACCTGAACCCCTCCCTCCTGCACCATCCCCTCAGCCATGAATTCAAACCTTCCCTCTCCCTATTCCTCTCTAAACTATCCCGTGGTACAGGCAAGAGTCCAGAGATAACCACTCTGTCAGTCTTGGCAGACACATTGCAGAAGCAGTTTAACACCACAACGAAATATGATGCGTTGCATTTTGGTAGGCAATAAAAAAGACAATCCAAAAAAAAAATGCAATTTTAAAGGGGGTGCAGGATTGGGAGACCTGGGGAAGTATGTGCATAAATGTTCGAAGGTGTCAGAACAGATTGAAAAGGTAGGGTTACCAATCCTCCAAAAGAGAAAATGCTGGAAAATCTCAGCAGGTCTGGCAGCATCTGTAAGGAGAGAACAGTGCTGATGTTTCGAGTCCAGATGACCCTTTGCAAAAGCTTTGACAAAGCTTTGACCTGCTGAGATTTTCCAGTATTTTCTCTTTTGGTTTCAGCTTCCAGCATCCACAGTAATTTGCTTTTTACCAAGCCTCCAGCACTGGCCTGGAGACTCCAGCAATTGCAGATCAGTCTCCGCCAAACCTTTGTGAGCAACCCCGAAGAAAAATCATCAGGACATTGGAAAAGTTGAAACAATGCTTTTTTTGAGCATTTCTTTACCAGATATAAAAAATGGGGAGGGGGGGGTATTGGTGAAGCCATTTTGGCCCATCGTCAAGCATCAACCAATCTGGTAATGAGTCATGTTGCTTTCCAATCGGTGTAGGAAGGCAGTGCGTCACAAGGATGGATGTGTTGGATGATTAATGGCAGGAGTGAGGGGGAAAGTCATGTGATGAAACCTCCAGAAACATGTTTGATCACAAGCTGGCAAACCAAGAAGGCTGGTAAAGGAAAAGCGCTTCAGAAATAGAGGCACAGGATAAAAAAGGCAAGGAGTTTCTGATGAACTTTTTATAAAACACTGGTTTAGCCGCAGCTGGAGTATTATGTCAATTCTATGACATGAAGGACTGACGTATGAAAAGAGATTGGGTCGGTTAGAAGTGTATCCACTGGAGTTCAGAAGAATGAGAGGGGAATCTCATAAAAACCTATAAAATTCTAAATTAGACAGTGTAGATGCAGGAATGATGTTCCCGATGGTGGGGGTGTCCATTACCAAGGTTACAGTCTGAGGAAAAAGGGTAGATGATTAGGGCCGAGATGAAATTTCTTCACCCAACAGGTGGTCAACCTGCGGAATGCGCGAAAGGCAGTTGAGGCCAAAACATGGAATGTTTTCAAGAAGCAGTTAGATATTGAACTTGGGGTGAAAGGGGGATCGAAGGATATGGGGGGGAAGGTGGGAACAGGTTGGATGATCAGCCAGGATCATACTGAATGGTGTAGCAGGCTCGAAGGGCTGAATGGCCTGCACCTGCTTCTAGTTTCTATGTGTAAAGACTCGTGTGAATGGGTCCAACGGGGAGGGTCAAGGGTCAGACTCACAGGAAGTTGGGCTGTCTCCATGGCAACGCACCGCTAACGCGTGATGTCAGCGCTTCGGTGACACCCCTGTTGCCGTGGAGATCGGATTCGCCTCCGACCTTGCCAACCTCACCCCCCCTCCCCCCCCTGAACCCCAACACCCCCCCACCCCCTCCCTCACCGCCACCGGTTGATGCCCACACTGGAGGAGCCGGCGAACCAGGGATCGACGATGTAGACACAGCGGATGGTGTCCGAGCCCAGCAGCGCCTGCAACAGGGCCGGGTTGTCATGGAGCCGGAGCCCCTTCCGAAACCAGTGGATGGAGTGATCGCCCATGGATCCGGGTCACGAATCACACTGGGCCCCCGCCGGGGCCTGCTGCCCGCAGCTGCGAACCGTTAAACGGCTGAGGTTTCAAACGGGCGCCGCGCGCGCTGCTGCTGTCAGAGTGCTCGCGGACAGCCGCGTGACCAGCCCCGCCCCCTGCGCTAGAACCCCGCCCCCCTGCGCCAGAACCCCGCCCCCTGCGCTAGAACCCCGCCCCCCTGCGTCAGAACCCCGCCCCCTGCACCAGAGCCCCGCCCCCTGCGCCAGAACCCCGCCCCCTGCGCCAGAACCCCGCCCCACTGCGCCAGAACCCCGCCCCCTGCGCCAGAGCCCCGCCCCCTGCGCCAGAACCCCGCCCCTGCGCCAGAACCCCGCCCCCTGCGCCAGAACCCCGCCCCCCTGTGCCAGAGCCCCGCCCCCTTGCACCAGAGCCACGCCCATTGGCTGAGACATCCACCTGACCCACTGTGCACGTGGCTCCGTGCGGGGCCCCGCCCATTTCACAGCCTCCGCCTCTGATTGGTCATCGGAGTCATTTTAACTTGGCTATCGGTCTCTGCTCAGCGTCTCTGTGTTGTCGTGTAGGCCGCCTTGGAGAACAGGATATGGCGCTCGACTCATCGATTGACAGTTCCGATGTGCCACAGCGAAAAACCACACCGACCTCCTCAGAAGACAAACACGGGACACGGTGGACAGAGTACCCTTCGTCGTCCAGTACTTCCCCGGAGCGGAGAAGCTACGACATCTTCTCCGGAGCCTTCAACATGTCATTGATGAAGACGAACATCTCCTCAAGGCCATCCCCACTTCTTGCCTTCAAACAATCGCACAACCTCAAACAGAGCATTGTCCGCAGCAAACTACCCAGCCTTCAGGAGAACAGTGACCACGACACCACACAGCCCTGCCACAGCAACCTCTGCAAGATACGGATGCCATCATCTCACGTGAGAACACCATCCACCAGATACAGTACATACACTTGCAACTCGGCCAACGTTGTCTACCTGATACGCTGCGGGAAAGGATGTCCCGAGGCCTGGTACATTGGGGAGACCATGCAGACGCTACGACAAAGGATGAATACCACTCGACAATCACCAGGCAGGAGTGTTCTCTTCCTGTTGGGGAACAGTTCAGCAGTCACGTGCATTCGGCCTCTGATCTTTGGGTAAGCTTTCTCCAAAGCGGCCTTCACAACAACGCAGAGTTGCTGAGCAGAGACTGATAGCCAAGTTCCGCACACATGAGGACGGCCTCAACCGAGATCTTGGGTTCATGTCACACTATCTGTAACCCCCCACGACTTGCCTGGGCTTGCAAAATCTCACTAACTGCCCTGGCTGGAGACGATACACATCTCTTTAACCTGTGCTTAACCCTCTCTCCACTCACATTATCTGTACCTTTAAGACTTGATTACCTGTAAAGACTCGCATTCCAACCATTATTTTGTAAATTGAGTTTGTGTCTTTATATGCCCTGTTTGTGAACAGAACTCCCACTCACCTGATGAAGGGGCAGCGCTCCGAAAGCTAGTGGTTTGTGCTACCAAATAAACCTGTTGGACTTTAACCTGGTGTTGTGAGACTTCTTTTTGTGGAGTCAGACACTGCTCCAACCCCCTCCAGCCGCTCCCCCCTCCCCCGCTCCCCCCCTCCCCCGCTCCCCCCCTCCCGTGCTCCCCCCCTCCCCCCTCCCCCCCTCCCCCCCTCCCCCCTCCCCCCCTCCCCCGCTCCCCCCCTCCCCCCCTCCCCCCTCCCCCCTCTCCGCCCCCCCTCCCCCCTCCCCGCCCCCTCACCCCTCCCTCCCCGCTCCCCCCTCCCCCGCTCCCCCCTCCCCCGCTCCCCCCTCCCCCGCTCCCCCCTCCCCCGCTCCCCCCTCCCCCTCCCCCGCTCCCCCCTCCCCCTCCCCCGCTCCCCCCTCCCCCTCCCCCGCTCCCCCCTCCCCCGCTCCCCCCTCCCCCTCCCCCGCTCCCCCCTCCCCCTCCCCCGCTCCCCCCTCCCCCTCCCCCTCCCCCGCTCCCCCCTCCCCCGCTCCCCCCTCCCCCGCTCCCCCCTCCCCCTCCCCCGCTCCCCCTCCCCCGCTCCCCCTCCCCGCTCCTCCTCCCCTGCTCCTCCCCCTGCCCCTGCTCCTCCCCTGCCCCTCCTCCTCCCCTGCTCCTCCTCCTCCCCCTGCCCCTCCCTCTGCCCCTCCCCCTCAGCTTCCTGTCCCCCCTCCTGCCTCTTCCCCCCCTCCTGCCTCTTCCCCTCCTCCTGCCCCTCCCCATCTCCTGCCCCTCCCCCATCTCCTGACCCTCACCTTTCTGTTTCCTATCCTCCTCATCCTCCCTACCCTATCTCCCCCACTCCCTCATGAATGCTCCCATTTTCCCTATACCTATTTTCCGCCATCCTCCATATTTCCTCCCACATTCTGTGACTGATATATTTGGGCGGTACAGTGATTAGCACTGCTGCCTCACAGTGCCAGGAACCCAGGTTCAATTCTGGCCTTGGTTAACTGTCTGGAGTTTGCATGTTGAATATAATTGATTTATTATTGTCACATTGTGATACAGTGAAAAGTATTGTTTTTTGTGAGCTATACAGACAAAACATACCATTCATAGAGTACATAGGGGAGAAGGAAAGGATAGGATGCAGAATGTAGTTGCAGTTACCGATAGAGTGAAGAGAAAGATCAGCTTAATATGTGGTAGGACCATTCAAAAGTCTGATGGCAACAGGGAAGAAGCTGTAATTGAGTTAGTTGGTACATGTTTTCAGTCATCTTCCCATGTCTGCATGGGTTTCCTCTGGGTGCTTCCCAGAGGAAACCCACACTCTCGCACTCCAAAGATGTGTGGGTTAGGTGGATTGGCAATACTAAATTGCCCCTTAGTGTCGGGGGAGTAACTTGGTAAATACATGGGGTTACGGGGATAGGACCTGGGTGGGATTGTTGGTGTAGACTTGATGGGCAGAATGGTCTCCTGCACTGCAGGGATTCTATGATTCTATGATTCTCCCCACAAAGACCACTTCTCAGTCCTCTCCTCCAATCCTTCTTCTCTGTCCTGCCCTATCCTTTTCCTCCTCATCTCTTACTCCCTCTCCACTTAGTTTCCCCTCATAGTTTCTCCATTAGTTCCCTCCACTAGGTACTTCCTAAATTTGAGCTGCCTCAACCTTAAACTCTGAAACCTCCTTTAAGATGCTTATTAAAACCTACCTCTTTGACTAAACCTTTTCTTATCCACACTAATGTTTCCTTGTGTGTCTTGATATCATTTTATTTTATAATGTCCTTGTGAGATGCATTGGAATGTTGTATCACATTAAGTGCTTTCAAGATACAAGTTGTTGAGCATGGGAGTTATCTCAGCGTTGTGAACAACATTGACACCCCACTGAGCCAGTATCATCAACCTCCATCAGTCATCTGTCTTTTATTTTCTGGTAGGGTCTTGCTGTGTGGAAAATAGCTGTCATTTCTGCAAACGATCACCATTCTGCAAAAGCAATTCACCAGCTGTGAAGTTCTTTAGGGTGTCCTGAGATTGCCAAAATCCCTATATAAATGTGATATCTTTTTAAGCTGTAGCTGTTGGTATTTTGCAAGCAAGGAATGACTATCTCGAGAGTTTCCAGTCATTGTAGGGTGTAGTTAAGCTCGAGTTTTCTGAATACTCAGCACTAAAGATAAAGAATTGAACTGTCCCACCCTCCTGACCTTTGCAAGGGCTTGAATTTTTCAATGTGTACATTGGCTTGAGGCTGTCACAATGTTGAGACTGCAGCTGAACAGCAACTTTAGAGTTGTGATTGAGAGCAACCTTTCAGTGCCAATCTCAACCAACAACATCTACTGTTTGTGCCAGAGTTCAAAGTGATCACGTGGCTACATTGGAGACAAAAGGTCAGGGTTCTGACAGACATTGCCCTTGAGAAACTCCCTTGAACTCCGTCATTGAGTGCTGCCACCCAGCATTGAGGCCATAGCAGTTTAGCATTAAGATCTGGGCTGAAGCTGGAAGCACTGCCAGGAAACAGGGCTTCGCCTTGAAAAATGTGCTGTATAGGAACTCGGGGGCATCCATCTCCATGGCCCTGAGCGTGGGTTTTTATAGAACAAAAACAAACAAGCATTTCACACATTCAGGATATCCCAAAGCAATTTACAGCTAATGAATTTGATATATATTAAAATACCTGCATTTATATAGCACCATTCAAGACCTGAGGAGGACAATAAGAAATAGATAAGACTGACTATGTGGGCTGTTCATTTGCTGTTTATTCTCTACAGCTCGTTACTGAATGTAATTGATATATGAACATTGTATATGCTGCAGTGGATGGCATGATGGCGCAGTGGTTAGCACTGCTACTTCACAGCGCCAGGGACCAGGTTCTCGGCTTGGGTCACCATCTGTGTGAAATCTGCACATTCTCCCCGTGTCTGCGTGGGTTTCCTTCAGGTGCTCCGGTTTCCTCCCACAGTCCGAAAGACGTGCTGGTTAGGTGCATTAGCCATGCTAGATTCACCTTCAATGTACCCGCACAGGCGCCGGAGTGTGGTGACAAGGGGATTTTCACAGTAACTTCATTGCAGTGTTAATGTAAGCCTACTTGTGACACGAATAAATCAACTTTAAAAAAAACTTTAAGCTACACACAGAGACTAGTTAAAACTGAAGCCATTTTGTAGTGTTCACTGGAGCCAGCCACTCTACTACTGCCTTTCCTGTCTATAAACACCTCCTCAAACATTATCCTTCAATCCTGCACATGTTCGACTACTCTCGCAGCAAGAAGGCACTAGGGGGAGTAGGAGGCTGAGATTTATTTCATATTGCATGAGAAAGATTATCCTGCTCATTTTCATTGAAATTCTTACAGTCTCTCATCACATTGTGAAGGAGTTAAAAGATCTTATCTCCATCCGTTTTTCTGCAAATCTGTTCCAAATCCTAACAGGGTAATAAATGCCACATTTGCCACTAACACTCACAATCCTTCAACAAGTTTTTAAAAATGCATCTGCCTCTTGGCACAAAGTCACACAAATAACAATTAGATAACGATCAGATAATCTGTTTCTGTGAAGCTGGTTGAAGGAAACATTTTGGCCGGAACACCTGCTGTTCTTTGAAATATTACCATGGTGTGGTGCACAGTTTGCTCTCTCCGACAAGCACATGGGGCTGGCATTAATCATTGAATCCCTACAGTGCAGAAGGAGGCCATTCGGCCCATTGAGCTTACACCATCAACAATCCCACCCAGGCCCTATCCCTGTAGCCCCATGTATTTACCCCGCTAATCCCCCTGACACTTTAAGGCACAATTTAGCATGTCCAATCCACCCAACCCGCACATCTTTGGACTGAGGGAGGAAACCAGAGAACCCGGAGGAAACCCACGCAAACCCCTGAGTCGCCCGAGGCTGGAATTGAACCCAGGTCCCTGGCTCTTGGAGGCAGCAGTGCTTGCCACTGTGCTGCCATCTGTGGAGGTTGTCCAAGCTGGGGCTGTGGCCGTCCTGAACCTGTTGAGGGCGGAACACTCTTTCCTTGGAATGTTGAAACTGGACAGCGATTGAGTTGGGTTTGAAACCAGGTACTTGTTTGTGGTTTCTAATGATTCCCATTCATTTGTTCAGGTGGAGTTTGCATTGATGTCCTGTGCGGGAGGGTTTTTCCAGTGCGGCCTTCTTGATGGGAGTCATATCTTGGGCGGGCTGAATAGATCAGCATAAAGTGGTAGGTGGGGGGCATTGTGAACTTTTTCTACCATTTTATGGGTTCAACGTTCCAAGTGTGATGTTACTATGCTATTGAAATATTTTAGGTTTCTATAGACTGTTTTAAAGTGCCATTTTTTTTACCGGGAGTCAGTATATCTAGTAGGAATGTAGCTCAGATGCTGATAAAGCAGGATAATTACTCACTTTAGCCATGTAGTGTTTACTATTATAGGGCTAATGGACTGTTGTTTATAAACCGAGATTTCCCCTGTGTAATTAAAGGAATAGAAGATTTTGTTTAGGTATACAGGGTCATGTGATACTATGGTTAATGAGAGGAGTTAGGTTTATAGCAGAGAAACAGTTTCTGTTTCAATTTAGAGTTAGTTGCTGACTGGAGCTGTTTAAATAAGAGGTCTGCGCTCTCTCTCTGCAAAGTCTTTCTCTACAAAATCTCTCTGAAGCTTCAGGATGTTCTACATTAATTTAAAACAAGTATGCCTGGGCTTGCTAACTGGATCTAAAGTGGTATTTAAGTCTATGGGAAGACTGTTGCTTCCTTGGAACACAGTAAGAAGTTTAACAACACCAGGTTAAAGTCCAACAGGTTTATTTGGTAGCAAAAGCCACACAAGCTTTCGAGGCTCTGAGCCCCTTCTTCAGGTGAGTGGGAATTCTGTTCACAAACAGAACTTATAAGACACAGACTCAATTTACATGAATAATTTTGTTTCTTAAAGACTGGATTAGTTGTAAGTATTCGCATTCCAACCATTATTCATGTAAATTGAGTCTGTGTCTTATAAGTTCTGTTTGTGAACAGAATTCCCACTCACCTGAAGAAGGGGCTCAGAGCCTCGAAAGCTTGTGTGGCTTTTGCTACCAAATAAACCTGTTGGACTTTAACCTGGTGTTGTTAAACTTCTTACTGTGTTTACCCCAGTCCAACGCCGGCATCTCCACATCATGGCTTCCTTGGAACTGACATAGTGATAAGTTAGAAATTAGAGTTGTTTCTTTTCATATTGAAAGATTATTCAACATTTAGGGATTAACCTGCCTCATTTTGTTAGTTATATTTAAACAGTGCTATGAATGAAGCTTGTTTTGATTTTTTAAAAACCCCTAATTTGTCAGTGAAATTACTCCTGGAGGGAAGCATTCTTTCCTCACATTTATGCTAAAATAGAAAAATTGTTGAGATCTAGTCTGGCTTCAGAATATACCTTGGGGTTCTGATCCGGGACCCTAACACAAGGAAAGAGTGGTTCACCCTCAACAGGTTCAAGGCTGGCCACCTTGGCCAACCTCCGCAGATCGGGCATTAGTGCCAGCCCCCATGTGCCATCAGAGATGAACTAATTGTACAGGATGGACTGATAATATATGATCAGTGATTTGTCATTCCTACAGCTTTTCAAAGGTACTACACCCAGCAACTTCACCAGGGATTCATTACAGCGGCCCTCCATGTATGCCGATCTGGAAAGGGAAGTCTCCTGATATGCACCATGCAATGAACTCAAGCCACATCAAACAAAAGAACTGCTGCACCTATATGAGGTCCTGGACCTCCCATGATCATCCACAATAGCCGATATCTTCAAATGGAATGGTAAATGACATCTGGTCTTAGTATTCTGAGTGGTTTGAACTCAACTATCTGCCAACTGTGACGAGTAAGACAGTCATAGTCAAGTTCTAGAGATACTTTGTCACATGTGGCATCCGTCAGAAACTCATAAAAAACAACACTCGCAAATTTGTCTCCACTGAATTTAAAAACTTTGCACCCACATGGGACTTTGAGCATATCATGAGCAGCCCCCTATACCGACAGGCCAATGGCCTGGTGGAACAGGCGGTATGTTCAGTGAAGCATCTTCTAGAGAAATGTGCCCAGGATCATACAGATTACTATGCTGCACTCCTCAACCTGCAAAACATGCCAAGACATGGGTGCCCTTGTCAGCGCAATGACTATTCTCCATGTGCTCCAGGTACTGCCAAGGCTTTTTTGCAGCCCATGAAACCTACATGAATGGTGCCCTCATGGAATGCCGATGAAGAGGGAAAATGCACTGTAATTCCACTGCCCACAGACTTGGCCCTCTAACACCTGGTCAGATGGTCAGAACCCAGACCGCATCCGGCCATAAGAAGTTGGTAATGATAAATGTAACATATACGATGCAACTGAAGTTCTTTCTAGGATTAGTAAATTGTTGTGGTAAATTTCTTCCTAACTTTGCTACATTAGAAGCTATTGCTTAATTTTCTGTGTGTGGAACAGTCATGGAACTGGACCACAGAGTGTGAGAAAACATACAAGGATGTCAAAAATGCTTTGCAGAGATCTGAAGTATTGGTTTATTTTAATCTGAAACTACCATTACAGCTTGCTTGTGATGCTTCACCTTATGGAATAGGGATAGTCATTTCACAGAGTATGCCTTTGGGGGGAAAAAATCGACTCATGGCTTTTGTTTTGTATTCTCTGACTTGTGCTGAATCTAACCATGCTCAGCTAGAAAAAGAAACATTGAGTATAATTTTTGCTATGCAAAGGTTTCATCATTAGTCATCATTTCACATTATTGACAAATCATCAACTCTTGACTACTATTTTTGGGCCGTATGAAGGCATATCCTCATGAGCTGTTAGCCAATTGTAAAGATGGTCACTGACCTGATCTGTACTCTCCTACAATATAAATTATCCTCATTCAGAGTGCCATGCAAATGCTGATGCATTATCGTGCTTATCTTTACCTATTGAGAAGATGCCACCAATTAATTTTGCTAATATTCTTTAATTTTTGTGAGTAGATCATTTCCCTGTGACAGCTTCTCAAGTTCACAGACATACCAGAAATGATCCTGTGATGGGGAAGGTGATGGATATGGTATTGAAAGGAATGATAGTTGGAACACATCGTACCCATCCTGATTTGAAACCATGTGTCAAGAAAGCTTGAGTTGACTGTCCAAAGTGGATGTTTATTGTGGGGAATCCGAGTGATCATTCCTCCTAGTTTGCATGGAAGAGTTCTTGAAAAAACTACATGAAGGACATCCTGGTATCGTCTGAATGAAGGAATTAGCACAAAGTTATTTTTGGTAGCTGGGCTGAAAACTCAGATTGAAGAAAAACTGGGACAATGTCAATCCTGTGCACGAATAAGAAATACACCGCTGTTGTCCCCTTTACACCATTGGGAGTGGTCTAAAATGCTATGGCAATGCTTGCATGTAGATTCTGCTGGTCCGGTTAGCCATATTGATGCATGCTCAAAGTGGACAGAAGCTGTTGTCATGAGACCTGCTGCAGCTGAACAAACCATTGAAAAACTTGATGAAATGTTTGTAAGATTTGGTGAACTGGAACAGATTGTTCGTGATAATGGTTCACAGTTCACTTCACAAGTGTTTGAGGATTATCTCAAAGTAAATGGTATTCAGCGTATAAAATCTGCACCTTATCCATCAACCAATGGATTAGCTGACAGATTCATACAATCCTTGAAATGTTCTTCAGCGACTTCAAGAGAGCAAGGTTCATTATTACATCATGTAAATAGCTTTTTGGCATCTTATAGAAATATTACTCATGAAACTACCCAAGTTCACCTGCATTACTACTCTTAAAGAGAAAGTTGAGAACTACGTTTGATTTGTTATTACCTCCAGAAACTTCAGAGATAGTCAAAAACGATCTCAAGTTGCTGGATGAGTAGTGAGGACAAAGAAATGCTCATTTCAAAAAGGAGATCGAATGTTAGCAATGAGTGAGAAATAGGCACCAGCTGTAGTTTTGGTAAAAACAGGTCCAATTTCTTACACGGATCAAACTCCCAGAATACATCTGTTGTTGTTATTTTGAATCTATGTGTGCAAACCACATCATTTCTTTTTGTCTAAAACCCACAACATTGTTAGGATATCACACCTATGCAGCAAGCCCTGCACCCACTGGGTACATGGAAGGAATGCCCAGGTTACACTGAGGACACTAGCCCGAGGATATCTACAGCACAGCCAACTTTACGCCACTTTAAACGTTTGAACTTTAAACTGGCATAATCACAGGTTCAGGGTGTATGACCAAACCAAACACAAAGTTTCAGGACTATGTCACGAGCCAATCAACTGACCTTCATCTTCCTTCTTTTAAACAACAAAGTGGGGTGGAAGGAGACATGATGGGCTGTACACTGGCTATAACAGCTTCATCCATGTTTCCCCCTATATAAATAGTTAGATGTTGTTAGCCTGTTCAATTTGTATGTTATACAATAGTTTGCACACAGTTACTGTTCGAGCACACTGTTACATCTCAGTACCACTGGTTGTCCAGATTTAAACGGGGAAGATGTAGACTGAGTGGACACATGATGACGTGACGACTTAGGGGGTCAGGTGACGGAGGTGGTGGTTCTCCCAGAATGCGGACAGAGTAGAAGCACGTAAGAGTTGCTCAGAGTGCTGAGTAAACTAGTGTTGTTATCAGTCCTTGGTCACCAATCAATGGAACCCAGCAATTCTACATCCATGAAATCTATATTCAGTTTTACCTCACTGAGTCTCTGTTCCTGGGAGAAGTTAGCAACTTCTGCTACTTCTAATGCTATTACATTACAAACATTACCAACTCAAACTCAATTTATCTCAGAAGCGGAACAAGTGTTGAATGAACCTTTGTAATAATCACTCCAGTTTCTGTAATAATTACAACAGGTGGCAAGGCAGGAGTCTCTCTCAAATTTCGCGACAATTCAATCAGCGTTTTAAATGTCAAGGATAGTGTGTTTATTATAATGAATCATCACTCACAATGAAACTCCTGCATGAGAACAAAAGGCTGTAGATTTTGTACTTTTAACTATTTAACAACCTGGCTAATACATTGTGTGGGGTGTAAGTGTCAGTGCTGTAATGCACCTGCATAGTATGTCACCAGCCGTCCAACAAAGGAACCTGCATTTCCACAATTAACTTGCATTTATATAACAACTTGCCTAATCTCACCAAGTTCCAAAGCACTTTATAGCATCTGAAACACAGGTAGAGAAGGAGGTGACTTGTCCCCTCAAGGCCTTTCTGCCATTCAGTGTGATTGTGGCTATTCTGTGATCTAACTCTATATAACCACCTTTGCCGTCTATCCTTTAATATCTTTGGTTCGCATAAATCTATTAACTTAATTTTAAATGTAACAATTGATCTAGCATCAATTATCATTTGCAGAAGAGAGTTGCCAACATCCACCACCCTTTACTTGTGGAAGTGTTTTCTAATTTCACTCCTGAAAGGTCTGGCTGACACGCCAGTGAGTTTCTCTCTATCTGTCCTATTTGTTTTCTTTACTATCTTGAAAACACAAATCATATCACCCTTTAACCTTCTAAATTCCAGGGAATACAACTTTTGTTTGTTGGAATCACTCTTTGTACTTTAACCCTTGGAGTTTAGGTATCATTCTGGTAAATTTTTGCTGCACTCGCTCCATGGCCAATATATTTTTCCGAAGGTGTGGTGCCCAGAATTTCCCACAATAATCCAGGGGTGGTCGAACCTGGGCAACACGTGAATTTTGTCCCCTTGCATTCTCGTGCTCTAATATAAAGGCCAGCATTCCATTAGCTTTTTTTGCTGAAAGGGGAGACATGTTGTCAAAACTTTTCATCTTGCACTCATTAGGACAAACACAAGAATACCAAATTTCAAACAATCACAAGAATTTATGCCACAGAAAAAAAGGATTAGTTGGCAATTTAGCTCTGGTTGAGGCATTGCCATGGAGAACGCAAAGGAGCTATAGACTCCCCAGGCTATTGCGTAATTCAAAAAAGGCACAAGGTTTAAACATATTCCTTTTGTTTTCAGGGAGAAGACCCCTAAGTGTAATTGTAGTCAGTTCGAGCAAGCTTATATGAGTCACTTTAAGAGATCCAATAATGATCTTAAATTGGTTGTTAGTGTAGCTGTTAGCGCACGCAATACCCTTTTTTGGTTATTTCCTGCACTGTTCATGGTATTTTATTTATTTGTGTCACAAGACTCCCAAGCCTCTTTGGATCTCCAATGGTTTCATCATTTAGAATGTTCCCTGTTCTATTTTCCTCAGATCCAAAGTGGGCGTAAGGCAGCGTGGTGGCATAGTGGTTAGCACTGCCGCCTCACAGTGCCAGGGACCCAGGTTCAATTCCCTGCTTGGGTCAATGTCTGCATGTGGGTTTCCTCCGGGTGCTCCAGTTTCCTCCCACAGTCCGAAAGACATGCTGGTTAGGTGCATTGGCCATGCTAAATTCTCCTTCAGTGTACCCAAACAGGTGCCGGATGTGGTGACAAGGGGATTTTCACAGTAACTTAATTGCAGTGTTAATGTAAGCCTACTTGTGACACAAATAAATAAATAATTTTCATATATTGAAATGCATTTTCCACAGTTTTGCCTCTTCACTTTATCAATATTTCTTTGTAATGTTGGGAGCAATTCTCCAATCGCGACCCACAAATTTTCTGGCAGGTCCAGTGGAGGGAGAATTGCGTGTCAGCCATTTCGCGGGATTCATATGTGCATTCCCGGTGCATGTGCATCTCCCAGAACCGGGCAGCAGGTGTAGTTGGTACCGCGCTGGAAACCAATGGGAAGAGAAGTAAGTGACTTTAATCTGTTTTAAATATATTTTCAATGTAGTTTAAATGTCATTATTGGACCCAGCACGGAATTTGCCAGGCCCGATAGCATTTCCCACCGCACCAGGAGTACTTCACTCCAGAGGGGTTTAGAGTAGCTACCCACGTTTGGGGAACTAGCGGGAGACCCCGCCAGAGTGAAGGAGGAGCAATCAGAGGTCGGGCGATGAGGGGTAGTGCCCCCTGGGCATGGGCACCCTGGCAGTGCCAGCCTGTGCCCCCTGGCATTGCCCAAGGGGTACCTTGGCACTGTCCATCGGGCTGGGGGGAGTGGTGATCTGCCGGGGTGGGGGGGGGGGGGGGCGATGGTCTGCCTCCTGTCGGGGGAGGCTGCCTCCGTGGGGGGGGAGGGGGGTGATGGTCTGACAGGTGTGTCATCGAGGGGGATCTGTTGTGTTGGGAAGGGTTGGGGGATTGTCACTGCTGGGGGGATGGGCGGGACATCAAGGCGTTCCGGGACAGAGGGGGAGTGGGTCGGGGCTGGCCCGGGAATTGTCGTGGGGGCCACGATTGGGCTGTTGGGGGGGGGGGCTGGAGGGCATTGCGGTAGTCCCAGGCTGGCCAGCGATAGAGCTGTCCAGCAAACGGGGTGACTGATAGATCGGAGCCACTGCGCATGTGCAGAGTTCCAGAGCTGTCAGACTCTGCCGCGAATAGGCTCCGCCCTCCCCGGTTTTTAATGAGATTCATGATTGTGACCTCTGCACTGCACAGAGTGCGGAGATTCGAGTCTGAACTCCCCCTGAAAAAACAACCGTGATCTTGACCAGTTTTCTCGCCAATTCAGCACTTTTGGGAGAATTGCCCCCGTTACGTTTCCATGCCATTTATCTTTGTGTAATCAGCAAATTTGGATACAATACCAAACTGTGGAGGGAGGGAAGTTCACATTGAGAGGTTTAGTGTTGGTGATAAAGGCTCGGAACATGGTCAGCAGCCCTGGAGGAAGGGGCAGGATTACCGAAATGAAGGAAGCAGTCTTTTAGATCAGCTCATGTTCAGGCCTGTAAATGTGTTGGGTTTCTGAAACACCGGCAACAGGGCTTGTAACAAACAGTAGTTTATTCACTATCTGAGCAGCTACCTGATGCTTGCGCTCTGCCCGC
This sequence comes from Mustelus asterias, assembly GCF_964213995.1. Taxonomy (NCBI): domain Eukaryota; kingdom Metazoa; phylum Chordata; class Chondrichthyes; order Carcharhiniformes; family Triakidae; genus Mustelus; species Mustelus asterias. The sequence continues at coordinate 6,796,296 of NC_135809.1, forward strand.
GCTCCCAGGGAGAACTCCTGCGTTCCTGACACACCACCCTTTATGTCATCTCATCATGTGACCACTCGGTCAACATTTTCCCCGTTTATTTGGGGCAACAGGTGGCATAAGGTGTAATTGTGTGCGCAAATAGAAGCTGTACAGACCATCTTGTTACATACCAATTAAACAGGGTAACTATGCATAACAATTTACACATTTGAGGCATGGATTAAGCTGTTGCAGCTGGTGCATAGCTCATCTCCTCCCTCCCCCTACGTTTCATTGTAGAGTGATGAGATTCAAAGGCCAGTTCTAGACTAGGTGGTAATATAGTCCTGGAGCCTTGTGTTTGGTTTGCTCAGACACCCTGAACGTGTGGTTATGTCGGTTGGTGTATAGTCATTCTCAGGCTGACGCTGGCTAGGTGCATCGGCCATGCTAAATTCTCCCTCAGTGTACCCAAGCAGGTGCCGGAGTGTGGCGACTAGGGGATTTTCACAGTAACTTCATTGCAGTGTTAATGTAAGCCTACTTGTGACTAATAAATAAACTTTAAACTTCAGTGTGGATGACCTGGAGCGTTCTGTCAGTGTGCTTGGTGCATTGGCCTCTGGAGAAATCTGCATGTAAAGGGGCCTGTGTTGTAGGCCAGATGATTAGAGTGCTGTGGTATCTGTTGGTGCTGGTTCCTGTAGGAGGTGACAGCAGTTTCATATGTAGTGGGCACCATCTGAGGCTACCATGTAACTGTCTGGTTGCAGGATATGGCTGTGTACCACCGCCAACTGACTATGGCCACATGTGGTCTGATGGCTTCCAATCTGCATCACAGGAAGGCACCATTCAGGTTGGTTTGAAGTTTGACCTACCACAGAATCTCAGCAGAAGGAATTGTGGTGCCGGTGTGCCTGAAAAAGAGTCAATGTGCTGACAAGGGCAGGCGCTGTAATGGTAGATTTAACAGGCTGAGGAGTGCAGCATAGCAATCTGTGCGATCCCATGCACGTTTCTCTAGAAGATGCTTGGCCAAGTGTACCGCACATTCCGCCAGACTGTTTGACTGTAGGTAAAAGGGGCTGTTTGATATGCTCAAAGTCCCACGTGTGTGCAAAGTTTTGAAAATCAGCACAGGCGAATTGATGAGCATTGTCTCTCATGATTTGATTTGATTTATTATTGTCACATGTATTAGCATACAATGAAAAATATTGTTTCTTGTGCGCTATACAGACAAAGCATACTGTTCATAGAGTACATAGGGGCGAAGGAAAGGAGAGGGTGCAGAATGTAGTGTTATAGTCATAGCTAGGGTGTAGACAAAGATCAACTTAATATAAGGTAGGTCCATTCAAAAGTCTGATGGCAGCAGGGAAGAAGCTGTTCTTGAGTTGGTTGGTACGTGACCTCAGACTTTTGTATCTTTTTCCTGACGGAAGGTGGAAGAGAGAATGTCCGGGGTTGTGGGGTCCTTAATTATGCTGGCTGCTTTTCCAAGGCAGCATAGACAGTGTCAATGAATGGGAGGCTGGTTTGCGTGATGGACTGGGCTTCGTCCACAACCCTTTATAGTTTCTTGCGGACTTGGTCAGAGCAGGAGCCATACCAAGCTGCGATACAATCAGAAAGGATGAGTCTTTGCGGAATGCTATGTGTAGCCAAGTACCTCTTGAACTTGATGATGACAGCGTTACTCATCATGTTTAGCAGTTCGTCGAGTTCAAACCACCCGGTATATGAATCAACTGAGACCAGGTGTTGTTTACCATTCAGTTCAAAGATGTTAGCTGCTGTCAATGACCATGGAAGGCCCGGGACTTTGTGTAAATGCAACAGTTCTTTCACATGATGCAACTTGAATGCATTGCATGGTGCACATTTGGAAACTTCCTACTCCATGTCAGCACACATAAAGGGTTTAGTACAGTGATTCTTTTGCTCTGTATCGGGTTGCTTCCAACACTGAGTGCCCTTGGTGAAGTTGCTGGGTGGGATACGACTGCGGAGAAGTGGAGATGATGAATCGCTGGCCACACAGGATCAATCTATCTTATATGGTTCGTTTATCTCTAATGGTGAGCAATGTGGGGGACTCTGGCCAACCTTTCATTATGACAACCTGAAGCTGTCTGTATGTGAGATCTGCCTGTAAGGTATCTTTGAGTTCCTGGACTTTAGGAGAGGACAGCACCTCTATTGTCATAATGTCAAAGTTTCCTCCCAATCTGACAGCGTTTGTGGAGAGAGAATAGAACAAACATTTCAAGTCAGGATGACCCTTCATCAGAGCTGAAGACAAGGAAAGTCAGACAAGATTTATATTGTGAGGGGGTTGGGGGGGGGGGGGGCTGTAACTGATAGGAATGCCATAGGCAAAAAGACAAAAGGGAATGTAAATGGTAATGATAAAGGCTGAGAATGGTGCGAGTGTCCATTAAGAGATTGGAATGTATAAATGGCAGAACAAAGGTGCAGAATGTAGGAATGCGGCAGTTGGCCCTAGTGGGGGGTGGGGGGGTGGTGGAGGGGTGGGGGGGGGTGGGGAGGGTCGGGGGGGGAGGGTGTGGGGGGGGGTGGGGGGGGTTGGGGGGGTGGGGGGGGGTTGGGGGGGAGGATGGGGGGGGTGGGTGGGGGAACAAGATACAAAGCGAGATATTAGAAGTGAAAAAATAAAAATAAGAATATAAAGTAATAAAAATGGATGAATAGGATGAAAAGAAGAAATAAAATAAATGGAGATGGAGTGGAGGTGGAGGAGAGAGTTCATGCTCTGAAGTTGTTGAATTCAATGCTTGGTCTGAAAGGCTGTAAAGTGCCCATTCGGAAGATGAGGTGCTGTTCCTCCAATTTACATTGGGGTTCACTGGAACATTACAAAAGGCCAAGGATGAACATGTGGACAGGAGAGCAGGGTGATGTGTTGAAAAGGCAAGCTCTGGAAGGTCAGGAACACAAAGAGAAGGACTTGGTGGATGATGAGCCTGGGAAAGGATGTGTAGATAGTTTGAGTCATGTTGAGATCAAAAAGGAGGAGGTATTGGGGTTCTTGAGAAACATTAAGGTAGACAAGTCCCCAGGGCCTGATGGGATATACCCCAGAATACTGAGAGAGGCAAGGGAGGAAATTGCTGGGGCCTTGAGAGAAATCTTTGTATCGTCACTGGCTACAGGGGAGATCATGATGTGGAGATGCCGGCGTTGGACTGAGGTAAACACAGTAAGAAGTCTAACAACACCAGGTTAAAGTCCAACAGGTTTATTTGGTAGCAAAAGCCACACAAGCTTTCGGAACAGGCTGTTCCTTTGTCAGGTGGGTGGGAGTTCCGCCCCGGAAGGGTAGGGGGTTTTAGTTCAGTCGGGCAGCATGGTCGGCGCAGGCTTGGAAGGCCGAAGGGCTTGTTCTTTGTTCTTTGTTCTTTGTCTGTGTCCTGCTTGCGGACAGACCGAATATGTTCTGCAAATGCATTGAATGCAAGAGACCAGATTAAAGGAGGTGCATGTGAAGCAATGCTTCACCTGAAAGAAGTGTTTGGATCCTGAGATGGTGAGCAGGGAGGAGGTGAAGGGGCAGGTGTTGCACCTTCTGTGATTGCATGGGAAGGTGTCAGATGAGGTGTTGGGTTTGATGGAGGAGTGGACCAGGGTGTCCCGGAGGGAACGGTCTCTGCAGAATGCTGTCAGGGGGAGTGAGGAGAAGATGTGTTGAGTGGCATCATGCTGGAGTTGGCTGAAATGGTGGAAGATGATCCTTTGAATGTGGAGGCTGGTGGGGTGAAAAGTGAGGACAAGGGGGACCCTGTCCTGGTTCTAGGACAGAGGGGAGGGGTGACAGCAGTGGACCAAGAGATGGGTCAGACACGGTTGAGAGCCCTGTCAACTACAGTGCTTTGAAAACCACAATTTCGGAAGAAGGAAAACACATCGTCAGTGCCATTTTGGAAAGTGGCATCATCAGAACAGATGCAGTGGAAGCGAAGGAACTGAGAAATGGGATGGAGTCCTTACAGGATGTGGGATGTGAAGAGATGTAGTCAAGGTAGCTGTGGGAGTCGGTGGGCTTGTAATGGATACTGGTGGACAGTCTGTCACAAAAATGGAGACAGAGAGGTTAAGAAAGGGAAGAGAAGTGTCAGAGATGGACCATGTGAAGGTGATAGAAAGGTGGTAATTGGAAGCAAGATTGGTAATTTTTGATAAAATAGAATCCCTACATTGCAGAAAGAGACCATTTGGACCATAGAGCCAGCACCGACAACAATGCCACCCAAGCCCTATCCCTGTAATCCCACGTATTTACCCCGCTAATCTCCCTGACACTAAGGGGCAATTGAACATGGCCAATCAATCTAACCTGCATTTCTTTGGAGCGTGGGAGGAAACCAGAACAACCAGTGGAAACCCACACAGACATGGGGAAAACGTGCAATCTCCACACAGACAGTTACATAGAGTGGAATTGAACCCGGGTCCCTGGCATCGTGAGGCAGCAGTGCTAACCACTGTGCCGCCGTGTTGCCATTGTGGTCTGGAATTCAGCTGATCAGTGGGATTAATTGAATAGCTCTTATCAAAATGAAGAGCCAAATGGCCATGTTCAATGCTGAATCACGGCACGGTAGCACAGTGCTGCTGCCTCACAGGGACCTGGGTTCAATTCTGGCCCTGGGTCATTGTCTGTGTGGAGTTTGCACTTTCTCCCCATGTCTGTGCGGGTTTCCTCTGGATGCTCTGGTTTCCTCAGTAGTCATGATGTGGAGATGCCGGCGTTGGACTGGGGTAAACACAGTAAGGAGTCTAACAACACCAGGTTAAAGTCCAACAGGCGTATTTGGTAGCAAACGCCACTCGCTTTTGGAGCGCTGCTCCGAAAATCTCCCACTCACCTGACGAAGGAGCAGCGCTCCGAAAGCTAGTGGTGTTTGCTACCAAATAAACCTGTTGGACTTTAACCTGGTGTTGTTAGACTCCTTACTGGTTTCCTCCCACAGTCCAAAGATGTGCAGGTTACGTGGTTTAGCCATGCTAAATTGCCCCTTAGTGACCAAAGATGTGCCGGTTAGATGAATTGACTGTGCTAAATTCTCCCTCAGTGTACCGAACAGGCGCCGGAGTGTGGCGACTAGGGGATTTTCATAGTAACTTCATTGCAGTGTGAATGTAAGCCTACTTGTGACTAATAATTAAACTTTACTTTATCACCCCATGATTCCATATGAATGTAAAGATTTTTTATTGATTATAAGCCAGTTAGTTGGTTGTAGAAAGTTGTCACGGTTACTGTGAAATGCAAGTGTGCATCAGGAGGGGGAACTGCAGAGAGAAAAGTTTCTATTGAAGTTAGGGAGCAGAGACTGAGCCTTTTATCGGCGGGTCGGGACACGCCCCCAGCCCCATCCCTTTAAGGAGCCCCAGCTGATCGAAGGCGGGGCGATCTCTGTACTGGACCACTCCCATATCCAAACCTGGGCACCATTGGCTGTCAATCAGAGATGGAGGGCGTGGTCATATTTGAATAGTGGGCAGGGAAGAGCGTAAGGTCTTTGACAGTGGCCAATCAGATGGCGGGATAGGGCAGTGATTTACATAGTAGGTTGGACGATGGGTGTGGTCAGTGCTGCGTGCCAATCAGATGGCGGGATTGTGCTGCGATTTGCATAGTAGGCGGGGATAGGGGGTGTGGTCAGTGTCACCAATCGGGGCGGGAGTGATCTGCATAGTGGGTGGGGCGGAGGGTGTGGTCAGTTCAGCGTGCCAATCAGGAGGCCGGGGCGGCCGGAGATTTGCATAGTGGGCGGGCCTGCCTCAGCTGCAGCCGGGCCGGGCTGTATCTGCCGCGCTGCCGGCTCGGGTCGGTATAACTGGAGTCCGGCCGCTCGCTGTTCCCCTCCGCCGGAATATGTGGCGGAGCCATGGGCGGGCGGGTTAAACCCTGGGGCTGGACACTGGAGGACGTGAGCCGGGACTCTGGTTACGGGGGTACCGCCGACTCGGTGCGCTCCTCCAGCCTGTCTCTGTGCTGCTCCCCGGCCGCCCATGGAGCGGGCTCCCGGGCGGGGAGAGGCAGCAGCTGCGGCTCGGTGAGCGGGGCTCTGGCCGAGGAGGGGGACATGCTGGAGTGCCGGCTGCCCGAGCCGGAGGAGCTGCCCTGGACGCTGCAGCAGCTGCAGGCGGTGCTGGCCACGGTGCAGCCTCCCGTGGCCGAATGCCGGCGGGAGGCTCTGCGCCGCCTCTCGTGGCTGATCAGCCGGCCGCTGCTGCGGGTGTCGCGGGAGGCGCAGCGGCTGAGCCTGCGGTACGGGCGCTGCGGGCGGCCCGAGGTGCAGAGCGCCCTGCGGATGGTGCTGTCCTGGCCGCTGGCCCGGGGCTCGGTGTCGGCCGGCCTGGCCGCCCTCTCCCTCTACAACATGAGCAGCGGCCGCGGCTTCGGCCAGGGCAAGTCGGCCAGGTGTGGCCTCGCCCTGTCGGTGGGCGGCTTCTTCAGGTGGATGGTGGAGAGCGGGGTGGCTCCCCGCATCCACCCGCACGCTGCCATCTACCTGGCGGCTGGCACCGAGAGCCTGCTGAAGGAGCTGCTGCTCCGGGTGCTGCACAACGGCACCGCCAACATCACCGTGGAAGCCATCGAGCAGACCATCGGCAACGACTCCGAGTTCTGGGGGATCAGCCAGCCCTACCTGCACCTCCTGTGCGGCAAGAATGCTCACGGTGAGTGCAGCCTCCCCCTCTGTGTGTGTGTCTGTGATGTTAAAGTTTGTTTAATAGTCACAAGTAAGGCTTACATTAACACCGCAATGAAGTTACTGTGTAAATCCCCTAGTCGCCACACTCCGGCGCCTGTTCGGGTACACCGAGGGAGAATTTAGCACGGCCAATGCATCTAACCAGCGCGTCTTTCAGACTGTGGGAGGAAACCGGAGCACCCGGAGGAAACCCGCGCAGACACGGGACGAACGTACAGACGGTGACCCAAGCCGGCAATCGAACCCGGATTCCTGGTGCTGTGATGCACTTCAGTCCCACGCTCCTGATCTACGGACACCCGGTGCGGAGAGGGGAGGGTCGGGATGGCGACCTCCTCGTGAACCTGCTCCTGGCGAAACGCGCCATTTACCGGTCCAGGCAGCGGGTGATCGAGGGGGGACCGTCCATCCTGACTGTCTGCCCCTCTACCGCGGCTACGTTCGCGGCCGGGTGTCCCTGGAGAGGGAGCATGCGGTGTCCACGGGCGCGGTTGACGCCTTCCGCGCCCGCTGGGCACCGCAGGGGTTGGGGTGCGTTACCGACCCTAATAATCACATTTTAATTTGATGTTTTTAAATTTCCTTTGTACTTTGATTTCTGTTCGGGCTGTTCCCCCTCCTTTTTGGGGAGCTGCCCCTTTTACTTTGTCCTGACTTAATCTGAGTTTGTTTATTTGGTTTGACCTAAAAAGAGGGCAGCAGTGCTAGCCACTGTGCCACATCTGACATATCCCCATCCTCCCCCTAGCTGAGATTCAAAGCTTCTGCCCTTCCACTAACCCATCTTTTATCAAATTCACTTTCATCCCCTCCGATTTTAGCCACTCCTCCCCTGCCTAGGGCTGAAACTCTGGCATTCCCTCCCTCTCTAACCTTCTCTGCCTCGATCCAGCTTTCCTTTATGTTGATTAAGATGCTGTTTAAAAACCTACGTCTCTAAACATTTAGCCGTCCAGAGCGCCTCTTTTAACTGGGTGTCCAGTTTTTTAAAATCCTCCTGGGAAGCACTTGGGGAAGATTAATTATGTTAAAATTAAATAGAAATTGTTGGTTGGATTGGGGGGGGGGGGGGGAAGTTGAGGCGAGATTTTAACTGCAAATATTTTGAGTGAGTCAAAGTCTCGCCCCCCACTTCCAAGAAGCATTGGATCATTCGGTGGATTACTGCCCCTCTGCTGAACTGACACAGGATGTGGTCGAGGATGTATGTGTACGGTGGTGGTGGTACTATTTGTGGGGGAGGTATGGTCAGTGATTATGTCAAGAACAAAAGTTTTTAAAAATTATTAATGAGAAATGGCTGTCATTGGCAAAGCCGGTATCTGTTACTCATCTCCAGCTGACCCCTGACAAGGTGGTGGGTGAGCTGCCACCATGAACCTGCGTGGTGTAGGCACAGTGCTGTGAGGAAGGGAGTTGCAGGATTTTGACCCAGCAAGAGTGTAGGAACAGCAGCCTAGCTTTCCCAGGCCGGGGCTCCACTCTGTGGGTGGCTGGGTCGCAGCACAGACGAAAGCTGGAAAAATGAGTGACTTGGAGGGGAACTTGCAGGTGGTTCCCATGCATCTGCCCCCTCTTGTCCCTCTGGCTGTCAGAGGTCATGGGTTTAGAAGGTACTTTCGAAGGAGCCTTGGTGACTCACTCGTGTAATAGGAGTGGGACTATTTGACGATGACTAGCAGGGGAACTAACGGAGTAACTGATGTGGGTGGGGGTGCTTCCTCGCTGGGTGAAAGGACTGTGCGATAAAAGTAAAATACTACGGAGGCCTGAACCTGAAGCAAAACCAGAAAATGCTGTTAAATCTCAGCAAGTCTGACAGCATCTGTGGGGAGAGAATAGAGCCAACGTTTCGACTTTAGACCCTTCGTCAGAGCTGCACACAGTTGGGTTAACTTATCGAAGTTAATCTGGGCGCTGATTTGTACAGGGGTGATATTGGAGAAATTAGGAAACGCAGTTTATTCTAAATGGAGAGGGAGCCTTGAATCAGTCTGTGGGAGACAATGCCATTCCTGCCTCCGGAATCAGGTTGTGGTGTCAATATTCCCATTGTAAGTTCTGTTTACATTCCTGGCAGGAAAGTTACAGAAATACTTACATACTTCAGATATCAATATAGTCACATTTATTTCAAATTTTTCTTTGTGTCCATGAAACACAGCTGTAAAGGCAGTGTAAATTGTTTGGGTATTGTGATATTGGAGACTGACATAGGAACAGCCACCCGCTGCCAGCTGTTCCTATGTATCAGGTCTGGACTCACCCCAAGAACTGTACAGGTGACGAGCTAAGTTCATTCCCTGAGCCCTGCTTAAATATTAGTGCCATTTCATGCATAGAAATGATGTGGCTGTTAATTATTTAACAGGGGCACCTTGGCTTTCCCACAGCAAAATGTTACTGAAGTTAATTATTAAAACTTGTCTTGTCATTATCAGTAGGAGATTTGATGAGTCGCTTTGCCCCCTGCAATAGATGTAGCCATCCCCTCCACAGAATAGATGCCATTCCTGCAAGTTCACGTTTACCGCGTTTTTAAAATGCCGCACTACATAAGATCATAAATAGGAGCAGGAGTAGACCATTCGGCACCTCGAGCCTGCCCCACCATTCAATAAGATCATGGCGGATCCAACATTCCCCATGTTCACTTTCCTGCCCTTTCCCCGTAACCCTTCATTCCCTTGCTGATCAAAAATCTATCTCCGCTTTTGGTATACACAAGGACTCTGTCCCCACAGCTCTCTGTGGCAAGGAGCTCCAAAGAGACTCAATCCTCTGGGAGAAGAAATTCCTCCTCTGTCTTATAATTATCACTCATTAACGCCATCAAGGGCATGAAATGGTGTCTCTCTCTGACTGTCAACACCTACATAGGAGCAGAAGAAGGCCATTCAGCCCGTCAGGCCTGCTTTGATTAGCTCATAACTGATCATTACCTCGACAGTACTTTCCCTGCCCTCTTTCCCCCCTATCCCGAGATGTTGAGTGTCCAGAAATCTATTGGTTTCTGTCCTGAGCATAGTCAATGACTGAGCCTGCACACCCCTCTGGGGTAGGAAATTCCAAAGATTCACCACCCTTCGAGTGAAGAAATTCCTTCTCATCTCGGTCTTAAATGGCCTACAACTTATTCTGAGACTGTGTCCCTGGTTCTGGATGCTCCCATCAGCCAGGGAAACCATCCTTCCTACATCCACCCTATCAAATTTTAAAGTTTCAATGTGACCACCCCTCATTCTTTGACACTTACAGGCCCAGTCTCGTCAATCTTTCCTCGTAAGACACTCGCATCCGAATGTTTTTCCCAAGATTTTTTAGGATGGGTATGAATGATGAAGGGACCAAGGGCGATTATCTCCCCCATGTGGGGGAGGGGGGAGAGAGTTGTTGCGTGTGGGGGAGGGGAGAGGGGTACCATGTGGGGGAGTGGAATTGTCGAGCAGGACAATCTAAAACGTTTGGGTTTCTGCCAAAAAAAGTGAGGAGTCACTTTTTTCTCGGTATTATGCAGCAACTGGACCGTAGAGTGGATCAATCATCTGTTCTCTGACTCACAGAAGAATCAGAAACGTTTAAAGAGGCATCGTAGCTACAAAATTCAGTCAGAGCTGGACAGGCTCCATTGTTGCCAAGGAGCTCCTGACCCCAAAATCCTGTCCCAGGGGTCACAGCCCACAGTTTGGGAACCTCTGCTGCAGGTGGTCTGGATGAACGTTCAACATCTCTTTTGTAAATGGCACCTCAGCTAATGGAGCACCCCTTTGGTAAAACCCCTCTGAAGTTCCCCTGTAAGTCACCCTGGCTTGGAGCTCACCGTTTCATCTTTACTGCTGAGTCAAAATCTTGGGAGTCCCTCTCTGACAGCTCTGTGGGTGGGTGGTTCAAGAAGGTAGCACGGTGGTTAGCACTGCTGCCTCACAGCGCCAGGGACCCGGGTTCAATTCCCAACCTCGGGTCACTGTCTGTGTGGAGTTTGCACGTTCTCCCTGTGTCTGCGTGGGTTTCCTCCGGGTGCTCCGGTTTCCTCCCACAGTCCGAAGACGTGCAAGTTAGGTGGATTGGCCATGCTAAATTGACCCTAATGTCAGGGGGATCAGCAGAGTAAATGTGTGGGGTTCAGGGAATTGGGCCTGGGTGGGATTGTGGTTGGTACTGACTCAATGGGCCGAATGGCCTCCTTCTGTACCTTAGGGAATCTAATTTTTCCCAAGACTTGGGTTAGGTTGATTGGCCAGGTTAAAAAAAAATGCCCCTGAGATGTGTAGTTAGCAGGTAAATATGTGGGGGTAGGGCCTGGGTGGGGTTGTGGTCGGTGCAGACTCGATGGGCCGAATGGCCTCCTTCTGCGCTGTTGGGTTTCTATGTTTCTATGTTTCTAAGGCAGCCCCCCACCACCTTCTCGGGGGCAGTTCAAGATGGGCAACAAACCCATGCTGGCTTGGCCAGCGATGCTCACACCCTCCGAATGGATTTACAAAGCGCACGCAAGCCTGTTCCTGGAATAATGTGACCGTTAATCCTGAGCAAATCATGAACTCATGGCCTCTGATTAAGCTCAGTGTTACCAACTGAGCCAAGCTGACACCTGATCAATATTCCCAAGAAAAGAATCAACTGTGACGAGCCAAAGTTGTTAGTGTTATTAAATATTGCCAGGCCCTTTCCTCGTCTAAGGCTATTGCGAAACTTGAGATCTGCGGTCTAACACTGCTAGTAATTATATACTGACCTGGGGCTATTCTCCGTGGGTGAGGGAAAAATCTATCGCTGTTGCTCTTCCCTTTATGTCGAGCAGCTGCTGGTTGTTTTTGCAGATACTCTGCCACACTGCCACAATCTAATTACACTGCGATTAGTGAATATTAATGTTCAGCGCTGCCAGTGTAAGGCTGGTGATATTGAGCAAACGTAATGACTGTTCCTCGCTGGCCACTATCCAGATTAGCATGCAGCAGTTTGCCTGGTCTGTTTGGGTTCCCAAGCAAATAGTTAATTTGAACGATTGTGACTGTTTGTTTCAATCATGTTAGTGTCACTCGGCTCTTTACACACCGCAGCTGTGTAAAGCATCTTGTAGGTGGCTCCTGAACTCTTCAAGCTGGGAATTACTGTCGCTGTTCAGACCTCATTGCCTTCCCCCCCCCTGTTCTGACCATCCAGGAGAGAGTCCCGTGTTGTGTGTGAGGTTCTCGGTGCCCTCCTCGGCAGGAGAGTCGGATCCTGGGCTGGGTTTTCTACACGGGCTGGGGTGACCTTCGGATAAATGTCTGAGACACGTTTTTCGATTTGGGTTGGTGTAAAATCAACACTTTTAAGCTCATTTGCAAAGGTCCATTTATTCTGAGTTAACAGGCGCTGATTGTAAGTGCACCTCTGCAAGACTTGGGGAGCCGAGCAGTTTGTGAAAGGCAGTTTGTGCCCACTATTTATTTGGATTCTGAGAGTGTAACAGCATTGACAGATGGGGTAAATCAGGGCTTTCTGAAGCCAGTCTGCGGGAGACGTTCCCTCACTTCCCTCCCGTAATTCCTGCAGCAGAGTTGGACATGTTGGCCTAATGGTGAAATTGTTCCTTGTGTTATTAAAGGGCATTCCAAGAGAGAGATTTGCATCATTTCGTTGGAATAGTATCACAACTGATCCCGAGGGGAACTCAGCCAGGATTCCTGCTCCTGATTACTACCCAGTGATCCCTGGGTTAGAGAGGGTGGGGAAATCAGCCAGGATCCCTGCTCCTGATCACTGTCCAGTGATCCCTGAGTTAGAGAGAGAGGGGAAATCAGCCAGGGTCCCTGCTCCTGATCACTGTCCAGTGATCCCTGAGTTAGAGAGGGGAACACAGTAAGAAGTTTAACAGCACCAGGTTAAAGTCCAACAGGTTTATTTGGTAGCAAAAGCCACACAAGCTTTCGGAGCCTTAAGCTCCTCCTTCAGGTGAGTGGGAATTCTGTTCACAAACAGGGCATATAAAGACACAAACTCAATTTACATGAATAATGGTTGGAATGCGAATACTTATTAGAGAGGGGAACTCAGCCAGGGTTCCTGCTCCTGATCACTGTCCAGTGACTTGTGCTTCCATGTGGATTTGGGAAAAGGGGAGAGGTTCTAGGTGATTATTGTTGATGTCTTGTTAATTACAGTAAAGTTTGTTAGTGTCATTAAGGTTGGGAGAAACAGCGGATGGATATTAATGGTCTTTCAGCACAAAGAAATAGGGGGATTCACTGGCATGCTTCACGACTTCCGTGACTAAGTCTGGCAGGGGTGGGGGTATGCCATCAACCCTGGGAATGACATTTTGCTTCTATTTAAGTTTCCTTTAGATATGTTGTAGTTACAGCTCTCCACCTGGGGCTGTCCACCCCTATCATTAGTGTTTAATTTTCTTTGTTCTGACTGAGTACAAATACGGAATAACTGGACACTGGGTGAAATGGGAGGAGAGTTGTGAGGTTGGACAAGTCTATAAACTCTCTCGATAAAGAAAAGTTCTTGGTTTTAGCTTTACTCGTGAAGATGGGGGCTGGGAGGTGCTAATAGCATGGGTATAAATAGATACCGCAGTATGCTTTTACCCAGTGTTTGCTAAAGGCCTGTATCAGACACCGAGTTCTTCTGTCTGATGTCTAAATGTGGTTGTGCTGCTTATAAGAAGCCAGAATTCACACATTCAGAAAGCTCCCTAAAGACGCAAATAGTTCATATTTGAAATAAAAACAGAAAATGTGGAAAATAGTCAGCAGGTTAGGCAGCATCTGCGTAGAGAGGAGCAGAGTTGACGTTTTGGGTCACTGATGACTCTTCATAGAATACCGACAGTGCAGAAGGAGGCCATTCGGTCCATCGAGTCTGCACCAATCACAATCCCACCCAGGCCTTATCCTCGTAATCCCACATTTTTACCCTTCTAGTCCCCCTGACACTCTGGGGCAATTTTTAGCATGGCCAATCAACCTAACTCGTACATCTTTGGACTGTGTGAGGAAACCAGAGCACCCGGAGGAAACCCATGCAAACTCCACATCGAGAGAGAGGGAAAATCAGCCAGGATTCTTGCTCTTGATCACTGTCCCCTTTCCCCAAATCCATATGGAAGCACAAGTCACTGGACAGTGATCAGGAGCAGGAACCCTGGCTGATTTCCCCTCTCTCTCTCTCTCCCTCTAACCCAGGGATCACTGGACAGGGATCAGGAGCAGGAACCCTGGCTGATTCCCTCTCTCTCTCTCTCTCTCTGTAACCCAGGGATCACTGGACAGTGATCAGGAGCAGGAACCCTGGCTGATTTCCCCTCTCTCTCTCTCTCTCTCTCTAACCCAGGGATCACTGGACAGTGATCAGGAGCAGGAACCCTGGCTGATTCCCTCTCTCTCTCTCTCTCTGTAACCCAGGGATCACTGGACAGTGATCAGGAGCAGGAACCCTGGCTGATTTCCCCTCTCTCTCTCTCTAACCCAGGGATCACTGGACAGTGATCAGGAGCAGGAACCCTGGCTGATTCCCTCTCTCTCTCTCTCTCTCTCTGTAACCCAGGGATCACTGGACAGTGATCAGAAGCAGGAACGCTGGCCGATTTCCCACCTCTCAATTCTGAGGGCAGAATTGAACCTGGGTCCCTGGTGCTGTGAGGCAGCAGTGCCACCGTGCCGTCTGTGCAAGGCACAGACCTGACGTGTTTTGGGCATCGGGAGAGTTTGATAAATGAGTTGAATTTTGCTCTTGCAGTTTGAGAGCTCAGATAACATTGGATATGTTGCTTCAAAGATATCGCTCCTTCATACATCGCCTTGCACTGTGGGAAAGGAACGACAACGTTGGTTAATAGGTGTAAACAAACCACCCAAGAGTTAGTTATCGAGATACGAGTTACAATGTTCAAGTTTGTTTTGGAGAAAATAATAAATTCACTGCTGAATCCATGGATGAAAATGCTGCAGATCTTTCAAAAAGTATCAGTTTAAAAGCAGAACACCAAAAACACACTCTTGAAACTCAAAGAAAATGAACTGAAATTGTTGCAGTTTAATTTTCCAATAGAAATCAAACTAAAGCAGGTTTACAAACCGATCGGAACTGAGGAAAGATAGTAATATAATTGACTTTATAGTTAATGTTTGTTTATTTATGGATTTTTAAAAATTAACTCACTTGTGTTGAGTGAGTCCTGGCCTGTTTATGGTGTGCATCTTGGAAGCACTGTAATGATTCTTACAGCATACTCAGTTAAGCTCATTACCGGTGTGGAGTTGCCGGTGTTGGAGTGGGGTAGGCACAGTAAGTGGTCTCACAATACCAGGTTAAAGCCTGAATAGTTTATTTCGTAGCACGAGCTTTCGGAGCACTGCTCCTTCATCAGATGAGCGCACTGAACACTGATTACAAGGAGCAGATACCTACTCAAGTTAATCAGCACCAGTGTCATCTCCCAGAATAGGTTCAATCACCTTGCATCTTTCTCCTGCACCACCAGGTGATCAGGAGCAGGAATCCTGGCCAATTTTCCCCCCTCTCTCTAACCATTGTATTGGCCTCTCCCAGGAGATGACATGGCTTTCTAGTGGGTAGAACAAAGAACAGTACAGCACAGGAACAGGCCCTTTGGCTATCCAAGCCTGCACCAATCACATTGTCCTATCTAGACTAACTGTTTTTTCCCTCTATTCCATGTCTGGGTAGGAAGTGTCTAATTGCGATGCTCAAGGCATCGTGGTTTTTGGAACAAGTTGGATGGGCCAGAGGATCTTATAAATACTGATTTTCAGGTGCATAGGTAGTGTGAGCTGTGGCTCAGATCTGTGACTCATTTCTTGAACTTGTTTCTTGAGTCACAAGGTTCCAGGTTCAAGTCCCACTCCAGGGCTTGGCCACAAATTGAGGCTGACTGCCCTACTGAGAGTGTGCTGCACTGTCAGAGGTGCCATCTTTCCATGGAGACATTAAATCCTGTCTTCCAGTTCTGGTGGGTGTAAAAGATCCCATGGCTCCCATGTTTCAGAGCAGGAGATTTATCCTCCGTGCCCTCTATCAACATCACAAAACACATTATCTGCTCGTTCTTATGTTGCTCTTTGTGGGATCTTGCTGTGCGCCTGTTGGCTGTCGTAGCAGTGACTGCACCTTGAAAACAGCAAAATGCTGGTCATGAAAAGTGGTAGATAAATGCAAGTCTTTCTAAACGGACTTTTAAAATATTGAGACTCTGGAATAAATGGGAAATCCTTATTGCCCAAGTCACTTGTAACCTCGGATTCAACATTGCATGTACCAATTTTAATTGATGTCGGTCGGGGTGGCCTCGGGTGTCTGTCTTTCTGTGTGGAGTCTGCACGTTCTCCCCGTGTCTGTGTGGGTTTTCACTGGGTGCTCCGGTTTCCTTCCACAGTCCTAAGATGTGCAGGTTGGGTGGATTGGCCATGCTAAATTGCTCCTTAGTGTCCTAAGATGTGTAGGTTAGGGGGATTAGTGGTATAAATATGTGGAGTTGAGGGGATAGGTGAGGTGTGAGGCTGGGTAAGATACTCTGTCGTGGAGATGGTGTAGACTCGATGGGCCAAATGGCCTTCTCCTGCAAGGGATTCTATGATTCTGTTGGTCGCAAATGGCTCATGTAGAAACTTCTTTTATTATTCATTCATGGGATATGGGCGTTGCTGGCTGGCGCCTAATTGCCCTTGGAGGGCAGTTGTCAATGTCACTTGATCATTGGTGAGGTCAGCCTTTGTTTTACGTTCCTAGCCGCCCTTGAAGGTGAAGATGAGCCTCCATCTTGAACCACTGCACTCTGTGTGCTGGTACAGCCACAGTGCTGTCCGGGAGGGAGTTCCGTTCCGGGACCCTGATAGAGGAATGCTGATATATATTCCAAGCTAGGATGGGTGTGACTTGGAGGTTAATGGTGTTCCCATGTCCCCGCTCCCCTGTGTCCTTCCAGATGGTAGAGCACATGGATTAGCAAGCTGCGATTTGCTGGATTCTGTGCAGCGTCGGGCTGTGAAGAGACCACTGAATGTTCAGGATTGCTGTGGTATATCTGTAGACCTGTAATTTAGCATAATTACCATTTTGACAAGTTTAAGACGGACAGCTAGAGGCTCTCCTGTACAGGAGGTTTCATCTTGGGATTTGTATTCCTGCAAAAGTGCTCGCATTTGTTCACAAATAAAGAACATAACACAAGCTAGTCTGGAATGAGCTGTCAGAGGTAGTAGTAGAGTTGGGTACAATTTTGTCTTTTAAAAAGCATTTAGACAGTTACATGGGTAAGATGGGTATAGAGGGATATGGGCAAACGTGGGCAATTGGGACTAGCTTAGTTGTAAAAACTGGGCAGCATGGACAAGTTGGGCCGAAGGGCCTGTTTTCCATGCTGTAAACCTCTATAACTCTGATAGATTTCACAGAACAACATATTGCACAGAATTTAATTCAGTTTGACATGGGGAAAGTTAATATTTGAGGATACATTTGAAGCTGATCATATCCATCTCTAAATTAAAGTTTAAAGTTTATTTATTAGTGTCACAAATAGGCTTATATTAACACTGCAATGAAGTGGCTGTAAAAACCCCCAGATCTTGTCTCTGTCAGTTCTTAAAGTTGTCAGATGCAAATGGGAAAGTAATTGTGTAAGGATCGGGGATGCGATCCAATCTTTATGCACCATAGAATGATCTAGATTATATTTTTGAAGATAATTTGAGCATCGTGTCACACTTGACCCACTTCAGGGATTAAAAATTACAGGAGGAGATCTCCCACAGCCAGTCACCCCCCCCCCCCCCCCCCCCCCCATTATACAAAGTTTAATACTTACTGATGATGGTTACAGTTTAATTCTGCTCTATCTCCATTTGTTTCTGATGTGATTCTTTGATCTCATGTTCGTGGATTTGTAACAGCATCACTGTCTCTACGAGAAATCGCTGTTGAAACAAGTGCTCTCCGATTGGCAGTACAGGTAGGGTCTGCAGAGAGGTCCAGGACTCGATTCAGATGTGGACCGGACGTTATCTCCGAGTAAGGGGTCGCCCAGAGATGAGGAGGAATTTCTCCTGGGCGGCACGGTAGCACAGTGGTTAGCACTGCTGCTTCACAGCTCCAGGGACCCGGGTTCGATTCCCGGCTTGGGTCACTGTCTGTGTGGAGTTTGCACATTCTCCTCGTGTCTGCGTGGGTTTCCTCCGGGTGCTCCGGTTTCCTCCCACAGTCCAAAGATGTGCGGGTTAGGTTGATTGGCCATGCTAAAATTGCCCCTTAGTGTTGCGGGATGCGTAGATTAGAGGGATTAGTGGGTAAAATATGTAGGGATATGGGGGTAGGGCCTGGGTGGGATTGTGCAGACTCGATGGGCCGAATGGCCTCTTTCTGTACTGTAGGGTTTCTATGATTTCTTCTCTCTCGGTAGTGAATCTGGGGAATACGTTACCGCAGAGGGCTGTAGAGGCTGGGTCGTTAAATATGTTCAAGGCTGCAATAGACAGGTTTTTAATCAGTAAGGGAATCAGAAATTATGGGGATAAGGCGGGGAAGTGGAGTTGACAATTATATCAAACGAGCCACAATCTGTGACTGGCCTATTCTGCTCCTACTTCTTTTGGTCATCTTTCTCCTGTTTCTCTCCCTCCAATTACCTTTCTTGCAGCAGCGGTGATAACACACCAGCCCCCACCCTAGCCTGGGTCCCCTTTTTGCTTTTTCCGTGTGTTTAAAGTGAAGTCGGAGACGGTGGCAGAGCTGGCTCGGTCCCTTCCTGTTTGGTGTCCCGGAAAATAGAAACACCACAAACTGGATTGACCACATTAGACTCCAGTTGGAGAGGTAGGCCCTGGTGTCGAAACTCTGAGCCCCCATTAAGTTGCCGGTTTGGATTGAGTCATGTGTATCAACAGCTCTGTGAATGCAGCCAAAAGCCCAAAGCCCCAGAGAGCTGACTCGGAACCTTTCATACTGTAAATGTAAACAGTGAGGCTTCAAACTTCCAGCATGTGCAGTAAAGACCGCTGGTCAAATCGCTGCTGCACAGAGTGTTTTTTTGTCATGTATGAAATCATGCTGCGTCCTTTATTTGTGGACAAATGTGAGTACTTTGCAGAGATACAGTTTAGAAAAATGGAAACCCCTCGTACAGGAACTTTCCCCGTCGTCAAACTGGTAATTATTGCTGAAGTGTGACCATCTTCACATCGTGAAAACTAAAGCGTTGGAGCATCTTCACTCTACAAACTTTTAAACATGTTAACAATGCTGCATGTCTGACGATGCCCAAAAGACATGCACACGGTTTGGAGCAGGAGGTTGACAATTTCATCCCATTCTGATGTTAAACAGTGAATGGACGGACTGGGACTTGATGCATTCCATTTTCAAACAACACAGGAAATGTTTCCCATTCCATTTGTGCATTTGAGGTTTGAAAGTTCGCACTGAGCTGGGAAGCGGTGATTTTGTTTCTCCCCCAGTGAAACTGCTGTGTCGTATATTCCTTTCTTGGTCCAGGAGATGTGCTCTGTTTACATCGGACTGGTGTTCAGTGTTTCTGTAGCTATTGTATCATTTCCCAATGGGCTGAGTGTTGAAGGGTAGCCTGTGCCCTGGAACCCACATCCCAACAAGCATCCATGCTGGAGGGTAGTGGGGGAGGGAGAAAGACTAGGAGACTGAAACTATTGATGTGCCGCTATAGACCAGCATGCTATCAGTATTGGCCATTGCTGGATTTATAAATATTTAATCTGGTTACATATGTGATCATGTGTAACCTGGCACAGACTCGGCCAATGAAATATGTGCCTTCACATGGTATGAGAGGCGTTTGACACCGATTCCTGTTATGCAGATTGATTTTGACTCTGAATGCAGAAAAAAAACCCCAAAAAGCGCGCACAGGAACTGTACTAAGGATCGTGTTACATTGGTTACTAAGTTTGAACAGTAAACAGTGAGCTCCCTGGCTCCCAGTTTCCCCCCTCTCAAACAAAAAAATCTTCAGCCTCTTCCAGTTGGATAAAACCAGGGAACTTTCTGGGCCTTTTCACTGGGTTTTTATGAGCTAACCATATTGGTTGGAGTCTCTCACAGGTCATTATACACTTGTCTCTTAATAGTAAAATAAGATAAATGAGAAATGGAGAACTGGACTTTTGGACCCATTGAGATGATTAAAGGTGGCTAATGATCCTCAACCACAGTTGGCAACTGCCATGTCATAGAGATAGATAGGTTCCTGATTAATAAGGGGTCAACAGTTATGGGGAAAAGGCAGGAGAATGGGGATGAGAAAAAAATCAGCCATGATTGAATGGCAGAGCAGACACTGGGCCGAGTGTCCTAATTCTGGGTCGAGTGGTCTAATTCGGCTCCTATGTCTTATGGTCTTATGGCACGGTAGCACAGTGGTTAGCACTGCTGCTTCACAGCTCCAGGGACCTGGGTTCGATCCCCAGCTTGGGTCACTGTCTGTGTGGAGTTTGCACATTCTCCTCGTGTCTGCGTGGGTTTCCTCCGGGTGCTCCGGTTTCCTCCCACGGTCCAAAGATGTGCGGGTTAGGTTGACTGGCCATGCTAAAACTGCCCCTTAGTGTCCTGGGATGCGTAGGTTAGAGGGATTAGTGGGTAAAATATGTAGGGATATGGGGGTAGGGCCTGGGGGGGGATTGTGGTCGGTGCAGACTCGATGGGCCGAATGGCTTCTTTCTGTACTGTAGGGTTTCTAAGGGTGTGTTGGTAACAAGGAATGCACTCTAATGACACGTACAGGAATAAAGTACACGAGAGGAGGAGTAGGCCATTCAGTTTGAGCCTTCAGTCTGATAATGACTGATCTGGCTTGTGGTCTCCAACTCCCCTCTCCTGTCTGCCTCCCCCATAACCCTCGATTCTCTTCTATCAAAAATCTATAATTCGTCCTTGAATAAATTCAGTGACCCACCTCCACTGCTCTCCTGGGGGATGAGAAAATTCCACAGGCTACCAGCCCTCTGAGAGAAAAGAATTCTCATCTCTGTTTTAAACAGTGAACCTCTTATGAAACTCTGTCCCCTACTTCTCGCCTCTCCCACAGTGGAAACATCGTCCCAGTATCCACCGTGTCAAGTCTCATCAGGATCTTGGGATTCAATCAGTTTTTTTTCCCCCTGATTTTATTATTTAAAGTTATTTAAATTTTAAAATGATTTCAAAAGTTTGAATAAATTTCCATTTGATCTTCTCTTCCTGAGAAGAAATGTGTTTACCATAATTATTGCCTTTGCCAGTGTGTCCTTTCAGTAAATTAAGGAAAGGGTTACAGGGCGGCACGGTGGTTAGCACAGCTGCTTCACAGCGCCAGGGACCCGGTTCGATTCCCGGCTTGGGTCACTGTCTGTGTGGAGTCTGCACATTCTCCCCGTGTCTGCGTGGGTTTCCTCCGGGTGCTCCGGTTTCCTCCCACAGTCCGAAAGACGTGCTGGTTAGGTGCATTGGCCATGCTAAATTCTCCCTCAGTGTACCCGAACAGGCGCCAGAGTGTGGCGACTAGGGGATTTTCACAGTAACTTCATTACAGTGTTAATGTAAGCTTACTTGTGACACACAGTTTATTAGTGTTACAAGTAGGTTTGCATTAACACTGCAATGAAGTTACTGTGAAAATCCCCGAGTCACCACACTCGGGCGCCTATTCAGGTAAATGGAGGGACAAGCATGGCCAATGTACCTAAACAGTGCTTTCTGACTGTTGGAGGAAACCGGAGCACCCAGAGGAAGCCCACGCAGAACTGAGTGTCTCGCTCAGCCATTTCGGAGTGCAGTTGAGAGTCAACCACATTGCTGTGGCTCCGGAGTCGCATGTAGGCCAGACCGGGTAAGGACGGCAGATTTCCTTCCCTAAAGGACATCAGTGAACCAGATGGGTTTTTACAACAATCGACAGTCTCGCAGTTGGCAGTTCTCATGCTGTGTCTTGTCCGCTGGGTACTGGTAAAATCCCCTGCCTCGTGTACAATGATAGTATAATTACTGAGACCAGCTGTCAATCCCAGATTTTATTAATTGAATTTAAGTTCCAACGACTGCGAAGGTGAGATTTGAACCTGTCTACCACAGCATTAGCCTGGGTCTCTGGAATTCTAGTCCAGTAACGTTGCCACCGTCTCCCTGAGGTTGTTGAAGCAATTTCAAACTTCCCGTGGCAATGCACTTGGTTGATGTAGAAAGTCTTTCCTCTGCTGCCAGTGAAGCATTACTGAAGGGAGGCCACTGTTGTAATGTAGGAATCACAGCAGCCCATTTGCACACAGCAAGCTCCCCCAAACAGCAGTGTGATTGTGACCAGATATATCTGTATTTGAGGGATAAATATTGTTCAGGACACCTGGGCGATCTTCCCTGCTCCTCTTCAAAAATGGGATCTCTTACAACTACCACAACAGATAGATGGGGCCTTGTGTTTAATGGCACCTCTGACACTGTGTCACTCGGGTACTGCACAGGGATGTGGGTCTCCATTACATATTAAAATCTCTGAAGGCAGACTTGAATCTTCAACCTTATGGCTCAGGCGAGATGTCACTGTGAGACTGAGTCACGGCTTAGTGAAGTGAGGGACAGCAATTGTCATTTATAAAATGGCTTCCACAGAGCAAACCACAGTGCAGCCCTTCACAGGAGCGTTGTCAAACAAACTCTTGACATCGAGCCACAGGAGATATTGGGTCAGGTGACCAAACACTCGGTCAGAGAGGCTTTAAGGAGTATCTTAAAACAGGAAAGTCAAGTAGAGAGATGGACAGGTGTAGGGAGTGAATTCTGAGTCCGGGGTCCTGGGCAGCTAAAGGCAGCACCAGTAATGGTGGTGCACGGCCTATATGACAGGAGCACAGAGATCTTGGATAGTTTTTGGGGCTGGAGGAGATTGCAAAACTCGGGAGGGGCAAAGGCCATGGGAGGGTTTGACGGAGAGGATGAAAAATGAGGCATTCATTAACTGCAAGCCAGTGTTGGTCAGTGTGCAGTGGGGTGATGGCTGAACTCCATTTGTTGTGGGTCAGGGCATGACCAGCAGAGTTCTGGATGGGTGTGTATTTACTGGGTGGGGAGGGGAGTGCAAGGCCATCCAGGAGGACACTGAATAGATGAGCTGAGGCCGGCAGAGTTGGCTGGTGTCATGGGTGTTGGTGGCGATACGTGGTGACGAGCCTGGGTAGAATATGTGAAATGTTGCAAATGTTCAGGTCCTCGGGTGGTTTTCAGGGAGAGCAGTGGAGTTGGTGGCCAAGGAAATACGATGGGGACCAAAGACAATGAGTGGGATCTTCCTGTCCCATTGATGTCTATGGCACTTTGTGTGGCTCGCCTGTCCCACTGCGAGGGGTGCCTTTAGTGAGACCAGAACATCCTGCTGGCGGGAAGGGTGGGAAAATTCGGGCCAATGGCTTTAGTCTTCCCAATATTTAGTTGGAGGAAATTTGATTGTCCAGTGTGACAGACAGTAGGATGTGGTGCTGAGGGAGAGCTGGGTGCCAGCGGCGTTCATGTGGAAGCTGCGTTTTTGTTCAAGTTAAAGTTTTATTTATTAGTCACAAGTAAGGCTTACATTAACACTGCAATGAAGTTACTGTGAAATTCCCCTAGTTGCCACATTCTGGCGCCTGTTTGGGTCAATGCACCCTAACCAGCACGTCTTTCAGACTGTGGGAGGAAACCGGAGCACCCGGAGGAAACCCACACAGACATGGGGAGAACGTGCAAACTCCACACAGACAGTGACCCAAGCCAGGAATCGAACCCAGGTCCCTGGCGCTATGAAGCTGCAGTGCTAACCACTGTACCACCATGTCGCCATTGGATCATGTTGCCAAGGCCAGCATGTGGGGGAGAAAGAGGAGGGGCAGATACCAGAGGTTAGTGGTGTGTTGGTGGGAAGAAATCATCCCTTATTTAGTCACATCTTGGGCTGGATTTAAACAGTAAAGGATCGAATTATGGGAAAGACTGGAATGTTCTTGCTCGAGGCAACCCCGTCGACGATGGCACGGTCTGCAAGACATAACAGGCTACAAGATGAAGGCGTGTAAAATCGCCGGCTCCAACGCACCCCTCCCTGATGAGCTCAATGCATTCTATGCCCATTTTGAGCAAGAGGTCAGCGAGAGCATGCCCTCCACCCTGGAAGCCCTGGATGAACCTGTATCTGGGGTCACCATTGCAGATGTCAGAGCAGTTTTCTTGAAGGTCAACCCACGGAAAGCGACTGGCCAGGATGGGGTACCCGGACATGCACTCAGATCCTGCACGGATCAGCTGGCGGGGGTATTCGCAGACATCTTCAACCTCTCTTTACAACAATCTGAGGTCCCTATCTGCTTCAAGAAGACAACCATCATCCCGGTACCTAAGAAAAACCAAGCGTGCCTTAATGACTATCGGCCGGTGGCTCTGACATCCATCATTATGAAGTGCTTTGAAAAGTTAGTCAAGGCACATATCAGTTCCAGCTTCCTGGGCTACCTGGACCCACTACAGTTTGCCTACTGCTGCAACAGGTCCACAGCAGATGCCATTTCCCAGGCCCTGCGCTCAACCCTGGAACACCGAGATAACAAGGACACCTATGTCAGACTCCTATTTATTGACCACAGCTCAGCCTTCAACATTATTATTCCCATGAAACTCCTCTCCAAACTCCATGGCCTGGGCCTCGGCACCTCCCTCTACGACTGGATCCTGAACTTCCTAACTCATAGACCACAATCAGTAAGGATAGGCAACAACACCTCCACAATCATCCTCAACACCGGTGCCCCACAAGGCTGTGTTCTCAGCCCCCTACTATACTCCTTATACACCTATGACTGTGCGGCCAAATTCCCCTCCAATTCGATTTTCAAGTTTGCTGACGACATCACCGTAGTGGGTCGGATCTCAAACAATGACGAGACAGAGTACAGGAATGAGATAGAGAATCTGGTGAACTGGTGCGGCAACAATAATCTCTCCCTCAATGTCAACAAAACAAAGGAGATTGTCATCGACTTCAGGAAGCGTAAAGGAGAACATGCCCCTGTCTACATCAATGGGGACGAAGTAGAAAGGGTCGAGAGCTTCAGGTTTTTAGGTGTCCAGATCACCACCAACCTGTCCTGGTCCCCCCATGCCAACACTATAGTTAAGAAAGCCCACCAATGCCTCTACTTTCTCAGACTAAGGAAATTTGGCATGTCAGCTATGACTCTCTCCACCTTTTGCAGATGTACCATAGAAAGCATTCTTTCTGGTTGTATCACAGCTTGGTATGGCTCCTGCTCTGCCCAAGACCGCAAGGAACTACAGAAGTTCGTGAATGTAGCCCAATCCATCACGCAAACCAGCCTCCCATCCATTGACTCTCTCTACACTTCCTGCTGCCTTGGCAAAGCAGCCAGCATAATTAAGGACCCCACGCACCCCGGACATTCTCTCTTCCACCTTCCGTCGGGGAAAAAGAGACAAAAGTCTGAGGTCACGTACCAACTGACTCAAGAACAGCTTCTTTCCTGCTGCTGTCAGACTTTTGAATGGACTTACCTTGCATTAAGTTCTTTCTCTACACCCTAGCTATGACTGTAACACTACATTCTGCACTCTCTCCTTTCCTTCTCTATGAACAGTGTGCTTTGTCTGTATAGCGCACAAGAAACAATACTTTTCACGATGTTAATACATGTGACAATAAATCAAATAGAAATATTTACAGTAAAACAGGAAATCAGAACATTTGTGGAACTTCCTCCAATCTCGGGCGCTTTTAACTGTGTCCCTCCAACTTTCGTTGCCTCACTGGTGACCTTGCCTCCAGTCTAAGTTCTGGAAATCCCTTCTCTTGAGCCTCTCGGTAGGGGCATAATGAGTTGACGCTGCTTTCTTTCAATAATCCTCCAGAATCTTTTTGTCAAAGAGCAACAAACCAATCCACCAGACTGTGCTAACTCTGAACGGGGAGCCATCTAATTGTCAGGTAACCAGATGCAAGTATCAAACATTTTACTCAGCTCCTTCTCCTTTTAAACTTCCCCCTGCTGCCCCCTCTGGACCAGCTGTTGCCCCCCCCCGCCCCCCTCCAACCACCCAGTGTCAGCTTGCCTCAGCATCCTATTATTTCAGGTTACATGTCTGAAGACTTGTTTCCACTGGAGAGTGGGTAAAGACTCGATATTCCGGGTGGCCTCCTGCACTGCAGAGATTCTATAGTTTAGGTGCAAATTGTTGCTGCTGTTGTATTTTAAATTAAACAATTGCAGTTGGATGAGGGGGATCCTGTCCCAGGAAGAAGAAAAGTTTGCATTTCAGTAGCGCCTTTCACGACCTCTGAACCGTCTCAAGTACTTTATAGCCCATAAAATACTTCCTTATGTGTAGTCGCTGGCATGATGCAGAACGCATGGCAGTCAAAGCTCCCCCTGACAGCCGTGATATAAATGGCCGGGTTAACCTTTCTACTGGCGTTGGTTGAGGAATAAATATTGGCTCTCGGATGCCAGGGAGAACTCCCCTGCTGTTCTCCAAGTAAATGTGGTGGAATCAGGAGTAGGATGGCCACCTAAGAGGGCCGAAGGGTTCTCGATTTAACGTCTCGTCCAGAAGCTGGAGACTAACGAAGGGTTCGTCCGGGCCTATTTATTCAAGGTTCCTCACGGAATCCTGGGCACCCTGGAAAGTACAGACTGAGATGGGGATGCGTAGTGTCTTCCTGCATGAGCAGAGGATGGCGCTGAGCTGCGCACGGGTACTTGTACCTACCGGCTTTCAACTGCAAAACCAGTCGGCGCACAGATTCTTAACCTTAACCCTCTGGGACGCAGATGCTCCAGAGTCAGACTTGGAGAATTCTGATCGGGTTTAACAATCTCATCCTGTGGGATATAATCCGCAGGGTTCAGTGTTGGGGCCACAGCTGTTCTCTTTATATATTAACGATCTAGATGACGGGACTGGGAGCATTCTGGCCAAGTTTGCCGATGATACAAAGATAGGTGGAGGGGCAGGTAGTATTGAGGAGGTGGGGAGGCTGCAGAAAGATTTAGACAGTTTAGGAGAGTGGTCCAAGAAGTGGCTGATGAAATTCAACGTGGGCAAGTGCGAGGTCGTACACTTTGGAAAAAAGAATAGAGGCATGGACTATTTTCTAAACGGTGACAAAATTCATAATGCTAAAGTGCAAAGGGACTTGGGAGTCCTAGTCCAGGATTCTCTAAAGGTAAACTTGCAGGTTGAGTCCGTAATTAAGAAAGCAAATGTAATGTTGTCATTTATCTCAAGAGGCTTGGAATACAAAAGCAGGGATGTACTTCTGAGGCTTTATAAAGCACTGGTTAGGCCCCATTTGGAGTACTGTGAGCAATTTTGGGCCCCACACCTCAGGAAGGACATACTGGCACTGGAGCGGGTCCAGCGGAGATTCACACGGATGATCCCAGGAATGGTAGGCCTGACATACGATGAACGTCTGAGGATCGTGGGATTATATTCATTGGAGTTTAGGAGGTTGAGGGGAGATCTGATAGAAACTTACAAGATAATGAACGGCTTAGATAGGATGGACGTAGGGAAGTTGTTTCCATTAACAGGGGAGACTAGGACGCGGGGGCACAGCCTTAGAATAAAAGGGAGTCACTTTAGAACAGAGATGAGGAGAAATTTCTTCAGCCAGAGAGTGGTGGGTCTGTGGAATTCATTGCCACAGAGGGCTGTGGAGGCCGAGACGTTGAGCGTCTTCAAGACAGAAATTGATAAATTCTTGATTTCTCGAGGAATTAAGGGCTATGGGGAGAGAGCGGGTAAATGGAGTTGAAATCAACCATGATTGAATGGTGGAGTGGACTCGATGGGCCGAATGGCCTTACTTCCGCTCCTATGTCTTATGGTCTTATGGTCTTTACAATTCTAATAATCCCCTTACAGCTCTGTGCAAGACACTCCCGCGTGGGGCTTCTTTAATAACCTTTACTGGTGAGGTATTAAGTGTGCTTTCACAGGGTGCGTGTGTTTGAACTGCAGTGGAGTCTTCGTTAGCATACGGATAAGAGCACGATCCACTCGATCTGTTTTTCCCCTCTCGCCAGAATGTTTTCAGGGCAGGAGGATGGGGGAAGAGACAAAATGCAATGTTTTTGATCCCAGTGGAGTACTGGAAATAGTCTGTTATTTGTATCTGGGTCAGAAAAATCTCTTTTTTTTTCTCTCTCTCTCTGTGATGCTTGAATTCCATTGGAAGTTGGAGATTTCAGTGAAAACTCAGCATTCTTTTTCTTTGAAGGGTTTTTTTGCGTCCAGCCCTGGCTCAGTCTGTCTCTGAGTCACAAGGTTCCGGGTTCAAGACCCAGCCCCGGACTTGGCCACAAAAATCAAGGCTGACTCTCCAGCGAGGGAGTGCTGTACTGTTGACGATGCTGTTTTTCAGATATGTCAAATCAGGGCCCTGTCTGCTTCCCCCACAATGGGTTTTTTAAAAAATCCCATGGCGTTGAGTTCTGCCTGGTGTCCTGGCCATTATTTATCCCTTAATCAGCAGCGTACATGAGGCTAAACGAGCTGATTTTTGATTGACACGAGAGTCATGGTGGCGGACAGGGAGATGGTGTAGGGGCCACAACGGCACGGTGCCCCAGTGGTTAGCACCGCTGCCTCACAGCGCCAGGGACCCAGGTTCAATTCCAGCCTTGGGTCACTATCTGTGTGGAGTCTGCACGTTCTCCCCGTGTCTGTGTGGGTTTCCTCCGGGTGCTCCAGTTTCCTCCCACACTCCAAAAATCATAGAATCCCTACAGTGCAGAAGGAGGCCATTCAGCCCACTGAATCTGCACCGACCACAATCCCACCCAGGCCCTATCCCCATAACCCCACATACTTACCCTGCTAATCTCCTGACACTAGGGTCAATTTAGCATAGCCAATCAACCGAACTCGCACACCTTTGGACTGTGGGGAGGAAACCGGAGCATCCGGAGGAAACCCACGCAGACACGGGGAGAATGTGCAACCTCCACACAGACAGTGACTGTTTGCGGTTAGGTTGATTGGCCATGCTAAATTGACCCTAGTGTCAGGGGAATTGGCAGGGTAAATATATGGGATTACGGGAATAGGGCCTGGGTGGGATTGTGATTGGTGCAGTCTCGATGGGCCGAATGGCTTCCTTTTGTACTGTGGGGATTCTGTGATTTTTTAAAAAAAAAAACCATGATCATCTCAAATAAATGAGATGGGGTGGGGGGAGGGGAGGTGATGTTGGGGAAAATTTGGTGTCCGTGCCCGTGAGCGGGGAGATGTGAGCAGTAAATTACTGGGGTCAGAGGTGGGTTGGGGGAGCAGAGGGATGGGGGGGGCGCGGTTTCACGTTTGCAGGACATTAAAGGACATTAAAAGGTCCCATCACCCTGAAGGGACCTTTTAAAAATGGATAATGAAACTCTGGGTTTTGATCTTGAGGTATAGAAGGTAAAACCCACCAGATGATAAAGGGCCATATGTGATCTATAACACTCCTGTGAACTATCTTGGGGCACTTGCCTTTTTCTGGACAGAATATAAAGCCACGTTGTGATATAAAACTATTCTGATTATTACAGCAGTGACTGTGCTTTGAAAGGACTTCATTGGCAGTGAAGTACTTTGAAACATAGAATCCCTACAGTACAGAAAGAGGCCATTCAGCCCATTGAGTCTACACCGACTTGCCGAAAGAGCATCTTGCCCCCCCATAACCCTGCGCATTGACCATGGCTAATCTACCTAACCCGCACATCTTTGGTCTGTGGGAGGAAACCGGGTCACCTGGAGGAAACCCATGCAGACATGGGGAGAACGTGCAGACTCTGCACAGACAAGCTCCCTGCCTCCCCCCCCCCCCCCCCCTCCCTCCCCACTTCCCACAACAATTTCTTGTAAGTGCCAAGAAAGTGATGGATTTCCGCCATTAATGCAAATGAACCCTGCCGGTTAGGGCTGTATTTGCACATCGCAATTAATGATGTGATTGGTCTTGACATGAAAATCAACCTTGGGGGCCCAGAAAGGGAACCATTGAAACTTGGGCTCAGTTCCACAGCTAGGAAACTGTTCTGGAAATAATTTGCATTTTGAACTTGCTGTCTTTTTCTCCTATCCAGTCTCTCTCTCTCTCTCTCTCTCTTTCCCTTCTGTTTCTGTTTTGACTCTTAATTCGCCCAGTTTTCTGTTCCATTATTCTTTCCTTCACTATCCTTAAATATCATTGGACTCGGCATTCAGGCGGTTCCAGATGCTCTAGAGCCCTCACCCTGCCTTTATCAGCTCACACACACTAACTTCATTACAGTGTTAATGTAGGCCTACTCGTGACTAATAAATAAAAGTTACAATTCAAAAGTAATGCAGGTGGAAAGGTGAGGTGGACATAGTCTAGGTCTTAGCACTCGTCAGGAGATTCCCCCAATCAGGAATTTCTGGGCTATTATTGCAGCAGAGCAAAGCTTCCGGGGGCCAGGTTTCCTGGGCCCATTGCCTGGGGGGCCTGTTGTCTGGGGGCTGGATTGCTTGCGTCTGTTGCCTGGGGGTGCTGGGTTGCCTGGACCCCAGCCTAAGCTTCCTTCCTGACCTGGCTTCTCGGTGGCCCTAACTGTGATTATGAATCAGTTGCTGGAGAGCCAACACCCAGAATCACTTCCCAGAATCAGGCCATCCCGAACATGTCTGGGCAAACACGGGCAGCTGCTGCACTATTGTTGAGGCCAGGTGTTTGTGCAATTACCTGATCAACACCGAACACTCATTAAGGGCGCAGTTATGGAGAGTGCATGAAATTCGTGCAGATCTATTTGAGACCCCTCTTTTTTTTTTCCCCTGTCAGTAAAATGCCTCATGGGGTTTGCAGGAAATCGGGATATTTCGTCAGCGTAGATCATGAGGGCTTGATTTGCTGGGGTTGTAAATACTCTCCCCGAAACTTGAATCATTGCTCCAGGAACATTAAAGCCACATGGCCATCGTCACAGAGCTGTGGCAGATTCATTGCATTACACAACACTTGCTTTGCATGGATCTAAAGGTTTACCGAATTATTCATTGTAAGACATTAAAATTGAAAGCTGTCCCAGTGTTTGGCAACGAACATAGACTGTTTTTTATCAGTATAGACTGTGTGCAGTCTCCAATACGTCAAACATCCAAAGCATTTTGGCAAGATCTGTGTGCAAAAGGCTTTTATGCTGCATTAAATTAAGACACCCCCCATCCTCCACTACTGTACTATTAACCTGATTTATTGCAAATAAAAATTGTGCAATTCATGTTTCCAGAGAGGTGGGTATTAACTTGGAAAAGTACACTCCTATTCCCTGGAATTGAACAGACTTGGACTCGGTGTAATACGATTTGTACGGGGACTTTGGTAGTTGATTAATCCAACACTTGCTGGATTTGGGTCTTTTTGATAGTCTAAGTGGAGTGATGAGACAGCGTCACATTCCTGAGTGATGCTGGAGTGGGGGAGCTTCTGTGTCTCTCTCATTCTGAAGTTTCAACAATGCCGGGAACAATCTGATCTACCCAGCAAACGGCATCTTTAGTTTACTCTCAATAAATCTTGATTTTTGGAAAGATTATGAATTGTTTCTTGATCTTGTGAGTAAAGAATTTGGTGCATCTTTGTGGTTTATGGTCGCAGTGCAGATTAATTGTGAATTCAGCGACAACTTGTCCTTGGGAAGTTCCTATAGTGTAATGAAGCAGTGTGTAATGACGCAAAATTAGACACCAAGTCACATCAGGGTATTCTAGGGCAGGTGTCTAGGAACTTAGAGTGATGGTATTTTAGGCAATTCTTCAAGGGTGAAAGAAAGATGGGGAGTTTTGAGGGAATTCCAGAGCACGGTGCCCAGGCAGCTGAAGGCTCATGATAAAGCAATTAAAAATTGGGAATGCTGAAGAGGCCAGAATGAGATGATTGCGGATATCTTGAAGAGATGTGGGTCTGGAGGAGATTACAGAGATGAGGAGAGACAAGGCCATTTGAAAACGAGGATCAGAATTTTAAAATCCAGGTGTTGCTTAACCAGGATCTAGGAGTCTGATTTCAAGAAGAAATTAGATATAGCTCTTGGGGCTCAAGTGATATGGGAGGAAGGGGGATCAGGATGTTGAATTTGATGATCAGCCATGATCAAAATGAATGGCGGAGCAGGCTCGAAGGGCCGAATGGCCTCCTCCTCCTGCTTCTAGTTTCTATGAGCCATTGTGGGGCAGTGAGCATGGGAGGGAGTGAGGTGAACAGGACTTGGAGTCAGAGGTTTACAGCATGGAAACAGGCCCCTCGGCCCAACTTGTCTATGCCAGTCTTTTTTTTAAACCCCTAAGCTAATCCCAATTGCCTGCATTTGGCCCATATCCCTCTATACCCATCGTACCCATGTAACTAAATGCTTTTTAAAAGACAAAATTGTACCCGCCTCTATTACTACCTCTGGCAGCTTGTTCCAGACACTCACCACCCTCTGTGAAAAAAATTGCCCCTCTGGACACTTTTGTATCTCTCCCCTCTCACCTTAAACCTATGCCCTCTAGTTTTAGATTCTCCACCTTTGGGAAAAGATATTGACTATCTAGCTGATCTGTGCCCCTCATTATTTTATAGACCTCTATAAGGTCACCCCTCAGCCTCCTGCGCTCCAGAGAAAAAAGTCCCAGTCTATCCAGCCTCTCCTTATAACTCAATCCATCAAGTCCCGATAGCATCCTAGTAAATCTTTACTGCACTCTTTCTAGTTTAATAATATCCTTTCTATAAAAGGGTGACCAGGATTGCACACAATATTCCAAGTGTGTCCTTACCAATGTCTTGTACAACTTCAGCAAGACGTTCCAACTTGATGTGTGTAAGGAAATGGGCAGCAGAAGTTTGGATGACCTTGGGTGTGCAGAAGGTCGATTGTGGGAAACAGCCAAGGAGTGATCTGGAATAATCCAGATCGACGGTAGTAAAGGTGTGAATGAGGGTTTCTGCAACGGGTGTTAGTCGGAAGTGGGAATGGGCAGCATCAGTGACGGTGTAGGGATGTCTGGCCAGAAGCTGATCTCTGGCCAGGTACGGCGCCAAGGTTACAAACCGCCTTGTCTCGGATAGTTTCCAGGAGCAGATGCTGAGAACGGCATGGCGGCACGGTAGCACAGTGGGTTAGCACTGCTGCTTCACAGCTCCAGGGACCCGGGTTCGATTCCCGGCTTGGGTCACTGTCTGTGTGGAGTTTGCACATTCTCCTCGTGTCTGCGTGGGTTTCCTCCGGGTGCTCGGGTTTCCTCCCGCAGTCCAAAGATGTGCGGGTTAGGTTGATTGGCCATGCTAAAATTGCCCTTAGTGTCCTGAGATGCGTAGGTTAGAGGGATTAGTGGGTAAATATGTAGGGGTATGGGGGTAGGGCCTGGGTCGGATTGTGGTTGGTGCAGACTTGATGGGCTGAATGGCCTCTTTCTGTGCTGTAGGGTTTCTATGATTTCTATGATTCTCTACACCCTAGCTATGACTGTAACACTACATTCTGCGCCCTCTCATTTCCTTCTCTATGAACGGTATGCTTTGTATAGCGTGCAAGAAACAATACTTTTCACTATGTTAATACATGTGACAATAAATCATGTGGGCAGCTGCTCAAAAAGGTGTTTACCCACCACCTCCAGTGGAGCTCAGGATCCAGAGAGAAATACTGATCTGGTCAGAGGCCTCAACATATAGAGAATTCATTTTGAGAAGCAAATATTTTAATTTGAAACCCGGGGTTGTCTCAGTGAGCTAGAAATGCACTGTTGAGTGAAGGAGAGGAGCGTACTTGAGGACAGGATTGTTCCCCACTGGTGCTTGGTATGTGACTCTTGGGAAATGTTTACAAACATGAAGGTGTGACCTGCTTGGAGAAGAGCTTTGGAAAGGGCAGCTAATTGTACTGAATAGAGTCCTGGAATGAGTTAACATCCTGGGGGGTGGGCGGTGGTGGGGAGCGAGGGGGGGGTGGGTGAGCAGTGGTGGGGAGCGAGGGGGGGGGGGTGGGTGGGCGGTGGTGGGGAGCGAGGGGGGGGTGGGGGGGTGTTGGTTGGTGTGGGGTGGAAACATTTATCAATGCCCCTTTTATTGTAATAAGTCTTCGGAGGCTGAAGTCCCTTCAGCAGAATCCCTTTATTTGCACTTCCAACAGCGGTACACACAGTGCCATCAGTCAGCAGTCTACCTCCGGGAGTGCCAGAGGAGAGAGCGGGTAAATGGAGTTGAAATCAACCATGATTGAATGGTGGAGTGGACTCGATGGGCCGAATGGCCTTACTTCCGCTCCTATGTCTTATGGTCTTAGGAACTGACATACCCGGTTAAATACAAGGAATAGGCTCCCTGATTGGCCCATCAATTGACTCCTTAATCGGGGAACTCTTTTCCAATAGGCCCAACCTCAATGGGCTGACTGAAGTCATTACACTTATCCAGTGATCTTTCTGTATTATTTAACACTGCCACTCTGAGATGGTGTGGAGATGCCGGCGTTGGACTGGGGTGAACACAGTAAGAGTTTTAACAACAACAGGTTAAAGTCCAACAGGTTTATTTGGTAGCAAACACCGTTAGCTTTCGGAGCGCTGCCCCTTCGTCAGATGGAGTGGAAATCTGCACATTTCCACTCCATCTGACGAAGGAGCAGCGCTCCGAAATCTAACGGTGTTTGCTACCAAATAAACCTGTTGGACTTTAACCTGTTGTTGTTAAAACTCTTACTCTGAGATGGGACAGAGTATTGTAATACGTTACAAAAAACAACGCTAGAGAAACTCCGCAGGGTCTGGCAACATTTGTGGAGAGAGAATAGAGCCAATGTTTCAAGTTTCGGTCAGAGCAGACTCGACGTTGGCTTTATTCTCTACCTACAGATGTTATCTGACCTGCTGTGTTTTTCCAGCATTTTCTGTTTTTGTTTCGGATTCCAGCATTCGCGGTATTTTGCCTTTATTGTAATGTGCTACATCTGCTAAAATGCCAGTGACTTGCCTGCTGACTGATGCTGGTACAGGTTATGACAACAGTTGGGAGGATCTGACAGGGAGTGGGCCTCAGTCATTGTGTGTCGCGCTATAGGCAGGGTGGGGACTTTTCACAACATCTCGCTCTCGATAACTTTGAACTAAGAAGCTTTGCTGATGCACGTATTAAATTGTTTGTGTACAAATCAAAGCGTACTGCTTCGTCTCGAGTTAGTGAAAACAGTTCTGTTTGGATGTGGGAAATGGTCACCAGTCTGTATGACTGAGGGAATACCTTGTGTGATTGGACAGCAGTGAATTCCTTGGCCTAGTCAACTATCCTAATGTCAGATCATCGTCAGATCTGAATTTGGTTCAGGGTGAAAATTGTTTTGGTTTAGTAAACAGCAGCAGTATAATTTAAGAATTGTGCTTCTGGGGTGACCTATCTTTCAGAGCTTGGTGCTGCCTTTTTGTTTAGGGGTTGTCCTTAGCTCTGCAGACTTTGTAAAGTTAGTGATTTAATGGAGCAAGCATTGGAGGGACAATCCTTGTGAGGATTGTCTGTTCTTGAAGCAGGTTTTCCATAAAGTGGATCACTCTGATCACAGCTTTTTCAGTTGGTTTATTAGTCACAAGTGGGTTTACATTAACATTGCAATGAAGTTACTGTGAAAATCCCCTAGTCGTCACAAGAGAGAATGCTGAAAAATCTCAGCAGGTCTGGTAGCATCTGTAAGGAGAGAAAAAAGCACTTTTCTCTCCTTACAGATGCTGCCAGACCTGCTGAGATTTTCCAGCATTTTCTCTTTCGGTTTCAGATTCCAGCATCCGCAGTAACTTGCTTTTACCGTAGTTGCCACACTCCGGCACCTGTTCGGGTACACTGAGGGAGAATTTAGCATGGTCAGTGCACCTAACCAGCACATCTTCCTTAGGAAACTGGAGCACCCAGAGAAAACCCACACAGACACGGGGAGAATGTGCAACCTCCACACAGACAGTGACCCAAACCGGGAATCGAACCTGGATCCCTGGTGCTGTGAGGCAGCAGCTTTTACCCGGCCTGGTGAAACCTGGAGCTGATGGTGACCCCCTCTCCAAAGGTGCGATCTGTGTGAATGCAGGTACTTCCATGACCACAGGCTGGCTCGCAGAACGTGACAGCTGATAGGCACACAGCAAGATCCCACAAATAACACGCACGGTAAGTGAGCAGTGGGGTGAGCGCTGGCAGTTGGTCCAATCGTCGGAAGAAATCCTGCTTCTCCTGAAATGTATCCGGGGACCTCTTGTTACCAACACGCAAAACGGAAAATGCTGGAAAATCTCAGCCGGTCTGACAGCGTCTGTGGAGAGAGAACAGAGCCAACGTTTCGAGTCTGGGTGACCCTTCGTCAGAGTTCTTGCTTCCATTTGACAGGGTCTTTGTTTTAACGTCTTGTCTAAAACCCTTCCCAACAGTGCAGCACTCCCTCAGAACAGCACCGGGTTGCTCCTTGAGGCTTAACGTGGGGACCTGAACCTCAATCCTGAGGCCACTGCTGAACCTTTAACGTTTGCTGCCTCCCTCCAGCTGAAATATTTGACACTGGATTATTGCGGGCGGTTTCTCTCAGCGGCCAGTCTGCAGAACATTCTGGAAAGACTCAGCAGGTGTGGCAGCCTCGATGGAGCAAGGAACATTTCTGGTCGATGCAAACTGATCTATTTCTCACCCAATTCGTAATGGGGAAATAAAACCCTCCCAAATTCTAAATATCAGCCAGATTTAACCTGCATTAATCTAGCGCCTCCAGTGTCATCAAAGGGAATTTATATTCGCTGCTCCTTTTTTCTCCCTTCTGTCATTTTTGTTGTTCCAACCAGTTATCAGGGCAGTGAAAAAGTGGTTTAGTATCAAAGTGGAAAATTATTCCTCCTAATGTCAGTGTTGGGAATGTCACCAGACCTGCCCAACACCGTTCAGTATCAATGCCAACAAGCCAGGGCACGGAAGCGGACCATGCCACAACATGTCTGCTGGAAGCGGGCATTCTGTTTATATCGGAAGGTCGGGCACGTTTGCCATGTCCTTGAGGAAAGAGCTACAACTGTACAAGCAGAGGTGAGTGGTGTCCATGGGGATGGTGTCAGGTGTTAGTGCTGTTCTGTGGCTGTGTCAGAATGTTGCAGTGTAACCAAACCTCCCCCTGGAGAATTCCTTTCCTTTTTTTCTCTCTCTCTCTCCTGCAAAATAATCCGTGGAGCAGCAGAAAAATAAGCGAGTGTTGGTTAATGGTGCGGGCATTCTGACAGCCAATGCAGCACGGAGTAGCGGCAAGGACAGCCAGCCTTGGCTGGCTGAGACTTAAACAACGGTGAGCAGCAGTGGGCTTGCTGTCACCAGGACCGAGGCTAAAAAATAATCCTTCTGTCTGTCTTTGCTGAGAACTCGATTCATAGTCTGAGGCGTGTGGGCTTTGCACGGGGCTGTGAGATCCTCTCGACACCATCTTTGGACTACAAGCCTTTTTATTCATTCGTGGGAGATGGGTGTCACTGGCTGGCCAGCATTTATTGCCCATCCCTAATTGCCCCTTGAGAAAAATTAGATTTAGATTCCATTTAATGTTGAAAATTATATTTTTTGTGGGGGGTTTGTAACAGTTGAAAGATATTTATTGAAAGGTTCCCACTTTTCATTCACGGGATGTGGGCGTTGCTGGGTCGATCAGCACTTATTGCCCATCCCTAATTGCCCCTTGAGAAGGTGGTGGTGAGCTGCTGCCTTGAACCACTGAAGTCCATGTGGTGTAGGTACACCCACAGTGCTGTTAGGGAGGGAGTTGCAGGATTTTGACCCAGCGACAGGGAGGGAGCAGTGATATATTTCCAGTTCAGGAGGGCGAGTGGTTTGGAGGGGAACTTTCTCGGGTGGTGGTGTTCCCATGCATCTCTCTCTCTGGTCCTTCTGGGTGGCAGAGGCCGCAGGCTTGGAAGGTGGTGTCTCAAGAGGTTTGGTGAGTTGCTGCAGTGCATCTTGTGGATGGTGGACATGGCTGCAACTGAGCACCGGTGATGGATGAGGCGCTGGGCAAGTGCAACTGGGCAGGCTGTTTATTACAGTAAGAAGTCTCTCAGCACCAGGTTAAAGTCCAACAGGTTTATTCGGTAGCACAAGCCACTAGCTTTCGGAGCGCTGCCCCTTCATCAGGTGAGTCCTGATGAAGGGGCAGTGCTCCGAAAGCTAGTGGTTTGTGCTACCAAATAAACCTGTTGGACTTCAACCTGGTGTTGTGAGACTTCTTACTGTGCTCACCCCAGTCCAACGTTGGCATCTCCACATCAGGCTGTTTATGACAGGGAAACTAACCCCCCCCCCCCCAGTCGGTTGGGCGGGCCATCGGTGGCAGTGTGATTATTCCCCCCAGTTGCCTGGGTGCATTTTCTGTGGCAGTGTGACTGAACCCCCCCGGTGGGCTGGGTGAGCTGTCTGTGGCAGTGTAACTGTACCCCAACAGCAGTCATCATTATCCCAGATTGGGAGACCATTTGGAGATTGCTGGTGACAAAAGTGAGAAGTTGTGGGTATGATCTACGTCCTGAATTTACAAACTCGCTGACTTCTGTCCCGCTGATGCTGCTTTTTCAACCCACGCATTTAAATAACAATGTATGTAAGAAAATAGATCTGAACTGTATCCACCCCCAGAGCTTTCATTGCTAAACCGAAATAGATGATCGGAAATTTGAGACCTGACTTGGTAAGTTCAATGGGTCTGATTCCTATCTGTATGTGAGTTCAGTATCATCATTTTCAGATTGGCCTTTCCATCAAAGGAAATGAGTGGGAGTTTGTCTTGAAACGTGTTGCAAATAGCCCGAGTGGTAATGATCACTGGTCAGAGCCCCGTTCACTGGCTCTAGTCTGATCCACACTGTACAGGTACATTGGGGTTGCTTGGCTTTCCCACCACATTCACACATTGTGGGGCCGCTGGATATGTAGGGCCGCTGTTTGTGAAAGCTTGCTCGCTGTGAATTAAGTTGGATTCTCAACACTTTTAGTCCTACCTCAGCTGATGTGTGTGTTGGTTGCAGAGTGGTAACCTATCTCATATCTATGATACCTGGCTTGACAGTGTTGTCATTAAAAAATTTAAATTTTTAAAATTTTGTTCTTGGCGTACGATTGCCCCTGGCGAGGCCAGGAACTATTGTCCACCCGTATTCGGAGTGGAGAGTCCCACCCCACAGTGTGAGACTGGAGATTCTGACCAAGGTGGGGGGCAGATTTCTTTCCCTGAAGAATAGAACCATAGAAAATTACAGCTCAGAAACAGGCCTTTTGGCCCTTCTTGTCTGTGCCGAACCATTTTTTGCCTAGTCCCACTGACCTGCACTTGGACCATATCTCTCCACACCCCTCTCATCCATGAACCCGTCCAAGTTTTTCTTAAATGTTAAAAGTGACCCCGCATTTACCACTTTATCTGGCAGCTCATTCCACACTCCCACCACTCTCTGCGTGAAGAAGCCCCCCCCTAATATTCCCTTTAAACTTTTCTCCTTTCACCCTTAACCCAGGCCCTCTGGTTTTTTTCTCCCCTAGCCTCAGCGGAAAAAGCCTGCTTGCATTCACTCTATCTATACCCATCAAAATCTTATACGCCTCTATCAAATCTCCCCTCAATCTTCTACGCTCCAGGGAATAAAGTCCCAACCTATTCAATCTCTCTCTGTAACTCAGCTTCTCAAGTCCCGGCAACATCCTTGTGAACCTTCTCTGCACTCTTTCAACCTTATTTACATCCTTCCTGTAACTAGGTGACCAAAACTGTACACAATACTCCAAATTCGGCCTCACCAATGCCTTATTTATATAACCTTACCATAACACTCCAAGAATCTATGTGCTCCTGTCGGATTTTTCAACTCTGGCAGATTTGGGCGCACCCCGGACATTCTCTCTTCCACCTTCTTCCGTCGGGGAAAAAGATACAAAAGTCTGAGGTCACGTACCAACCGACTCGAGAACAGCTTCTTCCCTGCTGCTGTCAGACTTTTGAATGGACCTACCTTGCATTAAGTTGATCTTTCTCTACACCCTAGCTATGACTGTAACACTACATTCTGCACTCTCTCCTTTCCTTCTCTATGAACGGTATGTTTTGTCTGTATAGCGTGCAAGAAACAATCCTTTTCACTGTATGTTAATACATGTGGCAATAATAAATGAAATCTTCTAGTTATCTGGTTTTGTCTCTCTCTCTCTGTTTCCCATTTTTAAGAGGCAGGGTTATATTGACAAACCTCCAATCGTACTGAAATTCAGGGATAGAACCATAGAATCCCAACAGTGCAGGAGGTGGCCATTCGGCCCATCAAATCTACATTGACTCTCCAAAAGAGCAGGCTCACCCCTCTGCCCTATCCCCGTAACCCCACGCATTTACTATGGCTAACCCCCCCTAACCTACACACACACACACCCGCTGACCTTTTTCAGAATTTTCTGTTTGCATGTTAAAAAGAGAGACGTGTTGAGGCGACACTGGCACCAGATCCTCTGAACGTGCAGCAGGTCAGAACTGAAGCAACATATTACATTAATATCCCTTGTATCCTCCTAGATTACTATTTTTACCTTTTCGTTTCAGGTTACTGTTTATAAAACCCCCATCGTTTCGCTGTAATCCTCTCATCCGGTTTTGAACCTCGTTCTAAACATTCTTCTATATTTACTTTAATTTCCTCCTGCAGCCCTCGGTTCCTCAGCCGTGTGCCGTTTAGGTTTAAATTGGGTTGATCTATTTTTAGAACGTGCGGAAGTTCACGCTGGTTGTGTTTGAGCCGTTCTAGAATGCATCCGAGTGCTGCTATTTCTCATCAATCACCTGTTCTTCAGCAGGGACAAGAATAGAAACTCTGGGTACTCCTGGGTCTGAGGTCCCTGGGACCTCTGTATATCCAGGCTCTAGCTGCTGCTGATAAACCGCGAGGCAGTGAGAGGAATTTGGTTAACTCAACAACTCAAGCTGATGGAATTGG
The DNA here is from genome assembly GCF_964213995.1 of Mustelus asterias. Lineage (NCBI taxonomy): Eukaryota > Metazoa > Chordata > Chondrichthyes > Carcharhiniformes > Triakidae > Mustelus > Mustelus asterias. The sequence continues at coordinate 6,837,041 of NC_135809.1, forward strand.
AACACTCTATAACAAATCTAATATTGAAATGATCCATTCAGTCATGAGCTAGTCCAAGTTGTGGGCGCACAGTTTTTTAAATTCTCTCTCTCTCTCGCCATGAGTGTCGCTGGAAAGGTCAGCATTTGTTATCCATCCCTATTCGCCCCGCAGTGAATGGTTTGCTCAGCCCTTTTCCGAGGGTTGAGAGTCAGCACCATTGCTGTGGATCTGGATTGGCGTGTAGGCCAGACTGGCTAAGGACGATAGATTTCCATTCCTAAAAAGCGTTAGTGAACCGGATGGGATTTGATAACAGTGGATAATTTCGTAGTCGCTATCACTGAGGTGAGCTTTCAATTCCGGATTTTATTTTTGAACCTAATAGGTTTCTGTGGTGGGATTTGAACCCTTTGACCAAGTCCGAGGGTGGGACTCGAACCCAGGGCTTCTAGCCCCGAGGCGGACATGCTACCCATTGCACCACCAAGACCACCTCTTCACTGGATTATGCAAAGCTGAGAGTGGGGGTGTTTGCACTGGATTCCTGGGGATTCCTCTGGAAATCCCAGCAGACATTGTGACTGTGTTCCGCTCCTTATAACTGTGGCCATGATGTGGAGATGCCGGTGTTGGACTGGGGTAGACAAGATGAGAGGTCACACGACACCAGGTTATAGTCCAACAGATTTGTTTGCAATCACAAGCTTTTGACGCGTTGCTCCTTCAGACGAAGTCAGCGCTCCGAAAGCTTGTGATTTCAAATAAACCTTTTGGACTATAACCTGGGATCGTGTGACACCTCATCTTATAACTGTGGATAGCCCCATTTTTTTCACTTGGGGATTTTTTTGGCATGATTCAATGGTGATGAGAGATATATTTCCCCTTGGACCAGGCTTATTGACAGCTGCTGTATACTATCATAAAGAAATGGATTTAAATAATAAATTCTTTCTTTAGTGAGACTTTCCCAGACAGCTCCTGATGTGTAGCAATCTCACTGAATCATACACAAGCTTATAGATCTCTGTGAAGGTGAAGTGTGCTGAAGTTTTGGACTCCACTGATTGTAGCTTTCCTCTTCGAACACCCAGGATCTATGATAACATCTTGTTGGGTCATTATAGAATAAGAGGGAGTCGGTTTAGCTCAGTTGGCTGGATGGCTGGTTACTGATGCAGAACGATGCCAACAGCGTGGGTTCAATTTCCACACTGGCTGAGGTTATTAATGAAGGCCCCACCTTCTCAACTTGCCCCTCGCCTGAGGTGTGGGTGACCCTCAGGTTATATCACGACCAGTCAACTCTCCCCCTCAAAGGGGGAGAGCAGCCTATGGTCATCTGGGACTAGGGAGACTTTATAGAATGAGTTCATTAACAGCAGAGTTTCTCTGCTAGCTCGCCTCTGAATCAGACAGTTGTGGGTTCAAACCCCACTCCAATACTTTGGTACAAAAATCAAGGCTGACACTCCTGTACGCGAGGAGTGCGGAGCTTTTGGAGATGCTGATTGAAACCTTAAACCAAGGCCTCGTCTGCCTAGTTGGGTGAATGTCACAGTTTGCATGGCACCATTTTGAGGAGGAGCTGGGTAGTGGGTGTTATGGCCAGTGTTTATCCCTCAACCGGTATCTCTCCAACAAATGATCTGGTCATCGTTGCAATGCAGTTTCTGGGATCCTGCTGTTTGCTTACTGGCTACCATGTTTTCTACATTAAACAGTATTTCCTTCGTTATAAAGAGCTTAGAGGTAGCCATGTGAGTGCTATATAAATGCATGTCTTGTATTCCGTTTCAAGTGTTCACTCATTTCAGACCTTGCTGCTATCTTGACCCTAAGCCAACTGAAGTATGAAACTAGACACTAATACTTTTCCTGATAATGGGTTTATTCATAGACATGTATATTCACAGACATGCCACATATCAGCTTCCCCCTCAACTAAACCCAGTATCCCACTAGTCTCGTTTTATTATCCAGCAAGCATCAGAAATTAACCTGACTAATGAAACAAATTAATCAATTTGACAGCCTCTTGAAGGGACACTGCAATGAAAGGAAAAGGATTGATAGGAAACTTTAGCAAATTGCCTTTCTGGGGGCCAGTGATGCACCCTAGCCCCCGTGGTGCCCACCAGTCACAGAAGCGGTCTCTCTTTATAAGTGCTCTAAATACTTAATTAAACAATGCCCTTCAATAATTAATATTGCATTAACACTGGGGTTATGCTGGCATTCCATTTTCGACTCCATTTCAGCCATGATCTTATTGAATGGCGGGGCAGGCTCGAGGGGCTAGATGGCCTACTCCTGCTCCTATTTCTTATGTTCTTATGTTCTTTGAGTCTGTACATTATTGGCTGCCAGACTGTTCAATATAAGGGCGATACTATGGCACAGTGGTTAGCAATTTTCCTGTCCCTTGAAGTGATGCGTTGGCATGAATCCAGGCCCTTCCTGTTTGCAAATGCCCATATGGGAGTTGAATGGGGTTGCTCCTATAGGAGGTTGCACAGTGAATTGCCCCCAAAGAATCTTAGCTAGCACTGGGAGTCTGTTAGCTTCAGAGGGCCACTGTCCCGATACAGGGATAAGGAAGGGTTGGTGTGAATTGGAATGTTGTTGTAATTGAAGCACTCAATAATTTGAAAAACTCAAGTGATGCAGAGTCAAATTGGTAAATCAATATTTTATGACCTTGTATTGATGAGGTTAGATGGAGAGAATTGCAAGGATACTTAACCAAATGGCCTGTTTCTTTGCTGTAAGTGCACGGTAGCACAGTGGTTCGCACTGCTGCTTCACAACTCCAGGGACCTGGGTTCGATTCCCGGCTTGGGTCACTGTCTGTGTGGAGTTTGCACATTCTTCTCGTGTCTGCGTGGGTTTCCTCTGGGTGCTCCGGTTTCCTCCCACAGTCCAAAGATGTGTGGGTTAGGTTGATTGGCCATGCTAAAATTGCCCCTTAGTGTCCTGAGATGCGTAGGTTAGAGGGATTAGCGGGTAAATATGTAGGGATATGGGGATTGGGCCTGGGTGGGGTTGTGGTCGGTGCAGACTCGATGGGCCAAATGGCCTCTTTCTGCACTAGGGTTTCTATGATTCTATGAAAAGCCGCAAGAGAACAGAAAATCCATGGTGGGAGGCAAGGAGAGAAACATTGAACTGTGGTGTGGGCAAACTTTTGTGAAATGGGCTCCAAGTAGCCTCAGCAATCTGTTACCTGAGGCTCTGGATCTCTGGTGGTCCTTGTGCTCGATGACTCCACTGGTTTCTCTCATTTTGGCCTCTTGGACATCCTTGATTTTAATCGCTCCACCATAGGTGGCCGTGCCTTCAGTCGCCTGGGCGTGAAGCTCTGGAATTCCCTCTCTAAGCCTCTCCGCTTCACTAACTTGCTTCCCATGTTAAAGCGCTCATCAAAACCTACCTCTTTGATCATCTGACCTAACGGGCAGGATTTTCCGGCCCTTCCCGCCAGCAGGATCTTTCAGTCCCACTGAGCCGCCACCCCACCGCGGGACAGATGAGCCACGCAAAACGCCATAGACATCGGTAGAACCAGAAGATCCCGCTGGTATAAAATGGCGAAATCCTACCCGATATCATAGAATCATAGAAACCCTACAGTGCAGAAGGAGGCCATTCAGCCCATCGAGTCTGCTCCGACCACAATCCCACCCAGGCCCTACCCTCACATATTTACCCGCTAATCCCTCTAACCTGCGCATCTCCGGGGCAATTTTAACCTGGCCAATCAACCTAACCCGCACATCTTTGGACTGTGGGAGGAAACCGGAGCACCCGGAGGAAACCCACGCAGACGCGAGGAGAATGTGCAAACTCCACACAGACAGTGACCCAAGCCGGGAATCGAACCCGGGACCCTGGAGCTGTGAAGCAGCAGTGCTAACCACTGTGCTACCGTGCCGCCCCTCTATCTCCTTATGTGGCTTAGTGTCATATCATGTATCATGCTCTTGGGATGTTGTTATAGGTGATCTGTAAATTCTTGTCGTTGTTTGAGTTAGCTTGCCAGCTATCTGAAATATTAGTTTACTGATTCATTGACTGGTGAATCCTTGTCACGTTTAGAGTGCAGTACAACTGGAATAGATGTTGGAAATTGTAGATTGGGCACTTGCCCCGAGGGTGATCTGCAGGTAAACTATCTTTAACCCGCTCAGCGCTGTGTTAAACAGTCAGCTATATCTGAACTTGTGGTGAGTAGTAACTTCAGAACAGCGCAGCAGCAAAGGTGGAGCAGGGTGATATGCAGCGGTCAATGTGCAAATATAGTTAGTTGCTGATTCCTTCACAATTTGCACTGCACAACTTCCCCATTCAAACACTAAATTTAGCTCCTTTTAACTCTGCTTCATTGTCAGTCTTTGATCTCAAATGTTCCAGCCACACAAACAACCTGCCGTTTCCTCAATTACAAATAAAGGTCAGGTTGCACATTTTTATCTCGATAGCTGAAATATCTCGAGTATCTGAACTTGAATTAAAAAAGAATTGAGACTTTGGCCGGACTTTCCTTTGTCTCATACGCGCCCCCCCCCCCCCCCCCACCCCCACCCCCCCCCCCCCCCACTGCCAGTGAGAACGGAGAATCTGGCGCTCAGCCGAATCTCCATTCACTGCAGCGGGACTGGAGAATCCCGGCCACGGGGGCCGAGGTCTGAGAAGCCCAGCCTTTGTTTTTTAACCCTCACATGAATTAAAAAATACATCCCTTCTGGGCAGTTTCACTGTTGGTAACAAGTCACCAAAACTGTGGGCAGTATTGGAAAACTACTTTTGCAGACTATTCTGAATATTCTAATATTGGTGATCTGAGAATCCCCTTCCACCCCCTTGGTGATGCAAGGCGCTCTCTCTGTCGCTGAGTTGCCAGGGTATCTCTGACCCATACAGTTACCTGTAGAATTCAGCAAGGATCTATCTTTGGTCCCATGTGCTGTTGTCATGATTTGGAGTCAGCTTCCACGTGCAACGCTAAACCCTTGCCCCTCCACCACCTCTCTCTACTCTCTACTTTCTGCTGTCTGCCTGTTGATCCCCGTTCAGCTCTGGTAAAGCACCATGGCATTTTCTCCACTGCTACCACAAGCTCAGTATCCTTGACACCGAAGCCACAGTCTTGCGCTCAACCGGATTGCACAACCTCTGTTCAAAACACTTCTCATCCTCTCCATCACGAAGGCTGCCTCCTTGCACTCTCTGGCACTGCCTCATCCCCTACAGCTACTGGCACTCACGTCAGTAAACTCTGGTAAATAAAAACAAAGTATGTGAATGCTGGAAGTGCCAGAAAGACTCAGGTTGGCAGCACCCGCGGAGAGAGAAACAGTTAACGTTTCAACCCCCATGTCTGTTACCCTTAGACTTGACTCTTCCAATGATCTGACCATGTTCCAACTGTCTATCATACAGAAGGTTCAACTTGACCCAAGCTCTGCCTGATCCTGTTCCACATTGAACCCTGCTCGACCAGTGCTCCAGAAGCCTCTGCTCTTATTGATCTTTCCCAGAGCTCGGTGTGTGAGACAGGAGGGTCACACCACCTGATCCACGCCCGCTCTTGTGTTGAAAGCCCCCAGTAGGCAAAGATGTCCTGACTTGGGGATTCTGCTGAAAGCAGCCACAAGACAATATTGGGAACAATATATGGCCATCAGCAACCTCACCAAGGCTTCGGCCATGTAGAAACATAGGAAAATAGGAGCAGGTATAGGCCATTCAGCCCCTCGAGCCTTCTCTGCCATTGGGTGAGATCATGGCTGATCCTCTATCTCAACCCCAGACTCCTGCCCTTTCCCCATATCCATTGATCCTGTTAGTCTACAAATCTATCCAGTTTTTCCCATAAAACATTCAGTGACTTGGCCTCCAGAACCTTCTGGTGGAGAATTCTGCAGGTTCACCGCCCTGAAGTAGTAACTTTTCATTTCAGTCCTAATTGGCCTATCCCCTATCCTGAGATTGTGACCCCCCCCCCCCTCATTTTAGACGCCCCCCCCTCTTTAAGCCAGTGGAAACAACATCCTTGCATCCAGTCTGTCCTGTCCTGTCAAAACTCTGTTTCAATTAGATCCCCTTTCATTCTTCCAAATTTCAGCGAATACGGGCCCAGTCGACCTAATCTCTTCTCAAACAACTATCCTGCCATCCCAGGAATCGGTCTGGTGACCATTCGCTGCATTCCCTCAATGGAAAGTCTATCCTTTCTTAGATAAGAAGACCAAAACTGCGCACACTGTGTTCCAGATATGGTCTCAGCAAGGCCCTGTACAGCTGCAGTAAGACATCCTTATTCTTATATTCAGTCCTCTTTGCAATGAAGGCCAACATAACATTTGCCTTCCGAACCGCTTGCTGTACCTGCAGAGGGTGCTGGCAGCCTGCCAAAGCTGCTCATTGTGACTACCCCTCCGTGACAAAATAGTGGGCAAGACCAGGTATGACCGGACAACATTGGAACCCACTGAGATCCTCAATGGGATCAAACAGGGTTGTTGGCACCAACACTCTTTGGCATATTCTTCTTTTTGCTTTGTTGTTGTACACATTCCAAACCCACGACCACTACCATCTAGAAGGAAGGACAAGGGCAACAGATAGCTGGGAACTTCACCACCTGGAAATGCTCCTCCAAACCACCATCCTGACTTGGAAATATATCACCGCTGTTCCTTCAGTGTCGCTAGGTCAAAATCCTGGCATTCCCTCAACAGCACTGAGGGTGTACCTACCCCACATGGACTGCAGCGGTTATAGAAGGCAGCTCACCACCACCTTCTCATGTGCAATTAGGGATGGACAATAAATGCTGGCCCAGTCAGCGACACCCACAGCCCTTGAATGAATTTTTTTTTAAATGTAATCTACAGAGGATGACTATTTACTGGAACTGCTAGAAAACTGTTCAGCCTTGCCTGTCTGAGATCCCAGAATAAGGTGTGCCAAGTGCCCATTAGAGAGTTGCTCCACGCTGGCAAAGCCACACTACCATTCCATACTGAGTAACACCTTTAGACAGACTCGCACATGCCTGGAAAGAGTTAGCTGTGACCATCAGCATCAGGAAGACAAATGTCACGGTCCCGGATATTGCATACCGTCGGCTATCAGCATTGACAATGTGACGCTGGAGGTTGGTGATGGCTTCACATATCTGGGCTCCATAATCACCAGCAATCTGTCACTTGATGCTGAAATCAACACCTATCACAAAAGCTGCAGTTATGTCCAAACTGAGAGAATGGAACAACAGCAATCTGACTGAGAACACTAAACTGTGGGTCTACCAAGCCCGTGTCCTCTGTATACTCCTCTCCAGTGGTGAGACCTGGACAACGTGCGCTAGGCAGGAGAAAGCGCTGACCAGTTTCCACCTGCGCTGGCTCGGACGTATCCTCAACATCTCCTGCCAGGGCAAGGTCACCAACTCGCGATCCTGGAGTGTGCTAATTCTGTCAGTATACACTCATTGCTAAACTGATGATGTCTACACTCCAATGTTCATTGGACAACTGGAAACCCAAAAGCTTTGGTGAAATGGCCACTGGGCAGTAACTTGCTGGGTGTCCATTACCTTCGCTACAGGGATACCTGCAACTGAGTTATGAAGACTGTGAATGTTGACACTGACAACTGGGAAATGGTTACCGATGGTGGTGACCTCTGGAAGTTGACTGTATAGAAGGGCATTGGAAGAGATGAACAGAAACTGAAAACTCAGCCGGTTGAGAAGAGAGCTCGGGGAAAGCGGAGACCGGTGAATCGTGCACCTTCTCAGCTCACCGACTTCCTCTGCAGTAAATGCGGCAGCGACTGCCGTGGCAGTGTGGGGCCACTCCCGACACACCAAGCCATGCTTAACACACACTTAACCACCACAGTGCAAGCCATCATCTGAGGCTGCCAGCACCCGTTCACCGACATCCCCCTGTGCTCACTGACCTCCTTTGCTGCTCTTCCTCCAACACCTCCGATTTATTTTGTTATTGTGGTTAAATCCCTCCATGATCTTTCGCCCCTCAAATGGCTACAGCCATTTGATAAGGTTCACCATGGTAGGCTTCTGCAGAAAATGCAGATGTATGGGATTGGGGGTGATCTAGGAAATTGGATCAGGAATTGGCTAGCGGATAGGAAACAGAGGGTGGTGGTTGATAGTAAATATTCATCATGGAGTGCGGTTACAAGTGGTGTACCTCAGGGATCTGTTTTGGGGCCACTGCTGTTTGTAATATTTATTAATGATCTGGATGAGGGTATAGTTGGGTGGATTAGCAAATTTGCTGATGACACCAAAGTCGGTGGTGTGGTAGACAGTGAGGAAGGGTGTCGTAGTTTGCAGGAAGACTTAGACAGGTTGCAAAGTTGGGCCGAGAGGTGGCGGATGGAGTTTAATGCGGAGAAGTGTGAGGTAATTCACTTTGGTAGGAATAACAGATGTGTTGAGTATAGGGCTAACGGGAGGACTTTGAATAGTGTGGAGGAGCAGAGGGATCTAGGTGTATGTGTGCATAGATCCCTGAAAGTTGGGAATCAAGTAGATAAGGTTGTTAAGAAGGCATATGGTGTCTTGGCGTTTATTGGTAGGGGGATTGAATTTAGGAGTCGTAGCGTTATGTTGCAACTGTACACAACTCTGGTGCGGCCGCACTTGGAGTACTGTGTGCAGTTCTGGTCCCCACATTACAGGAAGGATGTGGAGGCTTTGGAGAGGGTGCAGAGGAGGTTTACCAGGATGTTGCCTGGTATGGAGGGGAGATCCTATGAGGAGAGGCTGAGGGATTTGGGATTGTTTTCGCTGGAAAGGCGGCGGCTAAGAGGGGATCTTATTGAAACATATAAGATGATTAGAGGTTTAGATAGGGTGGATAGTGATAGCCTTTTTCCTCTGATGGAGAAATCCAGCACGAGGGGGCATGGCTTTAAATTGAGGGGGGGTAGTTATAGAACCGATGTCAGGGGTAGGTTCTTTACCCAGAGGGTGGTGAGGGATTGGAATGCCCTGCCAGCATCAGTAGTAAATGCGCCTAGTTTGGGGGCGTTTAAGAGATCCGTAGATAGGTTCATGGACGAAAAGAAATTGGTTTAGGTTGGAGGGTCACAGTTTTTTTTTAACTGGTCGGTGCAACATCGTGGGCCGAAGGGCCTGTTCTGCGCTGTAATGTTCTATGTTCTATGTTCTACAGCCGTCTCCAGCCCCATAACCATCACGCAGCTCTCCAATTCTGGCCTCTTGTGCAAGTTTCTCTATTCAGCCAGCTAGACTGTAGGAATTCACTCCGTAAACTCCACTTCCTTTTAAGAACTTTTCTTAAAATCTCTCTGCTAAAGTTTTTATTACCCTATCCCAGTATCACCTCTCTTTATCTGATAATGCTTCTTTGGTGTGGAGTTGCCGGCGTTGGACTGGGGTGGGCACAGTAAGGAATCTCACAACACCGGTTAAAGTCCAACAGGTTTATTTGGAATCATGAGCTTTCGGAGTGCTGCTCCTTCATCAGGTAAGTGGAGTGAATCCCAGACGGACATCGCTCACCTGATGAAGGAGCAGCGCTCCGAAAGTTCGTGTTTCCAAATAAACCTGTTGGACTTTAACCTGCTGTTGTGAGACTTCTTACTGTTCCTTTGAAGCATTTTTGGAGGTTTTTCTGTGTTAACATACCCTATACAAATGTTGTCTTTGTAGACCAGTGATTGTCTAACTTTAGTGAGGACCCCCTAGTTGTCGCCACATCATAAGTAGCCGAGCAAAGTGCTTGATATGGTCCAGAGCGCGTACTCTCATCAACGCCTTGAGACAATTGTTGCCACGTGAACTGCCCGTCTAACTCGTCAGACTGTCTGAGTATACCGAAACGAGTGGATTTACTTCCTGAAAGGCTGAATCCATTGGCAGGAGCTGGACTTTGTCTTTCAGTCAGCTGTGGAAAAGTCAGGGAGAAAGAGAAGAATTATGTTGAGTAAATATGAACTGTGAGTCGAGCTTGTCTTGGAAGCAAGATGGAGCAGGGTGAAAAGTGACGGCCCATTCGTACACTGTAACCGGAGAACATGTGAACAGGGCTGACAGGCTAATCGTTCCAAGCTGGACGGGCAGCAGTAATGGTTTTTCACGTTGATTGACTGCTGAGGTAATGAGTTGATTGTACTTGGTTACCACAGGGTTATATCTCCCCTACTGTATCTGGAACGTACTAAAGCAGCCAGGCGTTGAAAACACCAAGCATGAATGGCTTTGAGTGGCAGGGACTTCCCTCCCTGTACAATCTAGCAACGCAGACACCCACAGCTCCACACTGCAGGTTCCATTCCGCCAAACAAATCCTTCCTCCCAGTGACCACATCCTCCCAAAGTGACCGCTGGTTGGTTAACTTGTTACCACCCCTCGTGCAGAACACCAGTGACCCCGAGTGATCAATGCCAGCTTTCCACGTGATTGGTGGAAAAGGCTGAAACTGTGGTCAGGTGCTGAAGAGTTCGCTGTACGGGATGAAGTGGAGATGGTTCAGGGTTGGTCATGACAAACGCACGCAACACACCTCTCTGTAGGTGGGAATGAGAGAGTCTGAGACAAGTAGAGAGTGACAGATTCCACATTGAATTCGATTTGATTTATTGTCACATGTATCAGTATACAGTGAAAAGTATTGTTTCCTGCGCGCTATACAAACAAAGCATACCGTACATAGAGAAGGAAAGGAGAGCGCCCAGAATATAGTGTTACAGTCATAGAAAAGAGTTAGAATAAAGTTTTAGAAGCATAGAACGAGAGTAAAAGAAGTCTCCACAGTCCGGCGCCATCTTGGATTGGACCCTCTCTCTATCCACTCTATCAAACCTTTCAGAATTTTAAAGCCCTCCAACAGGTCACCCCTTGGTCGCTTTGCCAAAGAGCCTCAGCCTGTCAATCCTTTCCTATAAGACACGAGTAGAATTAGGCCACTCGGCCCATCGAGTCTGCTCTGCCATTCAATCATGGCTGATATGTTTCTCATCCCCCATTCTCCTGTCTTTTCCCCATAACCCCTGATCCCCTTATTAATCAAGAACCTATCTATCTCTGTCTTAAAGACACTCGATGACCCGGCCTCCACAGCCTTCTGCGGCAAAGAGTTCCACAGATTCACCACTCTCTGGCTGAAGAAATTCCTCCTCCTCTCTGTTTTAAAGGATCGTCCCTTCAGCCTGAGGTTGTGCCTGTTGTGTATGTCCAAGTATTTCCGCTGGTAAACCCCCCCTCTGCACACACTGCACATTGCGCATACATGCAATGACACAGTTTAGCTCGGATTACATCGTGCTGCCCTATGTGAGATGCCCAATCCCTCCTGTCTGATCAATGTTGACATTGGGATGGGAATTCAATCCGGTCTGTGTATGACTTTTGCTGACAGTATTGACTTGGCTCCTTGCTACATGAATGAATAACAGGCAGAATGTCGCTGCTGCTCTGCAAAATCCAGTCATTTGGATTCCAAGTTAAACATTTAACAAATTGTTCTGAGGACCTGGGCATCGCTGACTAGGCCGCAATTATTGCCCATCCCTAATTGCCCTTGAGATGGTGATCATAATCAGAGAGTTATACAGCACAGAAAGAGGCCCTTCAGCCCATCATGTCTACACCAGTCGTCAAACATCTATCTATTCTAATCCCTTTTTCCAGCACTTGGTCCGTAGCCTTGTATGCTGTGGTGTTTCAAATGCTCATCTAAATGCTTCTTAAAGGTTGTGAGGATTCCTGCCTCTACCACTCTTTCAGATTCCCACCACCCTCTGGGTGAAAATGTTTCTCCTCAAATCCCCTCTAATTCTCCTGCCCCTTACCTTAAATCTATGTCCCTGATTGTTGTCCCCTCTGGTATCTACCCTATATGTCCCTCATAATTTTGTACACCTCAGTCAGGTCCCCCCCTCAGCCTTCTCTGCTCCAAGGAAAACAACCCCAGTCTAACCAGCCTCTCTTCATAGCTGGGCAACCTAAGCAACATCTTGGTGAATCTCCTCTGCACCCTCTCTAATGTAATCACATCCTTCCTATAGTGTGGGAACCAGAACTGCACACAGTACTCTAGCTGCGGCCTAACGAGTGTTTTATACAGCTCCATCATAACCTCCCTACTCTTATATTCTATGTTCGGCTAATAAAGGCAAGTATCCTATATGTCTTAACCACCTTATCTACTTGTCCTGCTGCCTTCAGGGACCTGTGGACATGCACCCCAATGGCCCTCTGTACTTCCTAGTGTCCCAGTGGTGAGCTGCCGCTTTAAACTGCTGCATGCAAGTATTCCCAGCATGGTGTCAGGGAGAGAGTTCCAGGATTTTGATCTACCAGTGAGAGCGCAGTGGATATAGTCCTGAATATGAGGGCAAGGCTTGCAGGTGCTGGTGTTCCCAAGGTTGCAGCTCTTGGTGCAATGGGTGGTGGAGGCTGGCAGCTCTGCTGAGGTGACCTTGGTGAGTTGCTGCAGTACTTCCTGTGCAGAGACAGGATTAGGTGTTTTTCGTGTAGTGTGCACTCCTCGTTGACACGAGACCAGTGGTCCCGGAAAATCAAATCCTCAGCATCAGTGAGGTGGTTGCAGTGTTCGATGATCTGGTCCTTGTTTTGACTCGGTCCCCTTTCTGTTTAGTGTGAAATCAGCTGCCTCTCTAACCTTTCCAAACAGGGACTCCAGCGCACACAATACAAACAGGTCGCAGGATTTGACAGTATGTGGCGAAGGAGCATCTGCTTCATCACTCTATAGTTCAACTGATTTTGATTTATTATTGTCACATGTATTAACATACAGTGAAAAGTATTGTTTCCTGCGCGCTATACAGACAAAACATACCGTTCATAAGGAAGGAAAGGAGAGCGTGCAGAATGTAGTGTTACAGTCATAGCTAGGGTGTAGAGAAAGATCAACTTAATGCAAGGTAGGTCCATTCAAAAGTCTGATGGCAGCAGGGAAGAAGCTGTTCTTGAGTTGGTTGGTACGTGACCTCAGACTTTGTATCTTTTTCCTGAAGGAAGAAGGTGGAAGAGAGAATGTCCGGGGTGTGTGGGGTCCTTGATTATGCCGGCTGCTTTTCCGAGGCAGCAGGAAGTGTAGACAGTGTCAATGGGTGGGAGGCTGGTTTGAGTGATGGATTGGGCTACATTCATGACCTTTTATAGTTCCTTGCGGTCTTGGGCAGAGCAGGAGCCCATACCAAGCTGTGGTACAACCAGAAAGAATGCTTTCTATGGTGCATCTGTAAAAGTTGGTGAGAGTCGTAGCTGACATGCCAAATTTCCTTAGTCTTCTGAGAAACTTAGTCTTCTGATAACTGATGTTGTCTTGTTGAGTTGATTATTTGGAGTGCAATTTTGGGAGTCTGTACTGCCAAACAGACCCGTCTACCCTCATTTCGGGCTGGAGTCCCAACCCTAAATTGGAGAACTGGCCCCATTTTCATCATGAGAACAGGGCATTAACCCGTGTGAAGATGTATTGGCGGCAAAGCCCTCGCTGTGGAGGCCTAACCTGTTCTTTCTAAGTGAAGTTGGCTCCATATTCTCTTTTTTTTATTCATTCATGGGACATGGGCATCGCTGGCTGACAGCATTTATTGCCCATCCCAATTGCTCTTGGAAGGCAGTTGAGAGTCAACCACATTGCTGTGGCTCTGGAGTCACATGTAGGCCAGACCAGGTAAGGACGGCAGATTTCCTTCCCTAAAGGACATTAGTGAACCAGATGGGTTTTTCTGACAATCGACCATGGTTTGATGGTCATCAGTAGATGTTTAATTCCAAATTATTTTTATTCTGCCCATAGTTTCCCTGAGGCGTGCCTGGGCTGAGGAGAAGTACCTTTCCCGCTCTGCAGCGGAGAAGGGAATGTGTTCCCACTCGGGTTGCCAACTCTGGTTGAGTGCTTTCCTGGAGATTTCATCGCAAGATTGCCTCCCTCGGACCACCCCGGTGTATTGTTGCCGTGCCCAATTTGGTTGAATATAGTTTGTTTGAAATTTGGCATTTTTGTATTTATCCGGCCTGGTCCTGAGGAATGCAAGCTGAAAAGCTTCAACAATATGTCTCTTTCAGCAATATTCAAGTTCTGTTCAACCGAGAGAGAAACTTCTACAGCCGACAGCCTTTGTACAAACAGGGAGGGCACTTTGAGACATTCAGCCCAAAACCCACTAACACCTTAAAGTTTATTTTGTTAGTCACAAGTAGGCTTACATGGACGCTGCAATGAAGTTATTGTGAAAATGCTACTGTAAGGTGGGAAGTCGCTTATTTTGGGACAACCTTTATGCAGTAATGCAGTCTGTAGTCAGTGTCATTATAGGTGGTGTATGGAGGCCTGTGGAGGCTGGAGGCAGTGCCTGTGGGGAGTTAGCAACCTCGGTGAGGCTATAACCCCTCACTGGCAGGCCCAGCGGGAATGGTAATTAACACTGACCATACAGCCCAGCCATTGTAAGTGGTGATAGGGCCTTGGGCAGGGATGGTCACCTTGTGTCCCTGTGGTCTGACCCTGGACACTTCTTCAGCCAGGGGCATATTATCAGTTTCACCAGCTTTTCGATTCAAATGTGGCTGATCGACCAGGGGCAGCAGTTTCCCTCTGCATGTTTTATGGGTTTGGTGTCACCAGTGGCTCAGTGCTTCCCTGAGTTGCAAGTTGTGTGTTCAAATCCCATGTCCGGAGACCTGAGCACGCACAATGCAGACTGACACTCCTGTGCAGCAGCAAGGGAGTGCTGCACTGTCTCACATGCTCTCGTTTGTATAACACATTAAACCAAAGTTCCACCTGCCCCCCCCTGTGGATGGGTTTATTGGACCCTATCTTAAAGAGCAGGGGTGTTATCCAGAGAATCTGGTCCTCCCTCAATCACCATTTCCAAATACAGAAGGATCAGTAAGCAGAGGACACTGATTTCAGATAATCAGCCGGGGGGGAGATGAGATTTGTTTTTCCTTTGCGGAGTTGTGATTGGGAATGAAATTCTGAAGCAGATGCAATAAGAGATTTCGATAGCAAATTGGAAAAGTACTTGAAGGGGAAAAAATTTGCAGAGTTATTTGGGGGGGGGGGGGGGGGGGGCGTTGGGGAGTTGGAGGTGGGATGGGGCAGTGAGGGCAGGTCTAATTGGATAATTTAGTTAACTGCATAATGGGCTGAATGGCCACCTTTTGTAAGGGATTAGGGGGAGAGGACCTGGGTAAGATACTCTGTCAGAGACTTGGTGCAGACTCAATGGGCCAAATGGCCTCTTCTGCACTGTTGGGATTCTCTGATTCTACACTAGTCAGAAGTCTGACAACACCAGGTTAAAGTCCAAAAAGTTTATTTGGAATCCAAGCTTTCGGAACGCTGCTCCTTCATCTATACCAATCAACTGATCTATGATCCAGTTTATTATGACGGTGCTGTTTGTGGGATCTTGCTGTGCAGGAATCGGCTTGCCGGATCCCCACGGTACAACGGTGACGGCAATCGATGAGAACTCCGTTGGCTGTCAAGTGCTTTGGTATGTCCCGAGGATTGTGTGAAAGGCACTATAGAAATGCAAGTTCCTTTAAGCAGCTCAGCAATGGTAGGGTTGTATTTTTATGCAGATGCACTGGGATATGAGTGAATCCGGGTTTGGTGAAATGAGGTGAAGCCTGCCTGAACGTGTGTCGAATTCCTCGAGTCTCAGTCCCTCTGGTCTGTCCCCCTGAACAGCATTGACGCTGTGTAGAAACACGTAGCTTTCAGCTAACACTAGCCACAGCCATCTGGTGCGCAGATGTTATGTATAGACTTTCTGTTCAGTGAATGGCAGCGTAGTGGGGAGAGGAATTTTAGACTAAACAGTTAAGAAAGGTATGCGGCTGAAGACAATATCCCTTTTCAGAAAATGTCATTATAACTAGAGTGAGAAGGAAATGGTGTGCCAGAGGGGCCAGGGCAGTGTCAGCGAGGTGTCGGGGCTGCAGGGGTTAATAAATGAATTTACCCCCCCGGAGAGGCAGGGACAGACTAAGGAAGTAGAACTGTGCTCTTGTTGGTGAGTCAAGATAAATAATTAGACAATCTTTTAGCTTTCGCAATGAAACAGCTGGTTAGTGCTGAGCGGAGCCCTTGTCTGGGGTGGGTGCGGAGCGAGCTGCTAGTACGCACAGATGATTGGCTGCTGTGTGAAAAAACATAAGAAATGAGAAGCACATGGATGATGAACTGGTCTTACTAAGACGGTAAGAAGTTTAACAACACCAGGTTAAAGTCCAACAGGTTTATTTGGTAGCAAAAGCCACACAAGCTTTCGGAGCTCTAAGCCCCTTCTTCAGGTGAGTGGGAATTCTGTTCACAAACAGAGCTTATAAAGACACAGACTCAATTTACATGAATAATGGTTGGAATGCGAATACTTACAACTAATCAAGTCTTTAAGAAACAAAACAATGGGAGTGGAGAGAGCATCAAGACAGGCTAAAAAGATGTGTATTGTCTCCAGACAAGACAGCCAGTGAAACTCTGCAGGTCCACGCAACTGTGGGAGTTACAAATAGTGTGACATGAACCCAATATCCCGGTTGAGGCCGTCCTTGTGTGTGCGGAACTTGGCTATAACTTGGCTTGGCGGTCACGGGCATTCGGCCTCTGATATTCGGATAAGCGTTCTCCAAGGCGGCCTTCGCGACACACGACAGCGCAGAGTCGCTGAGCAGAAACTGATAGCCAAGTTCCGCACACATGAGGACGGCCTCAACCGGGATATTGGGTTCATGTCACACTATTTGTAACTCCCACAGTTGCGTGGACCTGCAGAGTTTCACTGGCTGTCTTGTCTGGAGACACTACACATCTTTTTAGCCTGTCTTGATGCTCTCTCCACTCACATTGTTTCGTCTCTTAAAGACTTGATTAGTTGTAAGTATTTGCATTCCAACCATTATTCATGTAAATTGAGTCTGTGTCTTTATAAGCTCTGTTTGTGAACAGAATTCCCACTCACCTGAAGAAGGGGCTAAGAGCTCCGAAAGCTTGTGTGGCTTTTGCTACCAAATAAACCTGTTGGACTTTAACCTGGTGTTGTTAAACTTCTTACTGTGTTTACCCCAGTCCAACGCCGGCATCTCCACATCATGCTTACTAAGACGGCCAGCAATGAGCTGTGGCACTGCGTTAACTGGAAGAGAGCTTCAGTCACTCAAACGGTGGAGCTGGAGGGAAGGGGCGAGTCTCAGACATTACAGCACAGCACATGTCTGTACCAGGGGGCAACAGAGGGAGGCATCGGTTAACAGCCTGCAGCAAGCTGCAAAGCAGAGTGTTATTAACCTGAGTGATGATCCAACTCCTCCGTACACGTACTGTGTCCTTTCAGCTCCATGGGTGTTTGACTTTATTTTTCTAATTTGGAATAGATGTTGATACCTTCGACATTGGTCCTCCATTTCCTCCTCCTCGTAGCTAATCACAGCAACTTGTGAGGAGAGACCTAAAACCAGCAAGTCTGGCTCATTGGGATCTCTCTCTGTGCCCGGACTGGTTTTGATGGGCTCCAAAGTGACCTGAGAAGTCAAACAGGACCTCAGTTTATCATCTCATCTGAAAGCTGGCACCTCTGGTAATGTGGGTGCTCCCTTGGTGCTTGCTCTCCGCCAGTGCTGGCGCACATCCTTGGTGTCAGCGCTCCCTCATTGCTGCCCCCGCCCTCCCCACCAGTGCAGGCTCATCTCCAGGCACCTGACCATCCACTTCCTCGTAGTCCAGAGATCCAGAGCTTGCAGGAAAGACTTAGTCTGACCCGTGCGTCATTGGACCCAGACCTAAACTCTGAGGTTGTTTCATGCTGGAGGGAGGAAGGGAGAGCGTGACCTCCACATTTCTGCATCGGGTTCTTAGAGGGAAACAGCCTTCAATGGTTAATAAGCCCGGTCTGGCACTGAACCTCGACATCTTCAAGGGCAAGACATCGTGATTCTTCATCTTTGATTCTATCGGGGATGTGGGCATCGTTGGCTGGGCCAGCATTTATTGCCCCTCCCTAATTGCCCCTGAACTGAAGTGTGTTTGGCCATTTCAGAGGCAGTTAAAAGCCAACCATGTTGCTGTGGGTCTGGAGTCACATATAGGCCTGACCAGGTAAGGATGGCAGATTTCCTTCCCTAAAGGACATTAAGTTTCATAAGTTTATACTTAGTGTCACAAGTAGGCTTACATTAACACTGCAATGCAGTTACTGTGAAAATCCCCTAGTCGCCACACTCCGGCACCTGTTTGGGTACACTGAGGGAGAATTTAGCATGGCTGATGTACCTAACCAGGAAACCAGATGGGTTTTTACAACAATCGACAATGGTTTCATGGTCATCAGTAGATTCTTTAGTCCAGATATTTTTTATTGAATTCCAATTTCACCACCTACCTTGACAGGATTCGAACCTGGATTCCTAGTCCAGTGACAATACCGTTATGCCACTGACTCCCCTTCAGCTCTATACTGTCCGAGTCGGCTAACGGGAAAACATTCTGAAGCCCTTGTGTTGATGGCCAGTGTTGTATCTGTCAACATTTTAGGCCTAAAAATCCTTCCCCAGGACTTTGAGAGTTTTGGTCTTAAACCTGAAATGTTGCCTAATTGACCTCAGTTGCTCTGCCAGTGCTGCCTGACCACCAGTGTGTCTCCAGGTTTCACCAACCCCTGTCATCACATAGTCTACTCGGTCTCACTTCTGTAACATTACCTAAAATTACCCCTGCCACAGCTCAACCTTTGCTGAAACCTTTACCCATTCCCTTGTTACCTCGAGATATGGCTATCCCAATGCTTTCCTGACCGGCATCCCACATTCTGCGCTCCGTAAACTCGCCATTAGCCAAAACTCTCGAGCCTGTGACACACCCCAGTCCTGTTTGTCCATCCCCCTCTGGTCACTGATCTACGCTGGCTCCCAGCGTGAAACAACACCTTGATTTTGGAATCCTCATCCTTGTTTTGAAATTTCCCCATGGCCTTGCCCCTCCCTATCTCTACAATCTCCTCCAGCTCCACAACCCTCATAAATCTGACCTCTTGAGGATCCTCCGTTCTAATTGCTGCATCATTGGTGGCTGTACCTTCAGCTGCCAGGTCCCTGAACTCTGGAGGTTTAGCCATATAGCTCTCTGCACCCCTGCGTCACTTTCCTCCTTATGACTTGCTTCTTAAAATCTATCTTTTTGACATCTGCCTTGATGTATCGTTATGTGGCTCAGTGTCTGGAGTTTTATAACACTTCTGTGAAGTGCCTTGGATGTTTTGTATACATTAAGAGCACTATATAAATATAGGTTGTTGCATAAATCATAGAAACTCTACAGTGCAGAAGGAGGCCATCCAGACCATCGAGTCTGCACTGACAACAATCCCACCCTCGGCCTTACCCCCCACACCCCACACACTTACCCTGCTAGTCCCTCTAACTTACATATCCTGGGACACTATGGGCAATTTATCATGGCCAATCAACCTAACCCGCACATCTTTGGACTGTGGGAGGAAACTGGAGTACCCAGAGGAAACCCACGCAGACACGGGGAGAACGTGCAAACTCCCCACACAGTGACCCAAGCTGGGAATCGAACCCGGGTCCCTGGTGCTGTGCGGTTGTAGTGTCTGTAATGTATGGTATTTATTTAAACTGTGAACACTTGGTGTCAGCCTTACACTTTGCAGTAGGGTCGTTAGTACAGAGCTGGTGGAGTTTTTAAGGACTGGCAGGTAGGCAGAGCAATCGGCACACTGACTGTACGAACCCTGCCTCACTGAGGAACTCAACGTGCAAAAACCAGGCTTCCTATAGTCCCAATCCTGTGAGCAAATCAATTGTGGGAGGTGTGGGGATGTCTGGCACTCTGTTTTTGGAATTCCCTGCTGTTATTGGAAGAGTTAGGACAGCTGTGGTGAATTTGGTCAGTGTTTTCAATGTCGGATATTCAGCCAGCCTTAGTGAGCATCTACACAGAGAGGTTAAGCGTGTTGTTGTGTGAAGGTCGGAGGCAGCAGCATCTGATATCCGAGCATAGTAAATGTTGTGGTAACTCCACACTGCAGCTCCCTCCAGATAATTCCGCCTTCAACAATTTCACCATTATCTTTCAGCAGAATCATTTCTAACCATCCTGCTGGCTGTGACCTTCTGTACCCGAGCTAGTGTCACTACACAGCACAGGGTGGGGGGGGGCACCTCCTGCAGTCAATGCCACACAACTGTGCCAATGTTGATAAGAGCATATAAAGTAAGAGCAGGAGTAGGCCATTCGGCCTCGAGCCTGTTCTGTTGTTCAACACCATTAGGCTGAGCTTTCTTTCTCATCCTGCATTTTCCCATCTGCTCCCCATATCTCTCGATTCCCTTAGACACCAAAAATCTGCCTATCTCGGCTCTAAAATGCATTCAACGAGGGAACATAACTCTCTGCACTAGAGAATTGTCCAATGACATTGGCTATTTAGACACGTTCCCCTACCTCCAGGGACCCGGGTTCAATTCCCAGCCTTGAGTCACTGTCCGTGTGGAGTTTGCACGTTCTCCCCAGGTGCTCCGGTTTCCCCCCACACTCCAAAGATGTGCGGGTTAGGTGGATTGGCCATGCTAAATTGCCCTTTATTGTCCAAAGATATGTAGGTTGTGGGGGATTAACGGTATAGATGTGAGGTTACAGGGATCGGGCCTAGTAATTCTGATTTGTAACTCTCTATCTTACCCAACCCTATCTATTAACTTCACTATTAGAACATAGAACATTACAGCGCAGTACAGGCCCTTCAGCCCTCGATGTTGCGTCGACCTGTGAAACCAATCTAAAGCCCATCTAACCTACACTATTCCAATATCATCCATATGTTTATCCAATGACCATTTAAATGCCCTTAATGTTGGCGAGTCCACTACTGCTGCAGGCAGGGCATTCCACGCCCTTACTACTCTCTGAGTAAAGAACCTACCTCTGACATCTGTCCTATATCTCTCACCCCTCAATTTAAAGCTATGTCTCCTCGTGCTAGCTATCACCATCCGAGGAAAAAGCTCTCACTATCCACCCTATCTAATCCTCTGATCATCTTGTATGCCTCTATTAAGTCACCTCTTAACCTTCTTCTCTCTAACGAAAACAACCTCAAGTCCCTCAGCCTTTCCTCATAAGACCTTCCCACCATACCAGGCAACATCCTGGTAAATCTCCTCTGCACCCTTTCCAATGCTTCCACATCCTTCCTATAAGGCGGCGACCAGAACTGTACGCAATACTCCAAATGCGGCTGCACCAGAGTTTTGTACAGTTGCAACATGACCTCCTGGCTCCGAAACTCAATCCCTCTACCAATAAAAGCTAACACTCCGTACGCCTTCTTAACAACCCTATCAACCTGGGTGCCAACTTTCAGGGATCTATGCACATGGACACCGAGATCTCTCTGTTCATCCACACTACCAAGTATCTTATCATTAGCCCAGTACTCTGTAATCCTGTTACTCCTTCCAAAGTAAATCACCTCACACTTTTACACATTGAACTCCATTTGCCACCTCTCTGCCCAGCACTGCAGCTTATCTAAGTCCCTCTGTAACCTGCAACATCCTTCTGCACTGTCCACAACTCCACCGACTTTAGTGTCATCTGCAAATTTACTAACCCATCCTTCTACGCCCTCATCCAGGTCATTTATAAAAATGACAAACAGCAGTGGCCCCAAAACAGATCCTTGCGGTACACCACTAGTAACTGAACTCCAGGATGAACATTTCCCATCAAACACCACCCTCTGTCTTCTTGCAACTAGCCAATTCCTGATCCAAACTGCTAAATCACCCTCAATCCCATGCCTCCGTATCTTCTGCAATAGCTTACCGTGGGGAACCTTATCAAACGCTTTACTGAAATCCATATACACCACATCAACTGCTTTACCCTCATCCACCTCTTTGGTCACCTTCTCAAAGGACTCAATAAGGTTTGTGAGGCACGACCTACCCATCACAAAACCGTGTTGACTATCCCAAATCAAATTATTCCTTTCTAGGTGATTATAAATTCTATCTCTTATAATCCTTTCCAAAACTTTGCCCACAACAGAAGTTCACTATTCTCTATTCTAATATTATGCATCTTCCCCAGCGTACTGTGCATCTTGGTATCCCACTCTGATCTTATCTGCTTGGTTCCCTTGCCAAATTGGTTTAAACCTTCACCAATAGTATTCGCAAATTGCCCCACAAGGAACTCAGTCCTGGCAGTATTGATGTACAACCCATCTGCCTGTACAGCCCCATCTCCCCAAGAGACAGTCCTAATGACCCAGGAATCTAAGGCCCTCCATCCTGCACCACATTTCTAGTCGCACACTCATCTGCTTTATCCCCCTATTTCTATATTTGTACATGGTACTGGGAGTAATCTGCAGATTACTACTTTTGGGGTCCTTTTGCTAATTTCCTACCTAGCTCCCTAAATGCTGACTGCAGAACCACATCCCTCTTTCTGCCTCTATCATTTGTCACAAAGTGGAGCATGACTGCTGCTGTTCACCCTCCCCACTGATGGCCAGTCCCGCACAACTGGTTACCTAGGAAACAGGAGGCATCTTGGAGGTCCCACATGGTGCAAGATGGGCATTATAGAGATTGGAGAACCTTTGCCATTCCTTTGTCTATTAGTTAATAACCTTGTGACAGCTAATAAACTTTTACCAACACTAATACTGATTAAACCCTACTGATAGGGCGGCACGGTAGCACAGTGGTTAGCACTGCTGCTTCACAGCTCCAGGGTCCCGGGTTCGATTCCCGGCTCGGGTCACTGTCTGTGTGGAGTTTGCACATTCTCCTCGTGTCTGCGTGGGTTTCCTCCGGGTGCTCCGGTTTCCTCCCACAGTCCAAAGATGTGCGGGTTAGGTTGATTGGCCAGGTTAAAAATTGCCCCTTAGAGTCCTGGGATGTGTAGGTTAGAGGGATTAGCGGGTAAAATATGTGGGGGTAGGGCCTGGGTGGGATTGTGGTCGGTGCAGACTCGATGGGCCGAATGGCCTCCTTCTGCACTGTAGGGTTTCTATGATTTCTATGATTTCTATGATACTCAGCAGTAATAAACCTTGCATTAAAAAAGAGACTCACCAGTTTATTCCCTCATATAGGTAAGAAGTAATACGCACCAGCCAATCACCCACCTGCTTCTCTGTCGTGTCACACCTTGATTTTTCTTTCTGAACTCCGGGCTCTGAACCAACAGACTGGCTCCTGGCGGAATAGCTGCTTTATGGCCTGCTGCGTTCCCACACCTTTCCCATTGTTCTCGCGATAATGGGGATGCACTGGGGCCGGGGGTGGTGATGTCGAGGGCATGTGTCCGTGAATGTATTGGTTTTATAGAATGTAATTAATGTCTGGATTGAGAAAAATCTTGGAAGCAATCTGGAATGTGCTTCCACGCTTCCCCCTTGTGTGTGTTCTGATATAACCAGTGACTGTAAGTGGAACAAAAACAGAAAATGCTGGAAAATCCCAGCAGGTCTGAGAGCATCTGTGGAGAGAGAGAGAATAGAGCCAACATTTCGCCAGAGATGTTGGCTCTATTCCTCTCTGGAGCGGAGGAGGCTGAGGGGAGACTTAATAGAGGTTTATAAAATGATGAAGGGGATAGATAGAGTTTAAGAGCTGTGGGGTTATGCTGCAACTGTACAGGACCTTGGTGAGACCACATTTGGAATATTGTGTGCAGTTCTGGTCACCTCACTATAAGAAGGATGTGGAAGCGCTGGAAAGAGTGCAGAGGAGATTTACCAGGATGCTGCCTGGTTTGGAGGGTAGGTCTTATGAGGAAGGTTTGAGGGAGCTAGGGCTCTTTTCTCTGGAGCGGAGGAGGCTGAGGGGAGACTTAATAGAGGTTTATAAAATGATGAAGGGGATAGATAGAGTGAACGTTCAAAGACTATTTCCTCGGGTGGATGGAGCTATTACAAGGGGGCATAACTATAGGGTTTATGGTGGGAGATATAGGAAGGATATCAGAGGTAGGTTCTTTACGCAGAGAGTGGTTGGGGTGTGGAATGGACTGCCTGCAGTGATAGTGGAGTCAGACACTTTAGGAACATTTAAGCGGTTATTGGATAGGCACATGGAGCACACCAGGCTGATAGGGAGTGGGATAGCTTGATCTTGGTTTCGGATAAAGCTCTTCACAACATCGTGGGCCGAAGGGCCTGTTCTGTGCTGTACTGTTCTATAGAACAAAGAAATTTACAGCACAGGAACAGGCCCTTCGGCCCTCCAAGCCTGCACCAACCATACTGCCCGTCTGAACGAAAACTCCCTACTCTTCCGGGGACGGTATCCCTCTGTTCCCATCCTATTCATGTATTTGTCCAGACGCCTCTTAAAAGTCACTACCGTATCTGCTTCCACCACCTCCCCCGGCAGCGAGTTCCAGGCACCCACCGCCCTCTGTGTGAAAAAAAAACTTGCCTCGTACATCCCCTTTAAACCTACGCCCCCCTAGCTGCTGACTTTTTGCAGCCTTTTGGTTTCCGATTCCAACACCTGCAGTATTTTGCCTTTTCAGAATGTAACTGGAGGCTGGTTCGATGTTTGGCTCCTCTTTCTAGTGGATGGAGGTAAGTTCAGAGATGGAGCAAATGCCTAGAAGTCCTAAATCTGCTTAGAAATTGATCCTTTTCAGGAGCCAAAGGGGTTAAGTTTATAATGAGTGAAATATTTAAGTTAACCAGCATTGAAAAAGCAATGATTGTCCCCTAAGGAAATGATCTGTCCACCAGATGGGCATGCAATCTCTTGATAACCTCCCTGCTGTATATCACTGTCTGCCGCAGGTGAATGTTTGTCTTGATCAACCTGACAAAAGGGACCATGTCATTAACATGCCCTGATTTACACAAGTCCATATGTAACCTTCAGCATCGCTCTGTCTCTGGATTGATAACTGGTTCAGTCACTCTTGGGCAGGTTTTGCCTTTGGCCCGCCCTGGGAAGTATTGCTGGGCCTCACTCGGGCTGAGCAGCAGGAATGCCGCCCAAGCTTTTGTTCTCCCAAGGAAAACAAACATTTTTACCCTTGGCCACGTGGAGTTTCCCCAAGTGCCTCGGGAATCCCACGTTTCGATCCCTGCTCCTGTTAATTCCTGGATATTTCCTGTTGCAATGAGCGACAAATCTTAGCGTTTGGGTTATTCATCGAGGCAGCAAGTTTTCAAAAATTCTTCACAGGATGTGGGTGTCGCTGACTAGTCCACCATCTATTGCCCATCCTTAATTAGAGTCAGAGGTTTACAGCATGGAAACAGGCCCTTCGGCCCAACTTGTCCGTGCCGCCCTTTTTAACCACTAAGCCAGTCCCAATTGCCCGTGTTTGGCCCATATCCCTCTATACCCATCTTACCCATGTAATTGTCTAAATGCTTTTAAAAGTCAAAATTGTACCCGCCTCTACTACTACCTCTGACAGCTTGTTCCAGACACTCACCGTCCTCTGAAGAAAATGCCACTGTGGACCCTTTGATATCTCTCCCCTCTCGCCTTAAACCTATGCCCTCTAGCTTTAGACTCCCATACCTTTGGGAAAAGATTTTGACTATCTCGCTGATCTATGCCCCTCATTATTTTATAGACCTCTATAAGATCACCCCTAAGCTTCCTACGCTCCAGCGAAAAGAGTCCTAGTCTATCCAGCCTTTCCTTATAACTCAAACCATCAAGTCCTAGTAGCATCCTAGTAAATCTTTTCTGCACTCTTTCTGGTTTAATAATATCCTTTCTATAATGTGACCAGAACTGTACACAGTATTCCAAGTGTGGCCGTACCAATGTCTTGTACAACTTCAACAAGGTGTGGAGGGGGTGGTAGTGAGCCGCTTGCTTGAACTGCTGCAGTCCATGTGGTGTAGGTACACCCATGGTGCTGTTAGGGAGAGTGTTCCAGGATTTTGACCCAGTGACAGTGAAGGAAAGGAAATATTGGTCCAATTCGGGATGGTGAGCTTGCTGCCCATCCTCTTCTGGATGGTGGTGGCCATGGGTTTAGAAGGTGTTATCAAAGAAGCCTAAGTGATTTACAAGACGCAGTGCGTCTTGTAGATGGTACACACAAGCCGCTGTCACTGTGTGTTGGTGGTGGAGGGATTGAATGTTTGTGGATGGGGTGCCAATCAAATGAGCTGCTTTGTCCTGGATGATGTTGAGCTTCTTTAGTGTTGGATCTGCACTCAACCAGGCAAGTGGGGAGTATTCCATCACATTCCTGACTTATACCTTGTAGATGGTGGACAGGCTTTGAGTCGGGAGGGAGTTACTGCAGAATTCCCAGCCTCTGAGCTGCTCTTGTAGCCACTGTATTTATGTTAATGGATCAGTAGTAACCTGCAGAGTGTTGATAGCGGAGGATTCGGCTCTCTAAACTCCCGGGCCCTTGGAATACAAACCAAACAGAGCAGTGAGTGAGGGATATGAACACAAGGTTGAGTTGTCCTGGAGTTTGAGGGCAGATGTGGATATGCCCTGACACCAGGTTTCTAGTGTCACGAACTGTGGTATGTTGCTGTGACAGCCCAGAGGGTCTGAGCTGGGACATGGGGTCACATGGGGAGGGCTGTACACTTGGGGAACAAAAGCATGGCAAAGGCTCTTCATTTTCAGGTTTAATCCTTTTAAAATTCTCCTTTTCATGGAGGATTCAGATTCTAAAAGACTCCAAGTACTGGCTCCTTCCATCCATCCCTTCCCCCTGCAGTGATTTGCTGTGCCTGGTGGGGTTGGTCATCGCTTCAGCGGAGAAGATGAGAAAATCAATAAAAACTGATCAACAATATTGACGGATTTGGTCTGGAAAAGTCTGTTAAAATCTGAACATGTCACAGAGCAGAGAGCACCTGTCCTTCTCAGCAGTGTGGGTGTTATCTAGAGTCCTGTTGTACATTGGTAGTGAATTGCAGCTCACAGAGCTGCTATAGTCCACATGGGGTGGGGGCGTGTATATAATCCCAGCGTTTAAAACTGGGTCTAAAATTGTTCAGTTTTTCAATCGATCACCCTGTTACCCCCAACCTGTGACTTTACTCACAAGGGTCCCTCGATTGGGGCAACTGGTGGAACATTAGAACGCCAGGGTGGCACAGTGGTTAGCACTGCTGGTTCACAGCGCCAGGAACCCAGGTTCGATTTCCGGTTTGGATCACTGTGGAGTCTGCACGTTCTCCCATTGTCTGCGTGGGTTTCCTCCGGGTGCTCCGGTTTCCTCCCACACTCCAAAGATATGCAGGTTGGGTTGATTGGCCATGCTAAATTGCCCCTTAGTATCAGGGGGATTAGCATGGGTAAATGGATGAGGTTATGGGGATAGGGCCTAGGTGGGATTGTGGTCGGTGCAGGCTCAGTGGGCTGAATGGCCTCCTTCTGCACTGTAGGATTCTATGATTAATTACCCCCTAATGACCACTTTTGAAGTTTATCCAGTGTGAATGCCGGGAATTTAGCTGCTTACTTAGAGGTCAGTAAATTGCTCAGAAGGACTAAAAGTTTGGTTTTCTGCTTTTTAAATTGTTTTGGATCTAATGAAATGTGACATTTGGAGTGTACCCAGAGCACTGAATTCTCTCAGGCTGTGGCTTGACAGGGTAGATGTTAAGAGGATGTTTTCCCCCCACTCTGGAGACTCACGAACATGAGTGGGATGCAGTCTGGGGTCATGGCCTCAGGATAAGGGGTCAGCCATTTCTCTATCCCAATGGGATGTGGAGGCTGCTTAGTCGTTGAGTATATCCAAGGTTAAAATGGGTAGTTTTTTTGGGCTCCACAGGAATCTGGGATGTTGGAAGAGTGCTGGGACAGGGATAGAAAGTTAGCCGTGGTCTTGTTGAGTGGTGAAACAGGCTCAAAGGGTCACATGGCTGACTCACTCCTGCTTATGCCCTCCATAGGGGAGACAGTGTAGTGCCACAATAACTGGACTAGTAATCCAGAGAATAATGGCCTGGGGACATGGGTTCAAGTCCCACTGCGGTAACTGGTAGAATTTAAATGTGAATAAAATCTGGAGTATATGATGACTATGATAGATATTGAAAGGTTTGATCTCAGATTTGTTCAGTTAAATCTGAACTGTTTATTGTTAATCTTCAATTACTTCCAGATCCCGGGTTACTGTCATGCATGGAGCTGTTTCTCCATGCAGGTAGAGTGTTCGCTCTGTCTATTACCATGTGACTCTATGCATCATACAGTCTATTGCTATTCTCCAGTCCTATCTCAACCCTTGCTCTGCTGAGCTCCTTTACATTAAACAATAGTATGCACACAATGTCGCAATATCTCCCTTTTTCAAAGAAACATTTCCTCCCTTCTAACAGTGTGAAAAGAAAATGCTGGATAAACTCAGCATCTGTGGAGAGAAAAAGAAGTGTGAACATTTTGGACCTAAATGTTCCTTCAAATTTCTAGCACCTGCAGTATTTTGCTTTTATTTGAGTATTCTAATACAATTGTTCTTGCTGTCCCTTCTCTCCCATCTCAAGTTGCTGACTTTACACGGTGATATAGTTGCAAGTCAGGATGGTGAGTTGTGGCAAATAAGGTCCATTGTGACTATGCCACCATTTTGGGTTAATCTCTCTGCCCCATAGCCTGCAATTATTGTCCCTTTGAGTATTTAATCAATTCCCTTTGCAAAGTTATTATTGAATCTACTTTTCCTGACCTATCAGGCACCACGTTCCAGACCATGACAATCAACTGCCTATTTTCCCTCTTCCTCGTCTGATTTTTTAACCAATTATTTTAAGACGTCTACCTCCAGAAACCGTTTCTCATTCATTCTCTCAAAATCCTGAATGATTTTGAACATTCTTTCAAATTGTCCTTTAACCTCCTCCAGTCCTGAGCAGAATAACTCCAGTTTCCTCAGTGTCTCCGTGTAACTGATATCCCTCATTCCTCCTCCCTGCTGCTCCTCCCGCACTCTCTCCAAAGCCTTGATGTCTTTCCCAAAGTTTCTTCCTCAGCTTGAACACAGTACTCCACCTGATGCCTAACCGGTGTTTCTGGGAAGGTTTAACATAACTCCCTTGCTTTTATATTCTGTAGCTCTGTTTATAATGCTGAAGACTTTGTGTGGGGTTTTTTTTTTTAAACAGCCTGCTCAAAGTGTCCTTTGAAGGTTTGAAGGTACAAACACCGATCGAATCCCTGTTCCTGCACCCACTTAAGATTCTACCGTTCTGCTGATATCGCCTCGAATCTTCCTTCCAAAGTCTATCACTTCACAATTCTCTGCTTTAAATTTCATCTGCTGTTTCTGTAGCTTGTGCCCATTCCTGCAACCGTCCTCCTCGCTGTTCACTCCATTTCCATGTTATAATCACTTACCAATACTGATACACACTTCCAGATGTTAATTGTATATTAATCAAGTTTAATTGTATGGAAGTGGTGGGCATTAACTGGGGTTTCACCTGAGCACATGTGCAAAGAGAATTATTGATCCTGCAGTGTGTTTGAGTCGAGGTGTATAATTGTACTGCTTCACTCTGTAAGTAAAGAGAATCATTCTTCAGAAATATTAAAATCCACGCTGACCAACATGTGATGGTTCTTCCTGAAGAGTTAACCGGAGAGGGATGGAGGGCAGAGCAGTAAGGGAGGTTTTGTGGCGTGCGGGAGATGTTGGCATCATTTTCCAATGATTTGTTTCTCACCTCTGGTAGAAGTTAGTGTTTTTATTGTTGCGAAAGACGTCAGAACCCCAGGAGCAGGATATTTTTACTGTTCACTGATCTCTGGTCGAGTGCTCCTGCACCAAAAACAAATAAATCTCCTTCCCGTTTTCCATCGCCACCCCCCTGACCTCCTCTCTCTCTCTCTCTCTCTCTCTCTCGAAGGAAATGGTGCCTTGGAGCACCTGGACTAATGCATATGCATATCACTACAATGGTGAGGCTGGAGGGCTTGGCACAACGTGTGGTCGGGTGCTGTTGCTTTCAATAGAGTGAAGGGTCCATTGTCCAGGGACCAAATCCCAAATATCTGTGCAAGTAGCTGGGGGGAGGAGGTGGGTTTGGAGGGTCGAGGAGAGAGAGCAGGAGGCAATGGTAAAGGATGTGTTTGTGGGTGGGTGGGGGTGTTAACAGGACCAATACCAGTTGGTGCAGTCAAGACGAAAGTCACCAAGCCTTTCCTTACTGAGGTTACTAATTTTCTTCAATGCGGCACGGTAGCACAGTGGTTAGCACTGCTGTTTCACAGCTCCAGGGACCTGGGTTCGAATCCCAGCTTGGGTCACTGTCTGTGTGGAGTTTGCACATTCTCCTTGTGTCTGCGTGGGTTTCCTCCGGGTGCTCCGGTTTCCTCCCACAGTCCAAAGATGTGCGGGTTAGGTTGATTGGCCAAGCTGAAATTGCCCCTTAGTGTCCTGGGATGCGTAGATTAGAGGGATTAGCGGGTAAAATATGTAGGGATATAGGGGGTAGGTCCTGGGTGGGATTGTAGTTGGTGCAGACTCGATGGGCCAAATGGCCTCTTTCTGTACTGTAGGGTTTCTATGATTTCTAATACTTCTCACATACACCTAATGTCCCAGCTGTCACCTATTTCTATATCTTCAAATACCCATCATCTGTTTCCCTTAATAATGTAATTAGTAAGACATTGACAGGGTGAATGAATTGCAGTGAATAAATTTGGGTAGGATGTTGTTTAGACTAATGTCCCTTTAGGGAAGGAAATCTGCCGTCCTTACCCGGTCTGGCCTACATGTGACTCCAGAGCCACAGCAATGTGGTTGACTTTAAACGGCCCTCTGAAATGACCAATCAGTTCAAGGGCAATTAAGGATGGGCAACACATGTTGGCCCAGCCACTGACGCCCACATCCCATGAAGGAAAAGAAAGATGGGTTCAGGATGCTGCAGTGGATCAGAGCGACATGAGCTCATTATTAGCTGTTTACAAGGGAATTGGTGGAAACGTTATGAAATACCCGTGCTCAATCTGGTAGCAACGGTTTAGGGAGTTGAGTTCCCGTCCCATGGCATCTCCTGCAAAGTGCAGCTATAGTTTAATCCAGGTGGCCCGAGTTATGTCTCAGCCCAGCATCGCTTACCTCTATCCACTAGGAAAATGGAAGTTGTCCAGGATTCCGACTCCTGTTTGCTCGTCAGTGCCCCTGGTTGGCAATGCAGGCATGTAAATATTGGGAGGGCAGAACTCAAGGGGTCCCCTTGGTCAAATAGATGCCAGCACCATGTATAGAATCCCTACAGTGCAGAAGTAGGCCATTCAGCCCATCAGGTCTGCACTGACCACAATCCCACCCAGGCTCTATTCCCGTAACCCCACGTATTTACCCTGCTGTTCACCTGATACTAGGGACAATTTAGCATAGCTAATTAACCTAACCTGCACACCTTTGAAGTGTAAGAATAAACCGGAGCGCCCGGAGGAAACCCCACGCGCACACGGAAAACGTTCTAATTCCACACAGTCACCCGAGGCCGGAATTGAACCCGGGTCCCAGGCACTGTGAGGCAGCAGTGCTAACCACTGTGTGGCCCACCGTATAGGCTCCCCTGTGAAATACAAACACGTGATTATTACATGTCAAACTGTCAGGGCTGCTCTGTGACTGTCCATGCGAGGCTCCCGTGCGTATTAATCTCGGTCGAGTAACCAGTTCGGCTCTCTTAAGCATTCCTGAGTTTCAAAGCTTCTCCACTGATGGCTATGTCTTCAGAAGGGGGCCCCAAGCTCTGGAATTCTATCTCACTGCACCTCTCTTTACCGGAGACATTTCCTATCTCTTTGACAAGATTATAATATGTCTGTGTGTCTAATTTCACTTCATCACGCTTCTGTGAAGTATCTTTGCGATGTTTCATCACATTATGGAAATTGAAGCTGGAATAATTGGTGAGGTGGCCAGTTGGAGGCAGTAGATGTGGGCTGTACAAGATGAAGGCAAGTGAAATCACCGGCTCCAATGCACCCCTCCCTGATGAGCTCAATGCATTCTACGCCCATTTTGAGCAAGAGGTCAGCGAGAGCATGCCCTCCGCCCTGGAAGCCCTGGATGAACCTGTAAGTGGGGTCACCATTGCAGATGTCAGAGCAGCTTCCTCGAAGGTCAACCCACGGAAAGCGACTGGCCCGGATGGGGTACCCGGACAAGCACTCAGATCCTGCTCGGATCGGCTGGCGGGAGTATTCGCAGCTTTCTTCACAACAATTCAACCTCTCTTCACAACAATCTAAGGTCAATATCTGCTTTAAGAAGACAACCATCATCCCGGTACCTAAGAAAAAAACCAAGCAGCGTGGCCTTAATGACTATTGTCTGGTGGCTCTGACATCCATCATTATGAAGTGCTTTGAAAGGTTAGTCATGGCAGGAATCAATTCCAGCCTCCCGGCCCCAACCCTGGAACACCTAGATAACAAGGACACCTATGTCAGACTCCTATTTATAGCTCCGCCTTCAACACTATTATTCCATCAAAACAACTCATCTCCAAACTCCGTGGCCTGGGCCTCAGCTCCTCCCTCTGACTGGAGCCTGAACTTCCTAACTCACCGGCCACAATCAATAAGGATAGGCAACAACACCTCCACAATCATCCTCAACACCGGTGCCCCACAAGGCTGTGTTCTCAGCCCCCTACTATACTCCTTATACACCTATGACTGTGCGGCCAAATTCCCCTCCAACTCGATTTTCAAGTTTGCTGATGACATCACTGAAGTGGGTCGGATCTCAAACAATGATGAGACAGAGTACAGGAATGAGATAGAGAATCTGGTGAACTGGTGCGGCAACAATAATCTCTCCCTCAATGCCAACAAAACAAAGGAGATAGTCATCGACTTCAGGAAGTGTAGAGGAGAACATGCCCCTGTCTACATCAACGGGGATGAAGTAGAAAGGGTCGCGAGCTTCAAGTTTTTAGGTGTCCAGATCACCAATAACCTGTCCTGGTCCCCTCCATGCCGACACTATAGCTAAGAAAGCCCACCAATGCCTCTACTTTTTCAGAAGACTAAGGAAATTTGGCATATCAGCTACGACTCCCACCAACATTTACAGATGCACCATAGAAAGCATTCTTTCTGGTTGTATCACAGCTTGGTACGGCTCCTGCTCTGCCCAAGACCGGAAGAAACTATAAAGGTCCTGAATGTAGCCCAATCCATCACGCAAACCAGCCTCCCATCCATTGACTCTGTCTACACTTCCTGCTGCCTCAGCAAAGCAGCTAGCAAAATTAAGGACCCCACGCACCCCGGACATTCTCTCTTCCACCTCCTTCTGTCAGGAAAAATATACAAAAGTCAGAGATCACGTACCAACCGACTCAAGAACAGCTTCTTCCCTGCTGCCGTCAGACTTTTGAATGGAGCTACCTTGCGTTAAGTTGATCTTTTTCTACTCCCTAGCTATGACTAACACTACATTCTGCACCCTCTCCTTTCCTTCTCTATGAACGGTATGCTTTGTATAGTGCGCAAGAAACAATATTTTTCATTGTATGCTAATACATGTGACAATAATAAATCAAATCAAAATCTATATGAATTCAGACATGGCTTGTCAACAGATGCAACAGGAAAAGTTCTACCATGATTAGAATGTTGGTTTTTGGCCTTTTGGCTAGGATCCAGCATAGGATCAAACCTGGGGCCAGGTGCGATGCCTGTTCTTGTCAGCTTGGATCCTGTATATATCTCTTGTGGGGGACCATGAATTGGATTGAATTTGAATTGGTTTTTGGAGCAAGGAGATGGATTAAAGGCTTGCCCCGTCCACTCTGAACGTTGGCTTTGTAACTCTGAGGAAGGAACAAAATTTAAGGGCCAGCATTTATCGTCCATCCTTCATTACTCTTGAGAAGGTGATGGTGAGCCCCATCTTGACCCGCTGCAGTCCAATTGGACTTCAATGATGTTGGATGTAGAAAGAGTGGAAGTGGCAAACCAGAGGGGGGCAAAGTTCTGGACCCTCTACTTCAGAGGAACACAATCTCAGAATAAGATGGTAGCAATAGGAGGTAGTTTTGGCAAACAATGGGAAGACTAGGAAAGATTTCAGGGAAACAGACGTGTTTATGGAAAGTGGCGGTCAGATGCAAATACATATTATTTGAACACGAGGTGATGCAGTTCAGGAATAAAACAAGGAACAAGAAAATGCATTCACTGGAAATGCATTGAAGGTGTGGATGGACAGATTTACTAGGATGCTACCGGGACTTGATGGTTTGAGTTATAAGGAGAGGCTGAATAGACTGGGACTTTTTTCTCTGGAGCGTAGAAGGCTGAAGGGTGATCTTATAGAGGTCTATAAAATAATGAGGGGCATAGATCAGCTAGATAGTCAATATCTTTTCCCAAAGGTAGGGGAGTCTAAAACTAGAGGGCATAGGTTTAAGGTGAGAGGGGAGAGATACAAAAGGGTCCAGAGGGGCAATTTTTTCACACACAGGGTGGCGAGTGTCTGGAACAAGCTGCCAGAGGTAGTAGTAGAGGCGGGTACAATTTTGTCTTTTAAAAAGCATTTACACAGTTACATGGGTAAGATGGGCATCGAGGGATATGGGCCAAATGTGGGCAATTAGGACGAGCGTAGGGGTTAAAAAAAGGGGCGTGGACAAGTTGGGCCGAAGGGCCTGTTTTCATGCAGTAAACTTCTATGACTGTCTGACAGTGAGACATTTGGGGTTTATTAAACGGGGGCATTGAGTGCAAGAGTAAGTAACTATGAAGGAAAGTAGTTAGTCTAAAGTTAGTGGGTAGCGTTCTGGACACTGTTATAAAAAGGCCATTAAATCCACAGAGAGCAGACATTAGATTTACAAAGGGGGCTGAAATGTAAATTTTAAACACGAGAATGATGGATTTTTGTTAACTGGAGGGATTGAGGGATACGGAGCAATATGGGGTTTGGGAACCCAGATCAGCCGCAGTCCCACTGGCACGGAACAGGCTGTAGAGGGCCAAATGGCCGCCTCCTGTCCCTATGACAGACTTGGGGTATTGCAGCTGCAGCCACGAGAGCACAGGTTACGCTGGGATTTGTTAGGAAGGGTGCTGATAGAGTGAAGAGGAGAAAAACAATGTTGTCTAGCTGGTGAATGGGTAATGAGGGCTGGTAATGCGAAACTGCTGTATGAGAATAAGGAGAGAGGTTGGGAGGATGTTTTATGTTGAGAGGGTGTTTGGAGCTTTGCCATGGGAGCGGTTGTGGCAGAGGTCGTCACATCTTTTATGGGAAAGTTGGATAAATATTTCCAGCAGCCGTAAAAATAGCAAAATGGTTAACTCTTCAGGGGCTGTGAGTGACTTTGGGAGCTCAGATAGTTTGGCAAGCAGCTAAATTCCATCTAAAATTCAATTCTGGGAGCAAGATAAAATAATCCTGACTGGGATAATCTTGAAATGAGTTCAGCAATTGAGGAACTGAAGAACAAGTTTATGTAATCGCGTTAAACTGTGTGCAGGAGCCTGGGTTTTATAAATAGAAGCAGAAAATTCAAAAACAAGAGAGATATTGCGAATCGTGTGCAAGCCATTGGTTTATAGGTGGGCAGAGCACTGGCCCTTAAAACCTATCGTGGGATTGTACAGATATTTCTTATTTGTTCATGGGACGTGGGCAAACATTTATTGCCCATTCCTAATTGCCCCTGTTCAGAGGGCAGTTGAGAGTCAACCACATTGCTGTGGTTCTGGAGTCACATGTAGGCCAGACCGGGTAAGGACGGCAGATTTCCTTTGCTCAAGGACATTCGTGAACCAGATGGGTTTTTACGACAATCGATTCCTGGTCATCATTAGACGTTTGGTTCCAGGTTTTTATTGGGTTCAAATTTTGTGATCTGCTGCAATGGGATTCAAAGCCGGGTCCCCAGAGCATTACCCTGGGTCCCCTAGATTAATAGTCCACAATCTCTGTGCAGATCTGGAACTCTCCAGAGACGAGGGGGAGTCACTGAGTTAACCTGCCATTGGTAGGTGCCCACATTAAGAGTACAGCTGGAGCCAATGCCATTCTCTCCTGAGGGATGATGTGGAGATGCCAGCGTTGGCCTGGGGTGGGCACAACCTGATGAAGGAGCAGGGCTCTGAAAGCTCGTGATTCCAAATAAACCTGTTGGACTTTAACCTGGTGTTGTGAGACTTCTTGCTGTTTCCTGAGGGAGGCTAATGCCAGACTTACCCCAACCCTCAAAAACTGCACCCGGTGCCCTCAACATCAGGACTGGCAAAGGGGAAAATACAAAATGGGGGTATAAGAAACGATCTGAGTCTAGATGCCCAATAACCACCCCCTCCCCCCAACTCGTACATACCCTGTAGTAAGGTGTTTAAGATTATGATGGACCTTAATAAGGTTGCTAGAAAATCTTTGCTAGCTGATTGGAGTGATTTGTAAACTCTGACAGCACAGCAAGGAGGCCATTCAGCCCATTTTGTCCCTGCCAGTTCTATGAAGGAGTTATCTAATTAATCCCACACTCCAGTGAGCTAAGGACTTTTTTATTTATTCAGAGGTTTGTGAGGATATGGGATGTCTGGTCTGGGAGCATAGGTAAAGCAGAACTCCTTTTAAAATTGAAATAAATATATATCTGGAAAAGGGCAGCAGAGTAAGATTCGGAGCGACAGTACTTCCATTTAACTAGAATACTCTGTTAGTAACACCTCACTGACCAGTTAGCTTAAATCGTCAGAACCGTTCTGAATCCTGAAGACAGCTATTTGGAAATCAAGCAGAGGATTTTCTGGTGTTAAATAACTTCACAACAATTAAACTAATCTTTCGCTCAGCCCTATGTTTAGTGGTTGACTCACGGTGTGAGTTACCACAAAGTTGTTCATGATTACTGTAATTTTTGAAAACCTTACACCCCAAAGGCAGTGACGATAACACGCAAATTGTCTGGGGATTGTCTACTCTTTCCCCCCCCCCCTGACAGCAGAGCGAAATAACCCCAGACAAACCCCCCACAGAAACCAAAGCTGAGGACACTGCCGCAGAGAGAAAACACAAAAAAAACATCAGGCAGCAATGTGCGTTTATATGGACAGAAAATGCTGGAAAATCTCAGCAGGTCTGACAGCATCTACGGGGAGAGAGAGAGAACGGAGCTAACTTTTTGAGTCAGGATGACTAAGCTCTGTTCTCTCTCCACAGACGCTATCAGCTCCGCGGAGATTTTCCAGCATTTAATGTTTTTGTTTCAGATCCCAGCATCTGCAGTGATTTGCTTTTATCACCCTGCATTTGTATTATTGTTTGTCCGCAGATCTGAGCAGCACTGGTTGGGCCAGTATTTATCACACTGGAGAAGGTGATGGGGAGCTGCCTTCCTGAACCTCGACAGCCAGGCTTCGGAGCAGGAGGAGGCCATTCTGCCCCTCGAGACAGCTCCCTCTAATGTGATCGTAGCTGATCTTCTATCCCAGTGCCAGTTCCTCACACTATCCCATGATGTCACGGGTATCTAGAAATCTCTCGAGCTCTGCTTTGGACGTACTGAATGACCGAGCCTCCCACAGCGCTCCTGGAGAAGAGAATTCCAAAGATTCACCACTCTCCGAGGGAATTCATCTTCACCTCAGTCCTGAATGATCTCCCTCTTACTCTGAGACTGGACTCTCTGATTCCAGGCTCCCCCACCAGGGAAACTTCCTTCCTGCATCGACCCTGTCGAACCCTGTATGAATTTTGTAAACTCTGGCAAAACATACCCAGTCTCCTCAACCTACCCTCCAATAACAATCCTGCCATCCAAAGGATTGGTCCGCCTTCATTTGCACGCCCTCCATTGTCTACATATCCTTAGCTGTTTGATACAACTGAGTGTCTCGCTAGGTCATTTCAGAGGGCATTTAAGGGTCAACCACAATTCTGTGGCTCTGGAGTCACATGTAGGCCAGACCGGGTAAGGATGGCAGATTTCCTTCCCTAAAGAACATTAGTGAACCAGATGGGCTTTTACAACAATGGTCATGATTACTGAGACTGGCTTTTAATTGATTTTTAATAATTGAATTTAAATTCCAGCACTTGCCATGGTAGGATTTGGACCCCTGTCCCCCAGTGCATGAGCCTGAGCCTCTGGGTCACCAGTCCAGTGACATTACCACTATCCCACCGTATCTCCCATCTCTTCGCGGCTTTAATATGGTAGGTGCTTGACTGGTGCGTTACTCAACAGAATATGACAGAGCCACGTAAGGAGATAATCGGGGCAGATAACCAAAGGTTTCGTCAAAGAGGTCGGGTTTAAGGTGTGAGTTAAAAGAATGAGGAGGAGGAGAGGGTTAGGGAAGGGGACTTGTCAGTTTAGTCCAAGGAGCTGGACCCAGAGATGCCAGCTGTGGAATAACTTCCTCCTCTGCTGTTTGACTCATTTGTGTCAATGACAGAATTCTTCCTCCATTTTGTGATTAAATATTGCGGGAAGAGAGGGTCATGTTGTCAAAGTTTTTAATCTTGCATTCATCAGGACTTTGCTGCATTGACTTGCCGATCAGCACCCATTTCTCCTGTATAATAAATTGATTGTTTGGAATTTGGTGGTATTGTGTTAGTCCAGATGAGTGCAAGATAAAAACTTCAGCAACATGTCTCTCTTTTCAGCAAGATCCAAGTTCTGTCACACCAAGCGATGGACAGAAAATTATTGCCCTGTTTGATCCAAACCAAAGACTCCGCTCCCTAGTATTTCCTTCCTAATCGCCTTCCTCCTCTTTCACTCTTCTCCCTCCCCTCCCCTCCCTCCCTCCCCCTCCCTCCCTTCCTCCCTCCCTCCCCCTCCCTCCTTCCCTCCTCCCCCTCCTCCCTCCCACCCCCTCCCTCCCTCCCTCCCCCCCTCCCTCCCTCCCTCCCTCCCTCCCCCTCCCTCCCTCCCTCCCCCTCCCTCCCTCCCTCCCCCTCCCTCCCTCCCTCCCCCCCCTCCCCCTCCCTCCCCTCCCTCCCCTCCCCTCCCTCCCCCTCCCTCCCCTCCCCCCCCTCCCTCCCCCTCCCTCCCCCTCCCTCCCCCTCCCTCCCCCTCCCTCCCCTCCCTCCCCCTCCCCCCCCCTCCCTCCCCCTCCCTCCCCCTCCCTCCCCCTCCCCGCCCCCCCCTCCCCTCCCCCGCCCCCCTCCCCCTCCCCCTCCCCTCCCCCCTCCCCCTTCTCCCCTCCCCCTTCCCCCCTCCCTTCCCCCCTCCCTTCCCCCCCCTCCCTTCCCCCCTCCCTTCCCCCCCTCCCTTCCCCCCTCCCTTCCCCACCTCCCTTCCCCCCTCCCTTCCCCCCTCCCTTCCCCCCCTCCCTTCCCCCCTCCCTTCCCCCTCCCTTCCCCCCTCCCTTCCCCCCTCCCTTCCCCCCTCCCTTCCCCCCTCCCTTCCCCCCTCCCTTCCCCCCTCCCCTTCCCCCCCTCCCTTCCCCCCCCTCCCTTCCCCCCTCTCCCTTCCCCCCCCTCCCTTCCCCCCCCTCCCTTCACCCCCTCCCTCTCCCCCCCCTCCCTTCCCCCCCCCTCCCCTTCCCCCCCCCTCCCTCCCCCCCTCCCTTCCCCCCCCCCTCCCTTCCCCCACCTCCCCTCCCCCCCCTCCCTTCCCCCCCCTCCCTTCCCCCCCCCTCCCTTCCCCCCCTCCCCCCCCCCTTCCCCCTCCCCTCCCTTCCCCCCTCCCCTCCCTTCCCCCCTCCCCCTCCCTCCCCCCTCCCCTCCCTCCCCCCTCCCCTCCCTCCCCTCCCTCCCCCTCCTCCCCCCTCCCTCCCCCCTCCCCCTCCCTCCCCCCTCCCCTCCCTCCCCCTCCCCCTCCCTCCCCCCTCCCCCTCCCTTCTCCCTCCCCCTCCCTCCCCTCCCCCCCTTCCCCCCCTCCCCCCTCCCCCTCCCCTTCCCCCCCTCCCCCCCTCCCCCCCTCCCCCCCTCACCCCCCTCCCCCCCCTCCCCCCCTCCCCCCCCCCTCCCCCCTCCCCCCCCTCCCCACCTCCCCACCTCCCCCTCCCTCTCCCTCCTCCCCGTCCCCCCTTCTTCCCTCCCTCCCTCTCTCTCTCTTCTCTTTCCCCTCCTCTGTTTCTTCTCCTTCTCCCCCCCCCTCTCTCCTTCCCTCCCTCTCTTTCTCTCTCTTCTCCTTCCCCTCCTTCTCTCCTTTACCCCCCTCCTCTCTCCTTCCCCCTTTCTCCTTTCCCCCCCTTCCACCCCCCCCCCCCTCTCCTTCCCTTCCACTCTCTTACTCAAACATATTGTTTCCCATCTTTAAACTGATGGAACCCTTCTCTTGTACCGAGTATGAATCTGCTCCTGAGGTACTGATTTTACAGCAGATGTTTATTGTGTCATCAATCACAATATATCAATCAAATGAAGAGTTGTGGCTATTTAGAAACATGATGTGGTGTCTCCCTGTCTTGGATGATGATGGGAGTCTTGTCATGGGAAATGGCATGCTGTACTACAGCTTGGTTAGGACATAAGAATATAAGATTATCAAGAATAGGACCAGGAGTAGGCCATTCGGCCCCTAGAGCCTGTGCTGCCATTCGATGTGATCATGGCTAATCCGATTGTGATCTCAACTCCACTTCCCTGTCTACCCCCATAATCTTCAACCCCCTTATCCATAAAGAAATCTGTTTATCTCAGCCTTGAACATATTCAGTCAGCCATAGACTCCACTGCTGTCTGGCGGGGGGGGAATTCCAAACACGAAACCACTCTGAGCAAATTCCTCCTCATCTCCGTCTTAAATAGAAGATCTCGTGACACATTCCCTGTTAAACCTCTTCACCGGAATTCACATGGACAGCAGAAACACAGACATCAACTGATAAACTCCATCTCTCTTTTGAACAGCACCTCCTCTCACAGGGGAGGCAATGACTGAGTGGTATTATCGCTAGACTATTAATCCAGAAACTTAGCTAATGTCCTGGGGACCCCGGGTTCGAATCCCGCCACGGCAGATGGTGGAATTTGAATTCAATTTTTAAAAAATCTGGAATTAAGAATCTACTGATTGTCGATTATTGGAAAAACCCATCTGGTTCACTAATGTCCTTTAGGGAAGGAAATCTGCCGTCCTTACCTGGTCTGGCCTACATGTGACTTCAGAGCCACAGCAATGTGGTTGACTCTCAACTGTCCTCGGGCAACTAGGGATGGGCAATAAATGCTGGTCCAGCCTTTGACGCCCATGTCCCATGAATGAACTTAAAAAAAAAAATCCACTCGTTGAGTATTAAATGCCTTGGTCGAATAATATAGGGGAGACAATGGTGGATCGTAGGATGTGGAACATGCCTGCTTTCATGTTCCGTTTTGATGGGTGCCAATCACTAGCTTAGTGACAGATGAAGATTCCTGACTTCTGTTTGTCACAGAAGGAACACTAAGAGATTAATGCAGCCTGTGTGTTAGGACTAGCCCTGCGAGATCGAGCCGTGATATTTTGACACTACATTCATTGTGAATGAAGCACCGTTTCTTTCCGGGATGATTCGATGAAAAGCGATAACTGTACCATTTCCCTAAAATGCAAATGAGAGACCCCAGTTTGACCCTGTCAGGCCTGAACATTGCAAATCAGTACAACACAAAGTGAAAGCTATGGGAAAGCGGACACCATGTTGGTTTAACCCAGCCCAGCCTTCCTGCCTCTCCCACAATCTCCCCCCATTACCCTGCTTCACACCCCTCCGCACTCCCCTTCCCTATTAAACACTCTGCGCTTGGGGTTGTGTTTGCATTCACTCTCGCGTTCTATCATGAATATTGTTCCTTTAGCCCCAACACAAATCAGCAGCAAGTTTCTTAAAAGTGGGATCATTCTGTAAGGAACTAAATAACAATTCCCATTCTGCCCCATTCCTCTCCTGAATTTCATTAAATGTGGTTCCCCCGTAGCTCCAACGTCTCTTTCCCACAGCTTACTCCACCCCCACCACGGTATTGCCCCAGATCCTCCAATCTGTATAATCTCATTTAAATATAAGCGACTTTGTGTCATTTGTTCAAATATAGCTTTGGTTGGCAACCCTTTATGAACTTTAATGTCTTTAAATTGAACAGTCTCTGTTTTGAAGGTAGAATCATAGAATCTGTACAGTGCAGAAGGAGGCCATTCGGCCCATCGGGTTTGCACCGACCACAATCCCACCCAGGCCCTATTCCCGTAAGCCAATGCATTTACCCTGCTAATCCCCCTGACACTAGGGTCAATTTAACATGGCCAATCGACCTAACCCGCACACCTTTGGACTGTGGGAGGAAACCCACACAGGCACGGGGAGAGTGTGCAAACTCCACACAGACAGGAGCCCTGGCACTGTGAGGCAGCAGTGCTAACCACTGTGCCACCGTGCCGCCCCAGGCTGTTTATCAGGCTGTCATCTTTGAATCCATGAGTCTGTTGGAGAGAGTCAGACCAGAATCCAAGATGTGCGGGTTAGGTTGATTGGCCATGCTAAATTGATCCTAGTGTCAGGGGGATTAGCAAGGTAAATATGTGGGGTTACGTGGATAGGGCCTGGGTGGGATTGTGGTCGGTGCAGGCTCGATGGGCCAAATGGCCTCTTTCTGCACTGTAGGAAATCTATGATTCAGGCAGCTCTTACACTGTGAGAAATGACCCCAAATCGCTTCTCGGCCTTTTGACTCGGATCACGGTAGCACAGTGGTTAGCACTGCTGCCTCACAGCTCCAGGGTCCCGGGTTCGATCCTGGCTTGGGTCACTGTCTGTGTGGAGTTTGCACATTCTCCCCGTGTCTGCGTGGGTTTCCTCCGCTGTTCCGATTTCCTCCCACAGTCCAAAGATATGTGGGTTAGGTGGATTGGCTATGCTAAATTGCCCCTTAGTGTCAGGGGGACCAGCTAGGGTAAATGCATGGGGTTATGGGGATAGGGCATGAGTGGGATTGTGGTCGGTGCAGACTCGATGGGCTGAATGGTCTCCTTCTGCACTGTAGGGTTCTATGATTCTGTGATCAAGCGTCAGATCAAGCCTAAGATTGGGCGCAATGTCTTATTCTGTCAGCTTGGATCTTGTTTGTCTCTCTTGTGGGACCATGAATTGAATTTGGTTTTTGAAGGCAGCAAGGTGATGGGTTTGGTTTTACCCGGTCCACTCTGCGCATTGACTTTGTAAATTTAGCAATGGAGTAAAAACTTTTTAAAAAAAAGTATATTATTGTCTAAACGTTGACACAACAATTCCACACTCGTACTGTGGATGCTGGAAATCTGGAGTGAAAATAGACGGTACTGGTAACACTCAGCAGGTCTGGCAGCATCTGCAGAGAGAGAAACAGAGATGAAAGGTGAGATTTTCCAGCCGCGTGCGCCCTAAGATAGGAAATTCCCACCGGAGGTCAATGGACCTTTAGATCGCTGTCAAACTTCCTGTCCCGCCTGCTACGATTCCCACGGCGGGCGGGACAGGAAAATTCCACCCAACGTTTCGAGTCCAAAATGATTCAGCTCCGCAGAAGAATCACGTTGAACTCGGGGTTGACTCGGTTTCTTTATTCACAGATGCTGCCAGACCTGCTGAGCATTTCCAGCACTTTCTGCCTTTATTCCAAACTATATATTATTTTCTTATGGGGCTGCCCAAATGAACAAATATAAAACTTTCTGCCCCTCCCCCCCATAAGTAAACAGC
This sequence comes from Mustelus asterias, assembly GCF_964213995.1. Taxonomy (NCBI): domain Eukaryota; kingdom Metazoa; phylum Chordata; class Chondrichthyes; order Carcharhiniformes; family Triakidae; genus Mustelus; species Mustelus asterias. Next base: position 6,880,711 of record NC_135809.1, read on the forward strand.
AACAAAACTAACCTCATAGAAACCCTACAGTGCAGAAGGAGGCCATTCGGCCCATCAAGTCTATACCGACAACAATCCCACCCAGGCCCTATCACCACAACCCCGCATATTTACCCGCTAATCCCTCTGACCTACACATCTCGGGACACTATGGACAATTTAACATGGCCAATCAACCTAACCCGCACATCTTTGGACTGTCGGAGGAAACTGGAGCACCCGGAGGAAACCCACGCAGACACGGGGAGAACACAGAAAGTGATCCAAGCCATGAATCGAACCCAGGTCCCTGGAGCTGTGAGGCAGCAGTGCTGACCACTGTGCCACCGTGCTGAGCTCTGAGCAACAAATTGGGAAAAATATACGGAACTCTGGTGGGAATCTGGTGATCTTGGGGATGTGGTGTTACCCACTTGGTACTCTCTGGGGTGCCAAGATCCCAAACTGAAAGCTTACATTTAGGGGAAATTTCCCCATTTTATTGCTGGAAGGAAGCTTGCTCTCTTGGGGTATCACTCGGTTGCACTCCTGGCATTCAGGCTGTGAGCCACCACCACCCTCTCCCCCCCACCACCCTCTCCCCCCCCCCCCCCCCCCCACCACCCTCTCCCCCCCCCACCACCCTCTCCCCCCCCCACCACCCTCTCCCCCCCCCACCACCCTCTCCCCCCCACCTTCCCCCCCCGGCTCAATGCTGCAGACAATTGTTATTTTGCGTGTTTGATAATGATCAGTGTCATTGTCAATTGCTCTGACTCGTTGTCCAGAAATATTATAATCCTCTCTGCTCCATGTTCCTGTTTCTCTTTCAACTTCACTGAGATGTTAACCGTAGCTCTGAAACAGCACTGTCATTTTTGGACCAGAGGGTTGTGAGTTCGAGTCCCACTCCTCACAGTCAAAAGCCAGGAGGGTTGATGCTCCAGTAGGGAGTGCTGCACTGTCAGAGGTGTTGTCTTTTTGATGAAAACTCCTCCTGCCTTTAAGGTGGGCATTAGTGATCCCGTGTCCATTATATAAAGAATCCCTTTTGACAGCTGCTTCCAAACCCATCATTGCTTTCACCTAGAAGGACAAGAGTGGCAGATAAATGGGAACACCACCACCTGCAAGTTCCCCTCCAACTTGCACACCACCCTGACTTGGAGATATATCGCCGTTCCTTCACTGTCCCTGGCTCTAAATCCTAGAACTCCTTCCCTAACAGCACTGTGGGTGTACCTACACCTCAGGGTCTGCAGCGGTTCAAGAAGGCGGGCTCACCACCATTTCCTTAAGGGCAATTAGAGATGGGCAACAAGTGCTGGCCTAGCCAGTGACGCCCACATCCCATGAACGAATTTAAAAAAAATGAACAAGGGAGTCATCTCCTGTGCTCTGCCCAATAATTTCCCTCCAGTCAACACTAAAACAGATAATCTGATCATTGCTGACTGTGGGAGCTTGCTGTGCACAAATTGACTGCTGTATAACAACAGCAATTACACCTCAAAGGTACTGGTTGTGAAGTGCGTTGTGACATCCTACAGTCAAGAATGGTGCTGTATAAAATGCAAACCTATCTTGGTGCAGTCCTTTGAGATTTAGTACACATCTTGACTTGAGTCACTGAAGCTTCACTCTGTGATCCACACACTTTCACAAACTGGAACAAAACCAGAATACTGCAGGTGCAGGAAATCCGAAATAACTGGAAATACTCATTTGATTTAATTTAATTTATTATTGTCACCTGTATTAACATACAGTGAAAAGTATTGTTTTTGTGCGCTATACAGACAAAGCATACCGTTCATAGAGAAGGAAAGGAGAGAATGCAGAATGTAGTGTTACAGTCATAGCTAGGGTGTAGAGAAAGATCAACTTAATGCAAGATAAGTCCATTCAAAAGCCTGACAGCAGCTGGGAAGAAGCTGTTCTTGAGTCGGTTGGTACGTGACCTCAGACTTTTGTATCTTTTTCCCAACGGAAGAAGGTAGAAAGGAGAATGTCCGGGGTGCGCGGGGGTCCTTAATTATGCTGGCTGCTTTGCCGAGGCAGTGGGAAGTGTAGACAGAGTCAATGGATGGGAGGCTGGTTTGCGTGATGGATTGGGCTACATTCACGACCTTTTGTAGTTTCTTGCAGTTTCAGCAGGTCAGGCAGCATCTGCAGTGAGAGAAGCAGAATTAAAACTGTGTTTCCCTCCACAGCTGTTGCCTGACTGCTCGAGTGCTTTTTATCATCATTTTCTGTTCCGAAGTTAGTTTTTGTTTTGTTTTTTATTAGTTAGCACTGCTGCCTCACAGCGCCACAGGCCCGGGTTCGATTCCTGGCTTGGGTCACAGTCTGTGTGGTTTGCACATTCTCCCCATGTCTGCGTGGGTTTTCTCCGGCTGCTTTGTTTTCCTCCCACAGTCTGAAAGACGTGCTGGTGAGGTGCATTGGCCGTGCTAAATTCTCCCTCAGTGTACCCGAACAGGTGCCGGAGTGTGGCGACTAGGGGATTTTCACAGTAACTTCATTGCAGTGTTAATGTAAGCCTACTTATGACACTAATAAATAAACTTTACTTTAAAACTTTAGGGTCACAAGTAGGCTTACATTAACACTGCAATGAAGTGAAAATCCCCTAGTTTCTCTGAGTTGACTGGAACCCAGAAGAAGCTGGAATTTGTGGGAATGTGTGTGGGGTGTCTGAGCTGGAGTCTGTGAATGTGACACAGCTGTAAGTGCGGCACAGAGTTTGATCTGAACTCTCAGTGCTCTGCGCTGCCTGCTAAAAGATTTTAGCTGTCTGAACTGGTTGAATGCCAAATAAAACAAAGTAAGCTGTGGACACACCCACTGGGAGTACCCTGGAGGAGCCATTTGAAGACGAGAGTTGAAATCCAGGCTACAAACATCCCGTACCCATCCACTTTTCATGTGGTTTGTGATGTTGTTGACTGAGATTTATTTTTCATTTGGCATAGAACCACAGTCTAACCACACAGACCAAGAACTTTAGATTTATTTTAATAAACGTGGAAGAGGCTGAGTGAAGAACTCGATATTTTCCCGCTGACTTTTGTTAATTTAACCATCAGTCCCCAAAAAAGCAATATTGGAAGCGTCAGTTATTAATTAATCATAATTAATGTTAAAACCTTGCATTGGAAATTAAAAAAATACAAAACAAAAATATCTTCCTTGACTGTAAACATCCCAAAGCACTTTACCACCAATGAAGTACTTCTTAAGTGTACTGCTGCTTCTTGTAATAAATGCATATACAATTTTCACCATTATGAATTCTTGCATTTATGGTATAAAGTGCTCACGCTGTAATTACTAGCTAACATCGGGTGGCTCAGTGGTTAGCACCGCTGCCTCACAGCGCCGGGGATCCGTGTTCAATTCTGGCCTCAGGTAACTGTCTGTGTGGAGTCTGCACGTTCTCCCCGTGTCTGCGTGGGTTTCCTCCGGGTGCTCCAGTTTCCGCCCACACTCCAAAGATGTGCGGGTTGGGTGGATTGGCCATGCTAAATTGCCCCTTAGTCTCAGGGGATTAGCAGGGTAAATACGTGGGGTTACGGGGATAGAGCCTGGGTGGGACTGTTGTCGGTGCAGGCTGGATGGGCGGAATGGCCTCCTTCTCCACTGTAGGGATTCTCTCTCAATTCTATCTATATGTAGGAACTTCACTGCCATTATTGGTGGGAGGGTGTCATTACAGCGTGACAAGTTTACATAGAAAGATTGTATTATAAATCGTAGAATCCCGATAGTGCAGAAGGAGGCTTTTCAGCCCATCGAGCCTGTATCAAGAACAATCCTACCCAGGCCCTGTATACGTAACCCCATGTTTTTTTACCTGTCTAATCCCCCTGACACTAAGGGGTAATTTAGCATGGCCAATCCTAACTTGCACATGTTTGGACTGTGGGAGGAAATCGCAGCACCCTGAGGAAACCCACACAGAGATGGGGAGAATGTGCAAACTTCACACAGACAGACACCCAAGGCCGGAATTAAATCCGGGTCCCTGGCACTGTGAGGCAGCAGTGCTAACCACTGTGCCACCGTGCTGCCCAATACGGACATTGACAATATAAAACTAAAGTCAGGATTTAGGGCTTTGGGATGAGGTCTGAATTACATCTGAGTGTCCTGGTCTAATTTCTTTTTGATCTGATTTATTATTGTCGCATGTATTAACATACAGTAAAAAGTATTGTTTCTTGCATGCTATACAGACAAACATACCGTTCATAGAGAAGGAAACAAGAGAGTGCAGAATGTAATGTTACAGTCATAGCTAGGGTGTAGAGAAAGATCAACTTAATGCGAGGTAGGTCCATTCAAAAGTCTGACAGCAGCAGGGAAGAAGCTGTTCTTGAGTCGGTTGGTACGTGACCTCAGACTTTTGCATCTTTTTCCCGATGGAAGAAGGTGGAAGAGAGAATGTCCGGGGTGCGTGGGGGTCCTTAATTATGCTGGCTGCTTTTCCGAGACAGCGGGAAGTGTAGACAGAGTCGATGGATGGGAGGCTGGTTTGCGTGATGGATTGGGCTACATCCACGACCTTTTGTAGTTCCTTGCGGTCTTGGACAGAGCAGGAGCCAGACCAAGCTGTGACACAACCAGAGAGAGTGCGTCCTACGGTGCGTCGATAAAAGTTGGTGAGAGTCCCCATAATTGTCCCCATGTCCTCTAACCCTGCTTCACCTGAAGACTGCATTTGATCTCGACTCTTGTTCTTGTGACCAGAGAATGACTGAAATGTGATACTCTCAGCTACATTGTCTGCAAAAACCAGTGCTAATTCATCCATGATCTTTTAATGCTTATGTAACAGTTGTTGATATCTCTGTGTCAAGGCCATTGTTTGTTAGTGACGGGTAGCAATGGGCACAGGAGCTGGTCTATATGGCAATGCCAAGAAGCTCTGTTTAGTGGTATAGACATTCTATTACTGGACTAATAATCCAGAGGTCATGAATTCAAGCATTAACTCTATTTCTTCCTCCACAGATGCTGCCTGACCTGCTGAGTGTTTCCTCCTTTATCTGTTTCTACTTCAGATTTCCAGCATCAGCTGTGTTTTGCTTTTGTAAAGAACTTGGATCCGATTACAAATCTGTTGATTAGTTGTTCTTGCTCACAAATGTCAGTTTAGGGAAGGGAACCTCATTTTTCTGTCTTTAGTTTCATCCACCACGTGTCGGCCTGTCCAAGTTCTCTTGAAGCCAATCGCCGTCCACCTCGCAGAACACAATAGTTCCAAATTTTGAGCCTTCTGCACGTTTTGAAATTGCGCCCTGCGCACTCAAGTCTAGGTCATTAATATAGAACAGCACAGGAACAGGCCCTTCGGCCCTCCATGTTGTGCTGAACATGACACCAAATTAAACTAATCCCTTCTGCCTGCCCTTGGTCCATATCCATCCATTCCTTGCATATTCATGTGCTTATCTAAAAGCCCCTTAAACGCCCCGATCGTATCTGCCTCCACCACCACCCCTGGCAGCGCGTTCTAGACACCTACCACTCTCTCTGTAAAAAAAGACTTGCCCCTCACACCTCTTCTGAACTCCCCCCCCCCCCCCCCTCACCTTAAGTGTGCGTCACCCTAGCATTCGACATTTCAACTCTGGGATAAAGATTCTGATGTCGACCCTATTTATGCCTCTCATAATTTTATTGACGATATAGTTGAAGGAAAGCAATGATCCTTATACAGATTCCTGAGGATCCCCACTGTGGACCTTCCTCCTGAACAAAAGGCAACCGTTCACCACTATTCTCTTCCCAGTTTGTCAGCCAATTGCATATCGCGGCTATCACTGTCCCTTTTATATTCCCTGGGCTTCCTCTTTGCCGGAAGTCTATAATGTGGCACTTTATCAAAGCAAGTTTCAATTTCCCATTCTGATCTGGAGGTCAGATAGCGATTGCTGGGTTTGATTGTAATGAATGTTCTCCTTTGGTCACAGCTTTGCTGCTGGTCCCCACATCCTGCGTCGAGTGAAGAAACCAAGTGAAATACGGCACAGATCCCTCTCTCTACCCCTCACCCTCTCTCTCCCCCACCCTCTCCCCCTCACCCTCTCTTCCCCACTCACCCTCTCTTCCCCACTCACCCTCTCTTCCCCACTCACCCTCTCTTCCCCCCTCACCCTCTCTCTCTCCCCCACCCTCTCTCTCTCCCCCTCACCCTCTCTCTCTCCCCCACCCTCTCTCCCCACTCACCCTCTCTTCCCCACTCACCCTCTCTCTCTCCCCCACCCTCTCTCTCTCCCCCCACCCTCTCTCTCTCCCCCTCACCCTCTCTCTCTCCCCCTCACCCTCTCTCTCTCCCCCTCACCCTCTCTCTCTCCCCCTCACCCTCTCTCTCTCCCCCTCACCCTCTCTCTCTCCCCCTCACCCTCTCTCTCTCCCCCTCACCCTCTCTCTCTCCCCCTCACCCTCTCTCTCTCCCCCTCACCCTCTCTCTCTCTCCCCTCACCCTCTCTCTCTCCCCCTCACCCTCTCTCTCTCCCCCTCACCCTCTCTCTCTCCCCCTCACCCTCTCTCTCTCCCCCTCACCCTCTCTCTCTCCCCCTCACCCTCTCTCTCTCCCCCTCACCCTCTCTCTCTCCCCCTCACCCTCTCTCTCTCCCCCTCACCCTCTCTCTCTCCCCCTCACCCTCTCTCTCTCCCCCTCACCCTCTCTCTCTCCCCACTCACCCTCTCTCTCTCCCCACTCACCCTCTCTCTCTCCCCACTCACCCTCTCTCTCTCCCCACTCACCCTCTCTCTCTCCCCACTCACCCTCTCTCTCTCCCCACTCACCCTCTCTCTCTCCCCACTCACCCTCTCTCTCTCCCCACTCACCCTCTCTCTCTCCCCACTCACCCTCTCTCTCTCCCCACTCACCCTCTCTCTCTCCCCACTCACCCTCTCTCTCTCCCCACTCACCCTCTCTCTCTCCCCACTCACCCTCTCTCTCTCCCCACTCACCCTCTCTCTCTCTCTCTCTTCCTCACCCTCTCCGATGTCCAGCCTTCATCCTCACTCCATTCTTTTTTCTGTGAAACAAAACATCCTTTTAAAAAATAGACCTGGAAACAGTAGTTTTAGTGAGTCCAGTGTTTGTTCTGAATGGCACACCTACCTATCCATATGTTTGCAAAGATGATAAATTGTGATTCACCTGCCAGTCACCACATCTTGTCTTCCTGTCAGTGACGTCAAGCCAGCAAGACTCGCGCTGGATCAGCTGCTGGTATGAACCTGCTGAGCTGCAATATTCTTTTAGACAGTATTTAGAAATCATAGAAACCCTACAGTGCAGAAAGAGGCCATTCGGCCCATCGAGTCTGCACCAACCACAATCCCACCCAGGTCCTATCCCCATATCCCTACATTTTTACCCACTAATCCCTCTAACCTATGCATCCCGGGACACTAAGGGGCAATTTTAGAATGGCCAATCAACCTAGCCCGCACATCTTTTGGACTGTGGGAGGAAACCGGAGCACCCGGAGGAAACCCACGCAGACACGGGGAGAATGTGCAAACTCCACACAGATAGTGACCCAAGCTGGGAATCGAACCCAGGTCCCTGGCGCTGTGAAGCAGCAGTGCTAACCACTGTGCCACCGCGCCGCCCACTTTGTCCTGTGCTCGCTTCCTGAACACTTCACAGTAAAGCCTGTTGGTCGCAATGTCAGTCAGTCCCAGAATCTCCCATCGTTCTATAATACCCTTCAGAGCATCGGGGCGAAGAGCAAACAGCTTCTGATCCCACAGTTAAAGGAAGACCTCTCCATTGATGAACTGGGCAAACCTTTGCTGACAAACTGATCAAACATATCACCATTTCACTCAGCACCCCTGACTCACCACGTTTCCGGCAATCCAGTTTAAAATGCTCACTAAGACCGGGTGAAAGATTTGGGGGAAATTTCCGCAGAGGGTTGTTTGAGCCGGGCCTGTTTGGCCACAGAGTGAGGTTGAAGCAGAGACAGATCATCTTATGCAAACTAGGATAAATATTATGAAGTTGATGATATATACAGGACCATGCAGAAAAAAACAGGGCAGTGGGATTAGTTTGGGATTGATACAGGGCTATGGGGAGAGAGCAGGGCAGTGGGATTAGTTTGGGATTGTTACAGGGCTATGGGGAAAGAGCAGGGGCAGTGGGATTAGTTTGGGGATTGATACAGGGCTATGGGAAGAGAGTGGGGCAGTGGGATTAGTTTCAGGATTGATACAGGGCTATGGGGAAAGAGTGGGGCAGTGGTATTAGTTTGGGGATTGATACAGGGCTTTGGGAAGAGGGTTGGGGAGTGGGATTCGTTTGCGATTTATACAGGGCTATGAAGAGAGAGCGGGGCAGTGGGATTAGTTTGGGATTATTCCAGGGCTATGGGGAGAGAGCAGGGCAGTGAGATTAGTTTGGGATCGATACAGGGCTATGGGGAGAGGGTCGGGCAGTGGGATTAGTTTGGGATCGATACAGGGCTTTAGGGAGAGGGTGGGGCAGTGGGATTAGTTTGGGATCGATACAGGGCTTTAGGGAGAGGGTGGGGCAGTGGGATTAGTTTGGGATCGATACAGGGCTTTAGGGAGAGGGTGGGGCAGTGGGATTAGTTTGGGATTGATACAGGACTATGGGGAGAGGGTGGGGCAGTGGGATTAGTTTGGGATTGATACAGGACTATGGGGAGAGAGTGGGGCAGTGGGATTAGTTTGGGATTGATACAGGACTATGGGGAGAGGGTGGGGCAGTGGGATTAGCTTTAGTTGCTCTTGAAAAGATCCAACATAACATAAAATGCCCTTGTTGTTATAAACCGGTTTGGCTCTGTTTTTCTGGGTAGGGTGAGAGTTTATTTCATTGGGTGTGAAGGCTTGTATTGAGGGTGGACAATGGAACAAGATCATGAGAAATATTGAAGGAATCCCTGAAACATTCTAGTTTAGAAACTTTGTGAATTGCATGAGGAGGTGTGAGTTCACAGCCCGGGCAGAGTTAAAGTTTGCTTGTGTGCCTCTGTGTGTCATCATCTTGCTGCGATAGCCACATTCCAGCATTGGATACTGGAGTTTTCTCCATTTCCAAATCTACACTCAGGAGTTTTACAAGCCCGAGGCTTTTCAGTATCTCAGCATCTGGGGTCACAAGGCATTTGGGGGTCACAGGTTGACGCTAGGGGCATGGACTGGGGCAGAGCACAAATGTCGGACATTTACAAGGGAGAAAGTGGATGCAGCAGAAATATCAACGGAAGTCACCACTTCTGGACGTGAAATATAATAATCACTTGGTAATACCAAACTTGGAGTATTGCAGAGAAAATTGCTTGGCAATGCCTCAACCAATCAGAACCAACTTGCCAACCAATCAACGCCCCTTTTCTCATATGGCATCAACTGTTCCCTTTGAAATCTGGTTTTCTTGTATTTGTCCTAATGAATGCAAAATGAGAAGCTTTGACGGCATGTCTCTTTTCGTCAGTAGTCAAGGAGCTGGAATATTTCAGTCAGCAGCTCCCAGTGATTGTCCCGCTATTTTAAAACACGTTGGAACTCACCTCTATTAAATGCAAGGCTCTTGATATTCCTTCTCATTGGAGCTGGTGGGGAACTGTCACTATTCCCAGAATTTTCCAGGTTTGTAGTGGGGGCTGAAAATAAAGCTTCACTCGCGGGATCTGACTTTGTAAATTCATTTTGGGGAGGAAACCATCGGAGGGCTAAAGTTAACAATTTTCAAAACCAAAAATTTAATTATTAAACTATTCCTCCCACAAACCACCCCCCCCCCCACTGCCCCTCCCCCCACACACACACACGTACACACACACACACGTACGGACACACACACATGTACACATGAACAGACACACACGTACAGACACACATACGTACACATGAACAGACACATACACACACGTACAGACACACACACGTACAGACACACACATACACGCACACATGTACAGACACATACATACATGTACACACAGACGTACAGACATACACACATGTACAGACACACACACACGGTGTGTAAGTAACAGAAGTGTATGTGATCGAGTGATGTAAAACACAAAGAGTTGGAGATAATAGTTAGATATCTGGGCGGCACGGTAGCACGGTGGTTAGCACTGCTGCTTCACAGCTCCAGGGTCCTGGGTTCGATTCCTGGCTTGGGTCACTGTCTGTGTGGAGTTTGCACATTCTCCTCGTGTCTGCGTGGGTTTCCTCCGGGTGCTCCGGTTTCCTCCCACAGTCCAAAGATGTGCGGGTTAGGTTGATTGGCTATGCTAAAATTGCCCTTAGTGTCCTGGGATGTGTAGGTTAGAGGAATTAGTGGGTAAATATGTAGGGATATGGGGGTAGGGCCTGGGTGGGATTGTGGTCGGTGCAGACTCGATGGGCTGAATGGCCTCTTTCTGTGCTGTAGGGTTTCTAAGATTTCTAAGATTCTAAGATAGTCTGATGGAATCTATAAGTTGGTGACAATTATAGAAACCATATTCTGCTTTGACATGGCTTTTTGTCCAGTAAAAGTTATTTGATGTTTCAGATCTGTGGCAGTCTCTGTAACGATGGTCCAGAACAGTCCAGATCCCTAGACCCGTATCCCACTCCCACGTTCAATCCAAACCTCCTCTATTGGCTTCCAGGCCCCAACAATGGGCACTGCGTAGAGCAGCACACTGTCACTGTTTCGTGTTGTGTGACTCTTGAATCTACTTCCCCATTCCACTTTCACTAACTCTGCCTGCGTACTCTTGTCTTCACTTTTACCCGATTGTTTAAGACACAAGTTTCAGACCCGTTTTTCCCCGGGGAGGCAGTGGCGTGGCAGCAATCTCACTGAACTAGTAATCCAGAGGCCCTGGCTCTGCATTCAAATGGTGAAATTGAAATTTAGTTAATAATTCTGGAATTGTAAAGCTAGCCCCCGTGATGGTGACCATGAAACCATCATCGATTGTTGTAAAAAACCGTCTGGTTCACTAATGGGAAGGAAATGCTAACCCAGTCTGGCCTACCTGTGACTCCAGAGCCACAGCAATGTGGGTGACATTTAACTGCCCCTCTGAAACGGCCGAGCAAGACACTGAGTTCAAAGGCAATTGGGGATGGGCAATCATGGAATGGGCAATCGGGGATGGCCCGGCCAGCAACGCTCAAATCCCATGAAAAAAATAAAAGAAAAATAATGCCACCTTTCTTAATGAAAGGCTAAAGGGGCTTGGACTGCTGCCTCACAGCGCCAGGGACCCGGGTTCGATTCCCAGCTTGGGTCACTGTTTGTGTGGAGTTTACACGTTCTCCCCGTGTCTGCGTGGGTTTTCTCCGGGCGCTCCAGTTTCTTCCCACAGTCCAAAGATGTGTGGGTTAGGTGGATTGGCCGTGCTAAATTGCCCCTTAGTGTCAGGGGGACTAGCTAGGGTAAATGCATGGGGTTATGGGGATAGAGCCTGGATGGGATTGTGCTCGGTGCAGACTCGATGGGCCGAATGGCCTCCTTCTGCACTGTAGGGATTCTATGATTTTATAAACCTCCATGTGAATCAGTAAACACAGGCAGAGAGTGATTGGGAGATTAGCAGATGCTGTCTTATCGTGGAGACATTGAATTTTTCTCAAGTCCTCTTCTTTCGTACAGGATATTAAAGCTTTCTTAAAATGGTAATGTAATAGGAAGCGTCTGTTTGTGCTGACTGAGGGATGATGCGTTGTCTCATTCTCTTCTTTGTTTTACTGCAGGGATCCTGAGCCTGCCTGAGAGTCTGAATCTGAACAGGGAGATGGGCAAGTCGGAGGGAACCCCGATGTATAGTCAGTCCGAGCTCCGAGCTATCGAGCAGTCTTTACTGGTAACTCGTGTGGGGAGCATTGCTGAACTCAGTAAGGAAAGAATTTAATCATTCAAGCGTTTCCATCGTTCCGCACCGTTCCAGCACACTGCACAAGTGTGTAAACAATGCTTTAATTTCTGAGACTTTATTAATGCGAACATGCCTTTCATGCATCGAGCCTCCGATTTCAGAGTTTGAGTTGTATTTGTCACTAGCACGGTGTCAGAAAATATCACCGTCGTACTGTTCAAACATTGAATTCATCATAGAATCCTGACAGTGCAGAAGGAGGCCATTCGGCCCACCGTGTCTGCACTGACTCTTACCCAGGCCCTATCCCCATAACCTCACGTATTTACCCCACTAATTCCCCTAACCCAATATATCTTGGGATACTAAGGGGCAATTTAGCCTGGCCAATCCACCTAAGCTACACATCTTTGGACTGCGGGAGGAAACCGGAGCACCCGGAGGAAACCCACTCAGACACGGGGAGAATGTGCAAACTCCACACAGACAGTGACCCAAGCCGGGAATCGAACCCGGATCCCTGGCGCTGTGAGGCAGCAGTGCTAACCCACTGTGCTACCGTGCCGCCCCATCCTCAGTGTTTCTCCTGTTGGTGTGAAGGAGAACGCTTTACAGCAAAATTGCCCTCAAATCGTTTCGGGGGCAACTTGATAACACACTGGGAGTAGCAGCAAAGTGTCACTGGGCTATTAATCCAGAGGTGCATGTTCTGGGGACAGGTGTTCAAATCCCATTGATGCTGCTAGGTTTCGTTAATAAATCTGAAATAAAAAGCTGGACTCTTTCATAATCATTGTGAAGCATTGTCATAATAACCTACCTGATTCATTAACGCTCTTTAGGAGAAGAAATTTGACCCACCTGTGACTCCAGACCCACAGCAATGTGGTTGATCCTTAACTGCCCTCTGAACTAGCCAAGCGAGACTCTCAGTTGTAGACAACTCACCAGCACCTTCTCAAGGGCAATTAGGGATGGGCAATAAACGCTGACCTAGCCAGCGACGCCACATCCCAAATACAAATTTTAAAAAACACTTGAGGAGAGAGCAAGGCATTTCTGGATTAGTACGGGTTAAGTTATCTTTGATTCATTGCCAAGTGCAAGGACTGCAAGAGTAAATGGGATTGATGCTGACTCAGCCAGGATTTATTAACAAACTGACTTTAAATTCCTCCAGCTGTCCCCTAGTGGTGGACAGATTCAAAGGGCTGAATGGCCTCCTCCTGTTCCTACTTTCCTGAGAACCAATCATGTCGTTGGCGGCACAGTGGTTAGTGGTGACACGGTGGCACAGTGGGTTAGCACTGCTGCCTCACAGCGCCAGGGACCCGGGTTCGATTCCCGGCTTGGGTCACTGTCGATGTGGAGTTTGCACATTCCCCCCGTGTCTGCATGAGTTTCCTCCGGGTGCTCCGGTTTCCTCCCACACTCCAAAGATGTGCGGGTTAGGTTGATTGGCCATGCTAAATTGACCCTTAGTGTCAGGGGATTAGCAGGCTAAACATGTGAGATTACAGGAATAGGGTCTGGACGGGATTGTGGTTGGTACAGACTCGATGGGCTGAATGACCTCCTTCTGTACTGTAGGGATTCTATGAATTCTATTCTCTGTCGCTCAGGGTTGGGAGCAATGCTCCAAATGATCTGGACTTAAATATCAGGGTGACTTTGAAATTCTCTGATGGCATTGTGGAGTTATGTGGAGCATAACACTGGGTAGGATTGTGAAGGGAAGTTATATCCAGGCTGGTCAACCCGACAGTTAGACGCTGGATTAATTTGAATGGGAAATTGTAAAATGCTGCATTTTTGGTGTGAGATTAAAGAGAAGGAAAATGCATTAAACTGTGAAACTTCCAAAGGAAAGGAACAGCCAAAGTACACAAATGTTGCAAAGTGGAAACTAGTTGATGAAGTTTAAAAAAAGTTTAAAAGAGTAAGAGGTGATTTGTAGAGTCATACAGCGCAGAACAGGCCCTTCAGCCCATCGAGTCTGCACCTACAATAACTATCATTAAAGGCGCGCTAATCCCATTTTCCTGCGCTTGTCCCATATCCCTGAATGTTATGATTGAAAGACATAATATCCTGAAGGTTCTTGGCAGGGTCAATGTGGAGAGGATGTTTCCTCTTGTGGGAGAATCTAGAAGAGGGGTCACTGTTTAAAAATAAAGGGTCACTCATTTAAAACTGAGATGAGGTGAGGTTTTTTTCTCTCTGAGAGTCATGAGTTTTTGAAATTCTCTTCCTGAGAAGGTGGTGGAAGTACGCGTTGAATATTTCTGAGGCAGAGTCATAGAGGTTTACAGCATGGAAACAGGCCCTTCGGCCCAACTTGTCCATGCTGCCCTTTTTTTAAAAACCCTAACATAGTCCCAATTGCCCGCATTTGGCCCATATCCCTCTATACCCATCTCACCCATGTAACTGTCTAAACGCTTTTTAAAAGACAAAATTGTCCCCGCCTCTATTACTACCTCTGGAGCTTGTTCCAGACACTCACCACCCTCTGTGTGAAAAAACTGCCCGTCTGGACCCTTTTGTATCTCTCCCCTCTCACCTTAAACCTATGCCCTCTAGTTTTAGACTCTCCTACTTTTGGGAAAAGATATTGACTATCTAGCTGATCTGTGCCCCTCATTATTTTATAGACCTCTATAAGATCACCCCTCAGCCTTCTACTCTCCAGAGAAAAAAGTCCCAGTCTATCCAGCCTCTCCTTATAACTCAAACCAACAAGTCCCGGTAGCATCCTAGTAAATCTCTTCTGCACTCTTTCTAGTTTAAGAATATCCTTTCTATAATAGGACGGCCAGAACTGTACAGAGTATTCCAAGTGTGGCCTTATCAATGCCTTGTACAACTTCAACAAGACGTCCCAACTCCTGCATTCAATGTTCTGACCAGAGGTGAATAGATTCTTGGTAAGTGATAGGTTATCGGGGTAGGCGGGTGCAGATATGAGGTTAGTATCAGATCAGCCATGGTCTGATTAAATGGCAGAACAGGCTCAAGGGGCTGAATAGGATTCTGCACGTTCTCCCCATGCCTGTGTGGGTTCCTCTGGGTGCTCCAGTTTCATCCCACAGTCCAAAGATGTGCGGGTTAGATGGATTGGCCATGCTAAAATGACTCTTGGTGTCAGGGGGATTAGCAGGGTAAATATGTGGGGTTATGGGAATAGGGCTTGGGTGGGATTGTGGTCGGTGCAGACTCGATGGGTCAAATAACCTCCTTCTGTACTGTAACGATTCTATGATCTACTGTTCCTAATTCAAATGTTTGTAAAAATCCAAGGTTTTATAAATAGGGCCACAGACTTGAAAAGCAAAAGGGTAATGTTAAGACAACATAATGTAATGGACACGTAATGTACAGACAACCGATTATGTCTCAATTATGGAAAGTCCAGTTCTGGGTGCCTTTAGGAAGATTTTTTTATTTTTTGAAAGAACAAAGAAAATGACAGCACAGGAACAGGCTCTTCGGCCCTCCAAGCCTGCACCGACCATGGGATGTGGGCATTGCTGGCAAGGCCAACTTCTGTTGCCCATCCCTAACTGCCCTTAAACTGAGCTGCTTGCCACACCATTTCAGAGAGCACTGAAGAGTCGGCCACAAGTCGGTTAACAGGGTCTTTTGAGACCTCAAGGGGTGGTTAATCCCTGCCATTTTGTGAGTTGTCCCAGGCCCAGGCAAGGGGCTGATACTTGTAATAAGTCTTCGGAGGTAGAAGTCCCTTCGCCAAAGTCCCTTCATTTACAAACTCTGACAGCAGTACACAGAGTGCTCGCAGTCAGCAGTCTACCTCCGGGAGTGCCAGAGGAACTGACACTCTTGGTTAAATACAAGGCAAAGACTCCCTGATTGGCCCATCAATTGGATCCTTAATCAGCGAGTTCATACTCCAATAGGCCAACCTCAAAGGCTGATTGAAATCATCACATACTCAGGATCACGGAGTCTTGGCCAACAGCGGAACCTGTGATTTTTCGGTGGTGATGGTGGAATCTTGGCGGGACAATGGTTGCTTCCAGGCAGATGAGGATCCTTCAGAAAGAGGACTTGTGTTGCCTTTAAGCAGACATGAAGGAAGCAGCAGGAAACCGCCCGATGGACTCCCTTCCTTCGTTATATTACTCACTGAAGTTGCAAGTAATAGCAATGGAAGAGAAAAGTGCCAAACCACAACTCGGGAAGAAATGAGCACAGGAGCTGTCCCGAGGCTGATCACTCGCACTTTAGGAAGGATGTCAAGGCCATGGAGAAAGCAAGGCCATCTCTCAAACCAGCCTCCCATCCATTGACTCTGTCTACACTTCCCGCTGCCTCAGAAAAGCAGCCATAATAGTCTAGGACCCCACGCACCCCGGACATTCTCTCTTCCACCTTCTTTCGTCGGGAAAAAGATACAAAAGTCTGAGGACACGTACCAGCCGTTTCAAGAACAGCTTCTTCCCTGCTGCCGTCAGACTTTTGAGTTGATAAGTTGATCTTTCTCTACACCCTAGCTATGAGTGTAACACTACATTCTGCACTCTCTCCTTTCCTTCTCTATGTACGGTATGCTTTGTCTGTATAGCACGCAAGAATCAATACTTTTCACTATGTTAATACATGTGACAATAATAAATCAAATCAAGGTGCAGAAGAGATTTACTGAGTCGAATGGAGGGATGAGGGGGTTTAGATTTGAGGAATGATTGTGATTGTTCTCATTTGACAAAATCATTAAATGTTTTGATCAAGCAATTAGGAGAAATTGATTTCCACTAATTGGTGTCATAGAGTCATAGAGGTTTACAGCATGGAAACAGGCCCTTCGGCCCAACTTGTCCATGCCGCCCTTTTTTTAAACCCCTAAGCTAATCCCAATTGCCCGCATTTGGCCCATATCCCTCTATACCCATCGTACCCAAGTAACTGTCTAAATGCTTTTTAAAAGACAAAATTGTACCCACCTCTACTACTACCTCTGGCAACTTGTTCCAGACACTCACCACCCTCTGTGTGAAAAAACTGCCCCTCTGGACACTTTTGTATCTCTCACCTTAAACCTATGCCCTCTAGTTTTAGAATTCCCCTACCTTTGGTGAGTCTGTGACTCAAGGGCATAAACTGCCGAGAGAGGGGGAGAGAATTTGATTCACAGGAGGGTTGTTGGGATGTGGAATTTGCAGCCAAAACAGGAGTAGAAACATGAGCAGCTTTTACAAGGAGAGTTGGTAAGTCTGTATGAATGATTGTCTGTAGGGTCAGAGATTGGGACTGTATCACTTTCTGAAAGCTGGCAGAGGCACGGAGGACTGAATGGCCTCTTTCTGTGCTGTAACATTGGGAAGAGGTGCAGCTAATGTACACACCGCGACAATCATCAATGAGGTGTTTGATCAATTCATCTGACTGGTGATGTTCGAAGGAAGAATGTTGACCAGGACACCAGCAACTTCCTTCTAATTGTGCCACGGGATTGTTTAACTTCCACTTGAACCCAGGGCAGCGGCAATGTTCAGCGTTCTGCGGCCCTCCCTCATTACTCATTCCCGTGTAGTTAGAGACACAGCTCGCTAGCCCAGAGTACCTCATGCTGAGTGAAGCTGGTATCATGGTGTAGATATATCTAAACGTTACAGCATCAAATAGATTTCTTCCCATGCCCCTCACATACAGACTGTTAATGAGGGCCCCAATTTCACTCAGTGAGTTAATTTGAAGCCCACTGCTCACTTCACAAGGCTGCCTGTGAGTCTGTCACACGCAGGCTCTTGTTGCTTCATTTGAGGTGTTCTTGGCTTCCCACCTCCAGTGGTCTTTGTGAAAAAGAAGTCACCCTTTCCCTGACGTTGGTGATTAGAAAGTGTTTTGCGCACTCGATTCACAGCCGCTGTTCCCGTTTCCACGCTCGTCACCTCTGCACAAGCGAAAAGGAACTGCTGGAAAATGATAGCAATTCTTCAGTAACTTCTTGGCCAGCGAGTCTCACTCTGTTGGAAGGAGACAGTTAAACTCCTTGCTGAACCTTGGCAGATTCTAACTTTGAGTAAACCCAACTGAACCTCCTCCCTTCAAAATAGATACAAAAGGTGAGCCAAGTCCCTCATTATTCCACTGAATCATCTATCTCCCAGTGTTTGTTTATCTGTGTCTCCATCGCAATGCTTCATTAAACTCCTCTTCCTTTAACCAGTTCAGTGTCGTTTAGGATGAGTGAATTAAGCAGCTGTGGTCATTCCGTTGTGTTAACCACTTTCTTCAGCATTGCGATGTATCTGGTCTATAATTGCTCTGTCGCTGTGGAACTGGATCGATTAGCCTAACACCCAACTGCTTCAACTTCATCTCAATCTTCTGAAACTGTCCCACCCTGTGGTCTCCCTCTCACCCCTGTCTCTTCCCCACCCCCCCCCCCCCCCCCCCCCCCCCGACCCTATCTCCCCCCTCACCCCGTCTCCCTGTGGCCCTCTCGCCTCCGCCCCTGTCTCCCTCCCTCGCACCCTGTCTCTCCCCCCTCGCCCCTATCTCCCCCCTCGCCCCGTCTCCCTGTGGCCCGGCCTGCCCCCCACCCCCCGGCCCTTGTCTTCCTGTGCACCTGTCGTCATCCCCCCACCCCCCGTCTCTCTCTCTCCCCCTCGCCCCTATCTCCCCCTCCCCCTTGCCCCTATCTCCCCCTTGCCCCATCTGCCTGTGCCACAATGCAGACAGGTGTCTATCATTCACTGAGCCAATCCCGAAACTTGGATGAACTCTGCATTACCCATGAGTGTATAATCGCAGTGTCCCCCCCTGACCCAGCAACCAGCAGGCATGATTTTCACAAGAGTGTTACAAGTGACATGTGCCTTTTGTTTGTGACTGCACTCGGAGTATGGTGTCCAGTTTTGGTCTCCCTATACTTAAGGTAGGAAATACTCACCTGAGAGCAAATGCAGCAAGGGTTGAGTGGACTGGGCGGGGCTGAGTGGATTCTCCTGTGATGAGAGGCTCAGTAAATTGGGTCTTTACTCTCTGGAGTTTAGAAGAATGAGAGAGAATCTCATTGAAGCACGCCAGGGTCTGAGTCGGTTCGATAGAGTAGGTGCTGAGAGCTTGTTTCCCCGGCTAGGGAATCGAGAGGGAATCTAGGGGAGGGATGACGGGCACGGTTCAGGTTAAGGAGGCGACTATTTAGAATTGAAGAGAAATTTGTTCACACAGCGAGTTGCAAATCTTTGGGATTCTCGGTCAACAGGTATATTTAATAAATCGGAGAGTTGGAAGGAAATCAAAGGAATCTGGTGGGGAAGTGGCGTTAAGGTGGAATATTAGCCGTGACCATATTAAATGGCAAGCAGGCTTGAGGAGCAATGAGGGAGACCCGATCCTTTGTAATTTGTAAACTGTAATAAGTCTTCGGAGGCAGAAATCCTTTCACCACAATCCCTTTATTTACAAACTCTAACAGCAGTGCACAGAGTGCCAGCAGTCAACCTTCGGGGGTGCCAGAGGAACTGACACTCCTGGTTAAATGCAAGGAAAAGACTCCCTGATTGGCCCATCGATTGGATCCTTAATCAGAAGTTCATACTCCAATAGGCCAACCTCAATGGCCTGATTGAAGTCATTACAGAATACTTACCTGCGTGTACCCAGAATTTCACTGTGCATTGTGTTCTTGTGAGTTCACCAGCTGCAGCTAAGTATGGCAGGACTGATGAAGTTATGCAAGCTTTAACACTATCTCCCAGTCCTGTCGCCATCTGTTGTTTATCTGCCCCCCAGCCTCCAACCCTGTAAATCGTTGCAGAGCGTCCTTGACACAGTTTTGATGGTCGTCATCACATGACTGCTGCTTGTTTGGCTGTTGCTTTAAAAAGTGTCTTGTTTTACTGAATGCCAAGGTTAACGCTTCCAAAATGTTATGGAAGAAAAAGGCGTCTGTAAATGCTTTTAACAAATGCACTTCATAAATACAAACTTCTGTTTTAAAAACATTAGATTATTAAATAGACCGCTCTCTTAACATGGTGAGTGAAGGCTCGTGAATAGCAAGGTCTTCCAATGTTCTGTAGTTGTTCTCTGCTCCAGGGACTGTAAGCCCAGTTTATGGAATCTCTTCTCATGATCTAACCCTGGGGGTCTTGGTGGGGTCCTGGCAGCTTTCTGGTATATCTGTGATATGTTCCTTCCAAGGTCGACACTAAGCCTAAGGTGTAGTCTCCAGAGTTGTGTACAGTTCTCCAATATAGACCTAACCAGAGCTTTGTATAGATTCACAGAACATCCTTTCCTTTATATTCTGGCTCTCCAGTTATGAAGGCTAACGTTTTGAATATTGTTGTACCTGTCCAGATGATCCTGTAGATAATGAATCCTTACATCTCTTGGGACCGCCACTGTTTCTGGCTTTCCACCATTTAAATAATACACACATTTATCCCTTTTGATCCAAAATATTGTATTCTGGATAGCCAGTTGGCAAAGGACAATATTGGAGTGAGTCTTAACATTTATTTACGGAATGAAACATTGCAAACATATACCTCCTAACCCAACCTAATGACTCTCTGAGAGAAGAAATTCCTCCTCGCCTCCATCTTAAACGGGAGATCCCTTATTTTGAAACTGCCCCCCCCCCCCCAGTTCCAGACTCCCCCACAAGGGGAAACATCCTTGGAGCATCCACCCTATCAAACCCCCTCAGAATCTTGTATGTTTCAATAAGATCACCTCTCATTCTTCTAAACTCCAGTGAATAACGTCCCAATCTGCTCAACCAGATGTTAGAGGTAGGTTCTTTACTCAGAGAGTAGTAAGGGCGTGGAATGCCCTGCCTGCAGCAGTGGTGGACTCGTCAACGTTGAGAGCGTTCAAGTGGTTATTGGATAAACATGTGGATGATATTGGAATAGTGTAGATTAGAGGGGCGTTAGATTGGTACCACTGGTCGGCGCAACATCGAGGGCCGAAGGGCCTGTACTGCGCTGTTATGTTCTATGTTCTAATCCTCATTAAACAAACCCTCCACCACAGGAATCAGGCGAGTGAATCTTCTCTGAACTGCTCCCAATGCAAGTGTATCCCTCTTTAATAAGGCGACCAAAACTGTGACCTCATCAATAACTAATATCAAAAGAAAGAACCTAGCAACAGGAGTGGACCATTCGGCCCATCGAGCCTGGTCCACCATTCAGCTAGACCATGGCTGATCATCTACCTCAACACCACTTTCCCACACTATCTCCATATCCTTGGACACCATTAATCTCCAGACATTACCAATCACTGTCTTGAATGTGCTCAGAGACTGAGCTTCCTCTGGGATAGAGAACACCCTCTGGATGAAGAAACCTCTGCTCATCTGAGTGTTAAATGACGGACCCTTCATTCTGAGACTGTGCCCCTCCCCATTTATTCTAGATACCAACTCCTCTTCAAAAGCTGATGGAGACATTCTTCCTGCATCTACCCTGCTGGGCCCTGTCAGAATTTTGTACACTTCATTGAGATCACCTCTCATTCTTCTAAACTTGAGAGAACAGGGGCCCAGTCTGCTCAATCTCTCCTCATTGGCATCCCAGGAATCAGTCTGCTGAACTTCTGTTCCACCCTCTCTGTGGCAAATATATCCTTCCTTATGTTGGGGAGCCAAGGCTTCACCCGCTATTCCAGATGCGGGCTCACAAAGTTTTATATAACTGGAGCAAGATTACGGCAAAGATAAGGAAAGACACCCCCCCCCCCCCCCCCCCCCCCAAACTCTGGTGTTCAAAATCATCCACTTCTCACAGCTGTGTCTAATCACTGAATACATCTTTAAATTCCATTAACTAAAGGACCCCGGATCTAAGTTTGATATTTGAATTTTTTTCAGCAGAATGATCAATGCATTCTGAGCTGTTAAATGGCAAATTAACTTTAACACAAATAAATGTGAGGGAAAAGTCGTAACATCATAGAGTCATAGAGGTTGACAGCATGGGAACAGTCCCTTCGGCCCAACCTGTCCATGCCGCCCAGTTTTTAACCACTAAGCTAGTTCCAATTGCCCGCGTTTGGCCCATATCCCTCTCTATCCATCTTAACCATGCAACTGTCTAAACGTATATACCCGCCTCTACTACTATCCCTGGCAGCTTGTTCCAGACACTCGCCACCCTCTGTGTGAAAAAATTGCCCCTCTGGACCCTTTTGTATCTCTCCCCTCTCACCTTAAACCTATGCCCTCTAATTTTAAACTCACCTGCACCTTAGCAAATAAGAAACTGAATTGTGTAGAAGATGTAAAGGGATCAAGACTGAGGGATGCAGATGAAGTCAGCAAGCAGTAAAAATTGCTGACAGAGCACTGGGAGTTGTCTTTTTTTGTGTGGGCACCACTGGCAAGTCCAGCATTTGTTGCCCATCTTTAGTTGCTCTTGAACTGAATGTCTCACTTGGACAATTTCAGAGTCAAGAGTCAGACACATTGTTGTGGCTCTGGAGTCACATGTAGGCCAGACCAGGTAAGGACGGCAGATTTCCTTCCCTAAAGACATTAGTGAACCAGATGGGTTTTTACAAAGATCGATGATAGTTTTGTGGTCACCCTTACTGATCTAGCTTTATATTCCAGATTTTATTAACTTAATTTAAATTCCACCAGCTGCTGTGGTGGGATTTGAACCCATGTCCCCAGAGTATTAGCCTGGGTCATCTGGATTACTAGTCCAATGATATTCCCACTACACCTTCTTGGGTGTAGAATTGAAAAGTAACAAAATGATGCTAAGCTCGTACAGAAACTGGCCCGGCTGTATTAACAGAGCTAACAGAGCTGGGCACATTCTGTTCTCCATGATATAAAAAATATAGCAGAATGGGGAAAAAAAGTTACAAAAAAATTGGTAGCCGAATTGAGAGACTGCAGCTTTGGGAGAGATTAAACCGGTTGGTGCGTTTTCCTTCAGAAAATGGAAGATGTGGAGATGACCAGATTGCAATCTTTAAAATGATGAATGTATCGGACAAGGTGGCTGTGAGAAATGTTGCCACTGGTGGGAGAATCTAAAACAAGAGGCCATAGGTGCAAGATAGTTACTAATAAATAAATTCAACAGAACATTTTGGAGAAATTCCTTTCCCCAGAAAGTGATTAGAATGTGGAACTCTCTGCCACGGGAAGCGATCGAGACACATAGCTTAGATGTTATCAGAAGGAAATCCGAAGTCCTGCGAGGAGAAATAGTTCTTTGTCTCTGTCTCTCCCTCTCTCTGGAGGCTGCTGTTTGGGACCTGCGAGGAGAACTAGGTCTCCCTCTCTCCAGAGGAGTTGTGGAGACTCGAGGATCAGCAGCCCAAATACAAGCTTATAAACCTGTGTGGCTAACTGATTTTGAAGAGGGGTTGAAATCTGGAGGAGGAACATTTCTTGAATTAGAACTAATAGAGATAGGTTAGCAGTTAAGAATTGTAACTTGTCATGTTTACTTATGTCAATTGGTAAAAGTTAAACCAATTCATTTGTTATCGTTAAACTTTATTGTTAAATAAAGTTTATTTGATAAAAGCTTTCTAGTGTGTCAATAGAATCGCACCTGGAGTGAAATATCTTATCCTCCCACTAATGCCAAAATAGAAAAACTGTTGGGTTCTGGTCAAACTTCATAACTCATAATGGATCCTCAACAAGACCTTGGTGTCCTCGTGCATCAGTCGCTGTAAGTAAGCGTGCAGGTACAGCAGGCAGTAAAGAAGGCAAATGGTATGTTGGCCTTCATAGCGAGAGGATTTGAGTATAGGGATAGGGATGTTTTGCTGCAATTGTATAGGGTGTTGGTGAGGCCACATCTGGGATATTGTGTACAGTTTTGTTGTCCTTATCTGAGGAAGGATGCCCTTGCTAAAGAGGGAGTACAGCGAAGGTTTACCCGGCTGATTCATGGTTTGGCAGGTCTCATATCAGGAGAGACTAAGTCGGTTAGGATTATATTCATTGGAGTTTAGAAGAGTGAGAGGGGATCGCATGGAAACTTATAAAATTCTAACAGGGTTAGACAGGGTAGATTCAGAAAGAATGTTCCCAATGGTGGGGGAGCCCAGAGCTAGGGGTCATAGTCTGAGGATAAGGGGTAAACGTTTTAGAACTGAGGGGAGGAGAAATTTCTTCACCCAGAGGGTGGTGAATGTGGAATTTACCACCACAGAATGTAGTTGAGGCCCAAACATTGTGTGATTTCAAGAAGAAATTAGATATAGCTCTAGGAGCTAAAGGGATCAAGGGATATGGGGGGAAAGGCAGGATCAGGATATTGAATTCGATGATCAGCCAGGATCGTAATGAATGGCAGAGCAGGCTCGATGGGCCGAATGGCCTACTCCTGCTTCTAGTTTCTATAACATACTTTGGGGTTTCTGATCAAGTTGTCGCAATGTTGTAAAAACCCAAACTGCTTCACAAATGCCCTTCAGGAAAGCAAACTTACTCGGTCTGGACTATACGCGACTCCAGTCTCACAGTGATGTGGTTGATTCTTAACTGACCTCTGAATTGGCACTAGCAATCCACTCAGCTAAATCAGCGGCCCCAGGAAGAAGACAGCTCAACCTCACCACCACCTTCTCAGGGCACTAGGGATGCGTAATGCCAGTGACACTCACAGCCCCAGGATAGATTCAACCCCTCAAGTTACCACTGTGTGATTTGTGTGTTTGATCTGTGACTCACCATCCCCACACTCTGTATTTGATGGTGTGATAAATGCCTTTAATTACCGGTTTGTATTATCGGCGAACATCTGTGAGAATTTAAACTGTCGGCTGCCAGATTGTGCATATGTTTTAGGGATTGAAACATCTGTAAACCATTGAGATACAGGCCAGGATTCTGGGCAGAATATTCTGAAAATAGACTTTGTGGGGAGGAGATGATAGGTGCTCTGGCCCTTGGTGAGAAACAAGTTAACCCCTGAAACCACAGTCCACACCTCGGGTTCGCACGAGGGGCAGAGTCCTATATGTCCTTCCCACAGAACAAATCTCACTCACTGTTGTTGTATCACCATCCAGCACTTCCCCACACCTGCTTCTTTTTATTTCTCTCTCCTGTTTGCTATTTCATTTGTCAATCAACAGATTTTTACAATAGGACAGGAGGCCCTCAGGCCTGTCTGTCTAAAAACTATCTCCTTGTTCTCCTGTTCCTCTACCCTGACCCATGAATTTCTAATTTATTATTTTTCTGCATATCAATTTAACATTGTTGAAAAGAGAGATGTGTCGCTGAAGCTTTTTGTCTTGCACTCATCAGGCCAAACACAAGAGGACTAGCCTTGTGGTTAAATAAAAAGGGCGGCATGGACAAAGGGCCTGTTTCCATGCTGTAAACCTCTATGACTCTATAATACCAAATTTCAAACAACTGCTTTTAAATTGTGATAGTTAAAAATGTGACATTTTTGTATTGGTCTTGATGAGTACAAGATGGAAAACTTCAGCAACATGTCTCTTTTTTTCAGCAATATTGAATCAGAGTTTTTATTTAATGACAATAATGAAACAAGCTTACAGTTGGGAAGAGAAAGTATTCAGAAGCCAAAATGAGGAACAGAAAGAATATTATTCTGTTTCAGATGATTCTTTATTCCATTGACTGTTATTGTAACCCCCGCTGACTGTGACTGGGATCTCCAGTTAATGGACTATAATATCCTGTTGGTGCCTCTTTGAACCAGGAGACCGAGTAACAACATCCTGTTCGCTTACAGAAGCCATAACTGAGGCGCTGATAATACAGGGCAGGAGTTTCCCTCTGTTGTGGTGAGGTGGGGATCAGGCGCCCACTCTGTGTGAGGAATCAGTCTGTGATTTTCCCTGAAATGGCTAATTGATGGTCAGAAGATGTTGCTGTTAATGATGCGGGTGCTTCCTTGTAGCTGGAAGGTCAATAGGCAGAACTAGGAGCAGGATCAGGCCACTCGGCCCCTACTATTCAATACCATCATGGCTGATCTCATCTTGCCCCCATCTCCACTTTCCCATCTGTTCTTCAAACCCATTACTAATTTAAAAATATCTCCATCTCCTCCTTACATTTACTCAATGTCCAGACATCCACCATACACTGGGGGAGTGAATTCCACAGATTCAGAGGGTTGTGAATCTTTGGAATTCTCTACCCCAGGGGCCTGTGGGAACTCGGTCACTGAGTGTGTTTAAAACAGAGATTTCTAAATACCATTGACATAAAGAGATAGTGCGGAGAAAAAGCCATTGAAGTGGATGATCAGCCCATGATAGTATTGAAGGTGGAACAGGCTCGACTGGCCAACGGGCTGAATGGCCTACTCCTTTCCTGTGTGGATTGTTTCTTCAGCAGGAACTCTTCAAATGCAGACAATAAAAATATAACAAAACTTACTCCACCTTATAAATCAAAGAAAGGGTTTAATAAAGAAACTTCATTACTCCAAACTCGAGGCCTCACCCTGGGCCAATCCAAGTCTCACACAATTCCCAACAGGTTCTTATTTATAGTGAGTCAGCTGACCATCACATCATTCTGTAATTGGTTCCATGGTTTACTGGGTCAGCTGACCCTTACAGCTTGTTACCATTGGTCACATTACATCCAATACAAAGTTGTCACCGTTTACATTCTAACATGGATAGGAGTGTTAGATGGGCTGAAGGTTTCCTGCTTCGGCTAAACATATTAATCTACCGTGCGACTTCTTTTTTGGCTGATGGTTTTGGACGTGTGAGGTTGAATTCACCTCTCGATCTGCTCCACAGGTGACCTGGTTTCCCGGGCAATGCACCATCTGCAGCCACTGAAGTGGATCCAGTGTGGGAACGGCACTCCTGTCCATTATAAACAGGGGCCACTGCACTGGGAGTCTGAGGCACTCTACACACTCTGCTACTTCATGCACTGTCCACAGATGGAGTGGGAAAACCCGAATGTGGAGCCGTCTAAAGTCAACCTGACCACAGAGAGGTACTGAGCGCGGCTGGGGAGCACTCTGGCACCACTAACATCAGTTTCACTCACAACAGCCAGCTAATACATGATCTCACTTTCCTTTGCAAATCCACCCAGCCCTGTTGTAACTAAAGACTGCCTCAGTAAGTTTAATAGTGTCTAATCTGACGGAGCCGCGAATGTTACTGGGTGGGCAGTCAGTGTTCTGATCGTTTGCCAGGTCCTGGATCTGATCGGGGGAAGGGACTGAACCAGTACAGAGAGGTGAGCCGGAGAGATCGCTGCTGCATCGTACACTGATATCAATCCAGCTGCCTCACCCTGTCAGCCCCAGTCAGTCCTCTCCCTCATGCTGTTACCAGTCACTGGAGGAACAGAATGCTAAGGCACCGATAGAAACAAAGGTTGATTTTTAGAATCCCTACAGTGCAGAAGGAGGCCATTCGGCCCATCGAGCCTGCACCGACCACAATCCCACCCAGGCCCTATTCCCGTAACCCCACATATTTACCCTGCTAATCCCCTAAGGTTAATCCACCTAACCCGCACATCTTTGGAGTGTGGGAGGAAACCCACACAGACACGGGGAGAATGTGCAGACTCCGCACAGACAGTGACCCGAGCCAGGAATGGAACCAGCTCCCTGGCGCTGTGAGGAAGCAGTGCTAACCCACTGTGCCACCGTGCCGCCCATATTGCCTGTGAATGTTTGGTTTTGAGTGGCTTATACATGCTAGTGTTTTCAGTTTAAGTTGAGAATCGTGCATCAGCTAAAACTTGTTTGGACTGAGGTCCAAATTAAAACACCCAACTTTGTAAAGTGTCGAAAATATGAAAGGGATCAGACCTCTCAGGTGGCAAATCAGTTCTGAGCGACTGACCTGCGTCAGTTAATTGGCCTTTCCGTTCACTAAGAATCTCGGCTGGGTGAGTCCCACTCCTATCCCAGTCAGAAGGTTAGAAAGTCTCACTCCAGAGACTTCAGCAGATAATCCATACAGACACTGGCGGTGCAGTACTGAGGGAGTGCTACACTGCCAGAGGTGCCATCTCTCTGGTGAGTCATGAAAGAAGGGCTCTGTCTGCCATCCCAGGTGGGTGTGAAAAGCCCTCGAGACTATTGGAAGAGGAGCGGGGAGTTATTCTTGTCTCGTGGCCAACATTCATCTAACCCAAAATCAGGTTAACTGGTCATTCACCACATTTACTATTTGTTGGATCTTTCTATGTAGTTGCCCACACTGTAAAAGTTCTTTATTGGATGTGAGCACTGTGGGATATGTGACTGTGGGCTGTCTGATTGTCAGACTGTGTCAGAGTGTTTGTGTGATAAGTTTGAGTGAGGTTTCACACAGTAAGGCTGTGCTGTCACCTACAGGCCGTTCCTGGTACAGCCACCGTTGATGGAGTGGATCCGAGTGGCTGTGGCCCATGCCGAGCACCGCAGGAGTTTCTCGATTGACAGCGATGATGTTCGACAAGCTGCCCGGCTCCTGCTTCCTGGAGTCGATTGTGAACCTCGCCAGTTAAAGTATGACTGTACCTTCAAACTCAACTAACAATCAACATTCCAATTCTAACGTCCCAATCCCAACGGCCCCATCCCAATGCCCCAATCCCAACAGTCCAATCCCAGTGCCCCAATCCCAATGCCCCGATCCCAACATTCCAATCTCAATGCTCCAATCCCAACATCCCAATCCCAATGGCCCCATCCCAACAGTCCAATCCCAGTGCCCCAATCCCAACATTCCGATCCCAACATTCCGATCCCAACACCCCGATCCCAACGATCCAATCCCAACGCCCCGATCCCAACACCCCAATCCCAATTATCCAATCCCAACATCCTGATCCCAACACCCCAATCCCAACGATCAAATCCCATCGCCCCGATCCCAACACCCCAATCCCAACGATCCAATCCCAACATCCTGATCCCAAGGCCCCAAATCTAACCCTGCAGAACTACAGACCTGTTAGTCTGACATCAGTAATTAGGAAGTAGCTTGAATCTAGAATAAAGGTTTTGATTGTTGGAAACTTAGAAAATAATGGTGGGATCGGACAGAGTCAACATGGATCTTTGAAAGGATAAATCACTTTTGACAAAACCTTTGGAGCTTTTTGAGGATGAAACTAACAAAATAGATGAGGGGGAACTAGAGGATTGGGATTTTCAGATGACTTTCGAAAGGTCTTGCACAAGAGGTTATTAAACAAAATTAGGGTGAGATTGGGGTAATATACTGGCATGGATTGGATTGGTTAATGGACAGAAACAGTGAGTAGGAATAAATGGGTCATTCCCACATTGGCAGGCTGTGACTGGTGAGGTACTACAGTGATCAGTGCTTGGATCCCAGATGTTCACAATCTATACCAGTGATTTGGATGTGTGGACCAAATGTAATATTTCCAAGTTTGCTGATGGCACCAAACAGAGTAGGAATGTGAGTTGTGAGGAAGATGGAAAGAGACATCAAGGGGATTCAGACTGGCGTTGAATGGGCAAGAACAAGGGCGGCATGGTAGCACAGTGGTTAGCACTGCTGCTTCACAGCTCCAGGGACCTGGGTTCGATTCCCGGCTTGGGTCACTGTCTGTGTGGAGTTTGATCATTCTCCACGTGTCTGCGTGGGTTTCCTCCGGGTGCTCCGGTTCCCTCCCACAGTCCAAAGATGTGCAGGTTAGGTTGATTGGTCATGCTAAAATTGCCCCTTAGTGTCCTGAGATGCGTAGGTTAGAGAGATTAGTGGGTAGAATATGTAGGGATATGGCGGTAGGGCCTGGGTGGGATTGTGGTCGGTGCAGACTCGATGGGCCGAATGGCCTCTTTCTGCACTGTAGGTTTCTATGATTTCTATGATGATGTGAAAAATGTGAATCCATTTTGGTAAGAAAAGCAGAAACGCAGAGTATTTCTTAAATAGTGAGAGATTGGGAAGTGTTCAGGTCCAAATGGACCTGAGTCTCCATGTTCATGAATCACTGAAAGTTAACATGGAGTTGCAGCAAACAATTAGAAAGACAAATGATGCCTTAGTCTTTATTACAAGAGGGTTTGAGTGCAGGAGTGAAGGTGTCTTGCTGCAGTTGTACAGAGCCATGGGGAGACCACACCTGGTGTATTGTGTGCAGTTTTGATCTCCTTACCTAAGGAAGGATATACTTGCCATAGAGAGAGTGCAATGAAGGTTCAACAGACTGATCCCTGGGATGGTGGGATTGCCTATGAGGAGAGATTGAGGAGACTGGGCCTGTACTCTCTAAAATTTGGAAGGAGAGATGATCTCATTGAATTCTTACCAGGCTCGAGAGGGTGGATGCATCAAGGATGTTTCCTCTGGCTGGGGGTAGGGGTGTCTAGAATCAGGGGACATAGTCTCAGAATTGGGCCATCTAAGTCAGGGACGAGGAAGAGTTTCTTCACTCAGAGGGTGGGGAACCTTCAGAATTCTCTGCGTCAGAGGGTTGTGGAGGCTCAGCCGCTGAGTATAAACAGAGAGATCAAAGAAAGCAAGGCAGTGGGAAGAGGGTTCCACTGAACACAGAGGGAATTGGGGAGCAAGCATGAGGGAGAAGCAGGGAAGGAGACAGAAGAGAGTGAATTCAGACCAGAAGGGTGGAGTGAGAAAATGGAGAGAAAGATTTAAAGGAAAAACAGACACACAGAGGCAGAAGGGACAGAGGCAACAGAAAAGAAGGAAAGAAAACAGATATTCTTGTCAATGGAGTATTTGGGATATGGTGGAAGCTGCTACGATTGTAGTTATTGCTGTTCCTAAGGGCAGTGAGAGTCACACACACGCCAGATGGGGAGGGATTTTGTGGGTGTTTCTACAACCAACTCCCAAATTACTGGAATTATTGCACTAAACTTCACAATGTGCTTTAGTGGGACTTGAACAGATGACCTCTGGGTTCCTGGTCCGATATTACAAAGCTGGCGTTACCGTTCCCCTCATGAATTGGCTTCTTTGTCTCTCACAGAGCCGATGACTGCTTCTGTGCCTCTCTAAAGCTGGATGCAGCAGCGACTGAGGGCAAGTTTCGCCAGGGACTGGGATTCCGCATGTTAAACTGTGGCAGGACCGACCTGGTCAATCAGGCCATTAACCTCCTGGGACCTGACGGCATCAACACCAGAAGTGAGCAGGTAAGCACTGTGAGCTGCAGCGTGTCAGAGCAGAGGTTAGTTATTGTAAAAACAGAGTGTGCTGCGGATGCTGGGATCTGAAACAGAAAATGCTGGAAAACCTCGAGGGTCATCCAGACTCGAAACGTTGGCTCTATTCTCTCTCCACAGATGCTGTCAAACCTGCTGAGATTTTCCAGCATTTTCTATCCGAGATTAGCTATTGTTCATTAGAAGCTGTTTGAACCACTGGTTGATAAATATAATTGGCCCCTAGGTTGCTGTGACTTGCATCTCTGACTGTCATTATTCATATCCCTTGAAAGTGTCTTTCATTAATCCAGTGAATTAGCTCTGTTTACAATGTTCACTCAGAATGATTGCCAGTCTTTCTGGCAGAACAATAAAACTAAATCAAATTAACTGAGGGATAAATCAAAAGGGACAGCCCCCCAAATAGAAGGGAACCGTCCGAAACAAAAGACAAAGTAGAAAGGAAAATTAAAATATCAAACTAAAATGTGATTAAAGGGGTTGATAATGCACCCCAGCCCCTGCGGTGCCCAGCGGGCACGGAAGGCTTCAACAGTGCCCTCGGACACCGCTTGCTCTCTCTTCAGGGACACCTAGCCACGAATGTAACCGCAGTAGAGGGGCAGGCAATCAGGAAGGAGAATCCCCTTGGTCGCCCCCTGCCTGGACCTGTTTATGACAAGTTTAGCCAGACCCAGGAGCAGGTTCACGAGGAGCTCCTCAGCCTTCCCCTCTGCACCGGGTGTCCGTAGATCAGGAGCGTGGGTTTGAAGTGCAAACAAAACATCAGCAAATTTTGTCCTTCATTGCTAGAGGGATGGAGTTTAAAAACAGTGAGGTTATGTTGCAGCTGTATAAGGTGCTGGTGAGGCCACACCTGGAGTACTGTGTACAGTTTTGGTCTCCTTACTTGAGAAAGGATATACTGGCACTGGAGGGGGTGCAGAGGAGATTCACTAGGTTGATTCCGGAGTTGAGAGGGTTGGCTTATGAGGAGAGACTGAGTAGACTGGGGCTATACTCATTGGAATTCAGAAGAATGAGGGGAGATCTTATAGAAACATCTAAGATTATGAAGGGAATAGGTAAGATAGAAGCAGGGAAGTTGTTCCCACTGGTGGGTGAAACTAGAACTAGGGGGCATAGCCTCAAAATAAGGGGAAGCAGATTTAGGACTGAGTTGAGGAGGAACTTCTTCACATAAAGGGTTGTGAATCTGTAGAATTCCCTGCCCAGTGAAGCCGTTGAGGCTACCTCGTTGAATGTTTTTAAGGCGAGGATAGATACGTTTTTGAACAGTAAAGGAATTAAGGGTTATGGTGAGCGGGCGGGTAAGTGGACCTGAGTCCACGAAAAGATCAGCCATGATCTTATTGAATGGCAGAGCAGGCTCGAGGGGCCAGATGGCCTTCTCCTGCTCCTAGTTCTTATGTTGTTATGTTCTTAAAAGGTTTTTAAGGTAACTAAGGAGTGCAGCCTATGACATTCAACGTAGACATGGTTCATGGACTCCACAAGATTGCAAAAAGGGCAGGTTTCTTGGGAGCCCATGAACTGGTGTAACCTCCGATTGTACGGAACGCACCACCGTCTTAGAATGATTGCCATGATCATAGAGTCACAGAATATAAAATTATTTCTAATAGCTACCAACTACAGCCAATTTAAGATAATCAGTCGAGTTTGTAATGTGCTTGCTGGAAGCGGCAGACTCAGCGGCAGACTGTTCTGTGCAAACAGAAGGAATATGTCCAAACCTCGCACCTTTTTCCAGTTACCCAGAAGTTCGGGGAGCCTACCCTGTTGCTTTATCCACGGAACACCTTGGCAATGAGAGTCAACTTGCTAACCAATCGGAAGCCTTTTCTCCTGTGGTATAAGTTGTTGTGATGGTTTGCAGTGGGTAAAATGTAACACTACATTCTGCACCCTCTCCTTTCTTTCTCTATGAACGGTATGCTTTGTCTGTATAGCGCGCAAGAAACAATACTTTTCACTGTATGCTAATACATGTGACAATAATAAATCAAATCAAATTAAAACACAAGGGACAGGGGTAATGTATCGAGATGGATAGAAAACCAGTTGATAGACAGGAAACAAAGAGTTGGAGTAAGTGGGTCTTTTTCCAAATGGCAGGCAGTGACTAATGGGGTAACACAGGCATCAGTGCTGGAACCCCAGCTATTCACTATATTAATGATCTGGATGAGGGAACTAAATGTATTAACTCCAAATTTGCAGATGTTACAAAGTTGGGCGGGAGGGTGAGCTGTGAGGAGGGTGATTTAGACAGGCTGAGTGAGTGGGCATCTGCATGGCAGATGCGGTATAATGTGGATAAACGTGAGGTTATTGTTCCAGATGTTGCTATTGTGTCCCGTTTTTGCTGCTGGAATCTTTAACAATAACTCTCTTGGGTTGGAAGTTTGAAACTCGCCAATTACGGGTTCCAGTTGTTTGAGAGCTTTTAACAGCAGATAACGTGAGGGAGTTGATGGGTGTTTCAGCATTCGGTTTGTGTGAAAGGTTATTGTAAAGCTGACTGTTGCACCATCTGTAAATGAGTGTTTAATACACAGGGTCTGAGTCCGCTGATGTATGCCTGTGCCAGAGGAGATGAGGCCATGGTCCAGATGTTGCTGGATGCTGGAGCAGATGTCAACTGTGAGGTAATGAGAACAAGTGACGCGACTTGCATTTATATGGCGCCTTTCCTGACTGCCGTATGTCTCGTTATAGCCAATGAGTAATCTTTGAAGTGCAGTTGTTGTTGTAATGGGGGTAACACTTGCACAGCAAGCTCCCACACACAGCAGCGTGAGAATAAAATAACCCGTTGTTGCAATGTTGACTGAGGAATAAAAACAGGCCAGGAACGACCCTGCCCTGAGACACAACAACACTGAAATCTTTCACATTCACCTGGGAGGGAAAGCACGGGGGCCCTGGTTTGACATCTCATCCGAAATAAACAGTCCCCCCAACAATGCAGCCCCTCCCCGCAATACTGCCCACGTGTTGTTAATGTGCTCTCAAGCACATTGGGAAGTTTGACAAAACAGAAGGGTCCATGTAAATGAAGGTTGCTGATTGGTTGGTAATTCCTTAGCATAGATATAGACACAACAGGTGCAGGAGGAGGCCATTCGGCCCCTCAAGCCTGCTCCACCATTCAATATGATTATAGCTGATCGTGCGCTTTCAGTCTCCCACTTTCTCTCCATATCCCTTGATCACTTTAGTCACAAGGGCCAAGTCCAGCTCCCTCTTGAACATATCTAACGAGCTGGCCCCAACAGCTTTCTGTGGTAGAGAATTCCACAGGTTCACAACTCTTTGAGTGAAGAAGTTCTTCCTCATCTCAATCCTGAATGGCTTACCACTTATTCTTAGGCCGTGCCCCCTAATTCTGGACTTCCCCAACATCAGGAACATTCTTCCCGCATCTAGCCTGTCCAGTCCCATCAGGATTTATATATTTCTATGAAATCCCCTCTCACTCTCCTAAATTCCAGAGGGTACAGGCCCAGGATCCAGTCTCTCTTCATATGTCAGAATCATAAAGAAAGAAACTGCTCCAAATTTCAGAAATGCTTCTCAAACACCGGGTCAGTGACCTGCCGAGAAGCCCTAATAATTGGCATGTGCTGGGCCAAACATCGGGATTGATTAATTGACGTTATTATTCGAGGTTCTGATAGTCAGATTCAGCCTTTCCCTCGGATCTGCTGTATTATTGAAGATGTGTTCTGTCACTTGTAGCGATTTTACACACAGTTATTGTGTCCCCGGTCAGCCCGTGTGTGCCCCCCGGTCAGCCCGTGTGTGCCCCCCGGTCAGCCCGTGTGTGCCCCCCGGTCAGCCCGTGTGTGCCCCCCGGTCAGCCCGTGTGTGCCCCCCGGTCAGCCCGTGTGTGCCCCCCGGTCAGCCCGTGTGTGCCCCCCGGTCAGCCCGTGTGTGCCCCCCGGTCAGCCCGTGTGTGCCCCCCGGTCAGCCCGTGTGTGCCCCCCGGTCAGCCCGTGTGTGCCCCCCGGTCAGCCCGTGTGTGCCCCCCGGTCAGCCCGTGTGCAATCTGGCTGCTATGGAACATTGCAGTGTAAGATGGAGGCCATTCAGCCCACCATGCTGGTTCTTGAAGAAAGCAAGCCTCTCATTTATACAGCACCTTTCCCGACCAATGGGATGTCCTGAAGCACTGTGTGGGCAGTGAAGGATTTTTGAAGTGTAGTCACTGTTGTTATAAAGAACAAGCAAAATGACAGCTCAGGAACCGGCCCTTCGGCCCTCCAAGCCTGCACCGACCATGCTGCCCGACTTAACTAAAACCCCCTACCCTTCCGGGGACCATATCCCTCTATTCTCATCCTATTCATGTATTTGTCCAGACACCTCTTAATAATCACTATCGTATCCGCAGCGTGTTCCAGACACCCACCCTCCTCTGTGTAAATAAACTTGCCTCATACATCTCCTTTAAACTTTGCCCCTCGCACCTTAAACCTATGCCCCCTAGCAATTGACTCTTCCACCCTGGGAAAAAGCTGCTGACTACCCAGAATATAATGTCAGAAAGAACTATTCAATTAGCTCAACTTCTTTTTTGCCAAAGTTCATCCGATTGCCTTTTGAAAGTTGTGCTGTCACTGTGCGGCAGGTAACATTTGACAATAGAAATCATAGAAATCATAGAAACCCTACAGTGCAGAAGGAGGCCATTCGGCCCATCGAGTCTGCACCGACCACAAATACACCTCCAAAGCTATTGATTGATGAGGGTACTGAGGATGTGCAATGGAAGTTCATCCTTTCTTCTGCTCTGCAGAGCTCCTGAACCTCTCTCCCATGTCGGGTTGTGAAATAAAGTCAGGGACGTCTATGACGGGAGCCTGTTGTCTTCATGGCCTCACACACTGAGAGTTAAAATCCGAGCCTTTGGGATTCCTGCTGTTTTGTGCATGCGATGGAGTGATTGGTGTAACCTCTGACTGACTGACAGCCCGTTTTGTGTCCCTCAGGTCCCCAGCCCATCACACAAATACCCATCCATCCCCGCGGAGACACGGCACTGGACTGCCCTGACGCTGGCCGTGCTACATGGACACATAGCAGCAGTCCAGGTAATTCCGGGCGCTTCGTCAATGCAATGTCTTGGTCTCTAAACTGCATGAGGCAATCGCTGATCAGTAACGAAATCCCCTGTCACCACCAGAGATAAACCCCCAGCCCCAAGATTGTGTCTTGTCCCCACAGCCTCTCAAACCCAACCTCCGACACCCTCCCCATCCCTGAGCCCCTCCCCTGTGCCATAGCCCCTCCCTCATTCCATAGCCCCTTCCCGTCCTGGAGCCCCTCCCCCACTCTCAACCCCCTCCCCGTTCTGGAGCCCAGCCCTTGTATCTGAGACCCTCCCCCATCCCGGAGTCCCACCCCCTGAGCCCCTCCCTGTCCCCAACCCCCTCCTCATCTCTGAGCCCCTCCCTATCCCTGAGCCCCTCCCCCTGTGCCTGACCCTTTCCTGGTACCTTTTTCTCCCCCCACCATGCCCTGGGAGTTTATGCAGTTACTGATGGAATAACTTCCAGAACATTGCGGGGTGTTGGAATACTGACACAATGGCTGAAAGCTTTACTCGCTTTCTGTTTCCCGCAGGTGAAAGGATGCGTAAGTACCGAGCAGTTGATAAGCCACCCCCATCCAGTCCCCCCAATCCTGAGTTATGTCCGGCTAACAATATTCTCCTCTTGTGTACAGTTGCTGCTCGATGCCAGAGCGAATGTGGAAGGCTCTGTTGGACAAGGTGGTGAGAATTACTCTGAGACACCCTTACAGCTGGCAGCTGCAGCTGGTGAGTGTTGTTCCTTTGTTTAAGAAGGGTAGCAAGAATAATCCAGGTAATTACAGGCCGGTGAGCCTTACATCAGTGGTAGGGAAATTATTGGAGAGGATTCTTTGAGACAGGATTTATTCCCACTTGGAAATAAGTGGACGTATTAGTGAGAGGCAACATGGTTTTGTGAAGGGGAGGTCGTGTCTCACAAACGTGATCGAGTTTTTCGAGGAAGTGACGAAGATGATTGATGAGGGTCGGGCAGTGAATGTCGTCTATGTGGACTTCAGTAAGACTTTTTTTATACTTTTCCAATTCAATCAAATCAAGTCTAATTCAGAGTCTCAACAAGTTGAGACAGTTCCGACTCAGGCTGACAAGACAGGGTATGCAATCCTCTACTCTGTCTTGGGCCTGATCTACATGAGCCAAGCTGATTGGAGTAGGCAGAGAATTCCTCCACCAAGGCTTGATCTCATTTGCATCTTAGCCAAAAGGCCGAGATACCGCTTTTAAAAATTGCTTCATATGAACCATATGAAGCTCATGGCTGACTGGTGCAGAAGGTGAAGTCGCATGGGATCAGAGGTGAGCTGGCAAACTGGCTCGGTCAAAGAAGACAGAGGGTAGCAGTGGAAGGGTGCGTTTCTGAATGGAGGGCTGTGACAAGTGGTGTTCCTCAAGGGTCAGTGCTGGGACCTTTGCTGTTTGTAATATATATAAATGATTTGCAGGAAGATGTAACTGGTTTGATTAGTAAGTTTGCGGACGACACAAAGGTTGGTGGATTTGCAGATAGCAATGAGGACCATCAGAGGATACAGCAGGATATAGATCAGTTGGAGACTTGGGCGGAGAGATGGCAGATGGAATTTAATCCGGACAAATGTGAGGTAATGCATTTTGGAAGATCTAATACAGATAGGAAATATACAGTAAATGGCAGAACCCTTAAGAGTATTGGTAGGCAAAGGGATCTGGGTGTACAGGTACACAGGTCACTGAAAGTGGCAATGCAGGTGGAGAAGGTAGTCAAGAAGGCATACGGCATGCTTGCCTTCATCGGCCGGGGTATTGAGTTTAAAAATTGACAAGTCATGTTGCAGCTTTATAGAACCTTAGTTAGGCCGCACTTGGAATATAGTGTTCAATTCTGGTCGCCACACTACCAGAAGGATGTGGAGGCTTTGGAGAGGGTACAGAAAAGATTCACCAGGAAGTTGCCTGGTAGGGAGGGCATTAACTATGAGGAGAGGTTGGAGAAATTTGGTTTATTCTCACTGGAGCGACGGAGGTTGAGGGGAGACCTGATAGAAGTCTACAGGATTATGAGGGGCATGGACAGAGTGGATAGTCAGAAGCTTTTCCCAGGGTGGAAGAGTCAATTACTAGGGGGCATAGGTTTAAAAGAGATGTACGAGGCAGATTTTTTACACAGAGAGTGGTGGGTGCCTGGAACTTGTTGCCGGGGGAGGTAGTGGAAGCGGATACGGTAGTGACTTTTAAGGGGCGTCTTGACAAGTACATGAATAGGATGGGAATAGAGGGATATGGTCCCCGGAAGGGTAGGGGGTTTTAGTTAAGTCGGGCAGCATGGTCGGTGCAGGCTTGGAGGGCCGAAGGGCCTGTTCCTGTGCTGTAATTTTCTTTGTTCTTTGTTCTGGGTGATCCATCAACAGTGAGTTCCTCCAAAACTCAAATCATGCTTGTGTTTATGATGAAATCCCACAGATTTTATCACAGAGTTAATCGTATTGCAAAGGTTTGGGAGAGAATTTGATTCCTGGAGTTCAGAGAATGTTCCACTGTCTGCAGAATGTCTGCTGTTGTATGTGAATCCGTAAGTGCGCAGCACTGGCTGAACAATGCTGAGTGTGCTCACAGCTACACTAACAATAATCAGATAATCAGTCAAACTCATTTATACTTGCTCACAGTGACATACAAAGGGTCCCATTCTCTGCACACTAAAGGAATATGTCCAAGTCTTGTGCCTTTTTGAATTACCCAGGAGCTTCAGAAGCCTATAGTTGCTTTCTCCATGGCAACATCTCAGCCAAACCAATCAGTATCCTATTCTCCTGTTGTATGAATTGTGATAATTTGAAATTTGATATTCTTCTTTTTGTCCTGATGAGTGCAAGTTGTAAAGCTTCATCAGCATGTCTCTCTTTTCAGCAAGATTCAAGTTCAGAGTATTATATCGCAGAGTTTGAGAGACCCAATTCCTGGCTTAACAGCTGAACTTAGACATCCACCCTCTTCAAGGTGCCAGCAGAGGGTACCATCTGCATGATGCACAGCAGCAACTCACCAAAGCTGCTTCTACAGCACCTTCCAAGAGAATGGAAGAACGAGCAGCGGCAGGTCCCGGCCTAAGTCAGTGGGATCAGTCCCCAGACACTGGCAAGCGAGAATCAGTTCCGAGCCACAACTGGTAGGCTGGGTGCTGGGGAGAAATTGGGATTGTGATGCAGCCTGACTGCTTTATTGAGGGGCTAGGAAGAGCACTCCTGCTTCTCCTGGCCCACAAGCAGTGCCAGTTACCTAGGAGAGCTGACAGCTGCAATCCTGCGTTCTGGAACTTCCTCTCACTCTCTGTTGAATCTAAGGTACTGCACTGATGATGTCATCAAGCTGCGCCGTTAGCATGTTAATGTTGCCCCACTTGCCTTTTGGGGGAGTGGTTTCTGCATTTTAAAATTTGAAAGGAGAGTAGAATCCCAGAATCCCTACAGTGTAGAACGAGGCCATTCAGCCCATTGAGTCTGCACCAACCACAATCCCCCCCCAGGCCCTCCCTATTCCCGTAACCCATCATATTTACCCTGCTAATTCCCTGACACTAGGGTTAATTTAGCATGGCCAATCAACCTAACTCACAGATTTTTGGATTGTGGGGGGAAACCAGAGCACCCAGACG
Organism: Mustelus asterias; assembly: GCF_964213995.1. Lineage (NCBI taxonomy): Eukaryota > Metazoa > Chordata > Chondrichthyes > Carcharhiniformes > Triakidae > Mustelus > Mustelus asterias. The sequence continues at coordinate 6,920,434 of NC_135809.1, forward strand.
AAACCCACGCAGACACGGGGAGAACGTGCAGACTCCGCACAGACACTGACCCAAGCCGGGAATCGAACCCAGGTCCCTGGCGCTGTGAGGTAGCAGTGCTAACCCACTGTGCCACCGTGCCGCCCTTATTGTTGAATAATGATTTGGAAATATAGCAGTTCCTTGTTCACGTTTGCTGGGTCCAAATCCTCCCTAACAGCAATGTGGGTGTACCTACACCACATGGACTGCAGTTTCAAGAAGGCGGCTCACCACTACCTTCTCAAGGGCAACAAATGCTGTCCCAGCCAGCGACACACACATCCCGCGAACGGATAAGACGGAATAATTATTTTGAACTGAGCTGTTTGTTCTGACATCAGATTGACTGTGAATGCAGCGAGCACATTGTTGGAATGCTTCCAGAGAGAAGCAGGTTTTTGATTGGAGAGCAGTAAAGGGATATGGGGCTTGATGACGGTGGGATGTAAATGATCTGAGTGAATCCTCTGCACACATCAAAACTGCACGGCCAGTTTAACCTTTATCATCAATTCCTCATCCGCGAACACATCCCAGTCCGTCTGACAGAGATTCCGGACAGAGCCAACGCAGAAAGTCTACTCTTCAAAGGCCTCTGTACATTCAGAAAGCTTGAAGTACAAATCGTGGAAAGGCAAATCCTGTGTTCCTGGTGTTTATTTGAAGAGTTACCCAGTCATACAAAACTCAACCTTGGCTGAAGAGACAGGCACGTTGCTAAAACTTTTAATTTGCACACATCAGGACAAATGTCATAGCAACCCTATGAAGAAGGCCATTCGGCCCATCAAGTCTGCACCAACCCCTAGGCCCTATTCCCGTAAACGCCACATATTTACCCCGCTAATGCCTCTAACCTATGCATCCCAGAACACTAAGGGGCAATTTAGCACGGCCAATGCACCTAACCCGCACATCTTTGGGACTGTGGGAGGAAACCGGAGCACCCGGAGGAAACCCACGCAGACACGGGGAGAACGTGCAGACTCCACACAGACAGTGACCCAAGCCGGGAATCGAACCCGGGTCCCTGGAGCTGTGAGTCAGCGGTGCTAACCACTGTGCCACCGTGCTGTCCCCAAATGCAAGAGTACCAAATTTCAAAAATTTATACCACTGGACTGAGAAAGTCAGTTGAGTCGTAACGTAGCAGCTGGAAGTGATAGACATGCATACACAGGGATCCGTTCTTTACAGACAAAAATAATATGTCCCAAGCTTTGCACCTTTTTGCGATTTGATTTGATTTATTATTGTCACATGTATTTACATACACTGAAAAGTATTGTTTCTTGTGCGCTATACAAAGCATACCATTCATAGAGAAGGAAAGGAGTGCAGAATGTAGTGTTACAGTCATAGCTAGGGGGCGGCACGGTAGCACAGTGGTTAGCACTGCTGCTTCACAGCTCCAGGGTCCTGGGTTCGATTCCCGGCTCGGGTCACTGTCTGTGTGGAGTTTGCACATTCTCCTCGTGTCTGCGTGGGTTTCCTCCAGGTGCTCCGGTTTCCTCCCACAGTCCAAAGATGTGCAGGTTAGGTTGATTGGCCAGGTTAAAAATTGCCCCTTAGAGTCCTGAGATGCGTAGGTTAGAGGGATGAGCGGGTAAATATGTGGGGGTAGGGCCTGGGTGGGATTGTGGTCAGTGCAGACTCGATGGGCCGAATGGCCTCCTTCTGCACTGTAGGGTTTCTATGTTTCTAGAGAAAGATCAACTTAATGCAAGGTAGGTCCATTCAAAAGTCTGACAGCAGCAGGGAAGAAGCTGTTCTTGAGTCAGTTGGTACGTGACCTCAGACTTTTGTATCTTTTTCTCGAAGGAAGGTGGAAGAGACAATGTCCGGGGTGCGTGGGGTCCTTAATTATGCTGGCTGCTTTTCCGAGGCAGCGGGAAGTGGAGACAGAGTCAATGGGTGGGAGGCTGGTTTGTGTGATTTTTGAATTACCTGCGTGCTTGGGGAGCCTATAGTTCCCCAGTGTTTCTTCTGAGGCAACACCTGGGCCAATCAGAACCTCCTTGCCTACCAATCAGGACCCTTTTTTCCTGTTGCATGTTTTTGTTTAAATCAGTTTGGGATTAAATGACATTTTGAAAGTGTTTATTTTTAGACTGCTCATACAATTCAACGCTGAACCACTCACCAAACTCTGAGGCTGCGACTCAGAGTCTGTGCACAGAGTCCTATTCTAGCCCATTCACACTGGGTGGAATGGATTAAAATCAGCGTTTACAATTTTTTGAATCAGCTTAAATTCATCGATTCCGATATCTGGTTTCTAGGTAATTTTGAGCTGGTGACTTTGCTGCTGGACCGAGGGGCAGAGCCAATGATTGGGACAATGTGCCGGAACGGTTTCTCCATTACTCCACACGGCGACATGAGCGCATACAGCCAGGCTGCTGCACACGGACACAGGTAACCGGGGGTTACCGCGCCTCACTGAGGGGGGGTGGGAGCAGGTGGGTTTGGTGGAGTCCAGGGCTGAGGGTGTCACCATTGGGGTTGGTTCAGCTTGTTGTATAGTTCAGGGGTTTGTGGGTGGGGTCTCTCCCCGTCATCTCTCTCTCTTTCTCCCTCGAGCCTGATCTATTTTTTTTCCATATTCTGCCTGTTTAGGAATGTGTTTCGGAAGCTGCTGACACATTCGGAGAAGGAAACCAGGAACGTTCTGTCGCTGGAGGAGATTCTGGCTGAGGGAACGGATCCCACAGGGACCTCCACTCCCACGAGCTCCAATCGCAACAACAAGGCCCGGCTGAACGTCCTGAGGGAAGCCATTTATCACAGCTCAGAACACGGATATGTGGATATCACCATGGACATCAGAGGCTTTGGTTAGTGTGTGTGTGTGTGTCTCCCTCCCGCTCTGCCCCTTGTCTGTTCCTCTCTCCCTCTTCTGTGTGTCTCTCTCTCTCTCTCATTCTGTATCCTTCTTTCTTTCTCTCTCTTTTGCACTCAGTCTGCCTGTGCGGGTGTCTCTCTTTCTCTCTCTCACTCTCTATCCTTCTTTCTCTCTCTCTATCCTTCTTTCTCTCTCTGTCTCTCACTCTGTATCCTTCTTTCCCTCGCTCTTGTGCGCTCTCAGTCTAACTGTGTGAGTGTCTCTCTTTCTCTCTGTCTCTCACTCTCTATCCTTCTTTCTCTCTCTCTCTATCCTTCTTTCTCTCTGTCTATCATTCTGTATCCTTCTTTCTTTCTCTCTCTCGCGCTGTCTCAGTCTGCCAGTGTGGGTGTCTCTCTTTCTCTCTCCCTCTCCTTTCTCTCTCTCTCTCACTCTGTATCCTTCATTCTTTCCCTCTCTCATGCGCTGTCTCAGTCTGCCTGTGTGGGTGTCTTTCTCTCTCATAGGAACTAGGAGCAGGAGGAGGCCATCCGGTCCCTCGAGTCTGCTCTGCCATTCAGTAAGATCATGGCTGATCTTTTTGTGGACTCAGCTCCACTTACTGGCCCGCTCACCATAACCCTTAATTCCTTCACTGTTCAAAAATTTATCTATCCTTGCCTTAAAAACATTCAATGAGGTAGCCTCAACTGCTTCACTGGGCAGGGAATTCCACAGATTCACAACCCTTTGTGTGAAGAAGTTCCTCCTCAACTCAGTCCTAAATCTGCTTCCCCTTATTTTGAGGCTATGCCCCCTAGTTCTAGTTTCACCTGCCAGTGGAAACAACTTCCCTGCTTCTATCTTATCTATTCCCTTCATAATCTTATATGTTTCTATAAGATCTCCTCTCATTCTTCTGAATTCCAATGAGTGTAGCCCCAGTCTCCTCAGTCTTTCCTCATAAGTCAACCCTCTCAACCCTGGAATCAACCTCGTGAATCTCCTCTGCACCCCCTCCAGTGCCAGTATATCCTTTCTCAAGTAAGAAGACCAAAACTGTACACAGTACTCCAGGTGTGGCCTCACTAGCACCTTATACAGCTGCAACATAACCTCACTGTTTTTAAACTCTATCCCTCTAGCAATGAAGAACAAAATTCCATTTGCCATCTTAATTACCTGCTGCACCTGCAAACCAATTCCTTGAGATTCCTGCACAAGGACACCCAGGTCCCTCTGCACAGCAGCATGCTGCAATTTTTTACCATTTAAATAATAGTCCATTTTGCTGTTATTCCTACCAAAATGGATGACCTCACATTTACCAACATTGTACTCCATCTGCCAGAGCCTCACCCGCTCACTTAGACGATCTATATCCCTTTGCAGACTTTCAGCGTCCTCTGCACACTTTGCTCTGCCACCTACCTTAGTGCCATCTGCGAATTGTGACACACTACACTTGGTCCTCAACTCCAAATCATCCATGTAAATCGTAAACAATTGCGGTCCCAACACTGATCCCTGAGGCACACCACTAGTCACTGATCGCCAACCAGAAAAACACCCATTTACCCCCATTCTTTGCTTCCTGTTAGTTTAACCAATCCTCTATCCATGCTAATACATTACCCGTAACACCGTGCACCTTTATCTTATGTAGCAGTCTTTGGTGCGGCACCTTGTCAGATGCCTTCTGGAAATCCAAATACACCACATCCACAGGTTCCCCATTGTCCACTGCACATGTAATGTTCTCAAAGAATTATGAATAATGTTCTCTCCCTCTCAACCCTTCTTTCTCTCTCTGTCTCTCACTCTGTATCCTTATTTTCCTCTCTCTCATGCACTGTCTCAGTCTGCCTGTGTGGGTGTCTCTCTTTCTCTCTTCTCTCTATTCTCTGGTGCTGTGAGGCAGCAGTACTAAACACTGTGCCACCGTGCTACCCTTATTTTGAGAACTGCTGTTGCTGGTGGGACAGAGTTCTGGTGACCTGGGCCTTCTGGATTATATTTCACCAAACTGTTTGCAAATGTGGCGGGAAAAGCCAGCAGTGCTGCAGGCAAGCTTACCCCACTTTCCCGCCCAAGACCGCACTTACCGGAAAGTGGCAAAATTCTGCCCGGTGTGATTCTTCCTCAGAGCTGTCTCACATGTTGTCAGGTGAAAATACATTTAGAAAAGATGATTTTTCCTCACGTTTAGAATCATAGAATTCCTACAGTGCAGAAGGAGGCCATTTGGCCCATCGAGTCTGCACTGACCACAATCCCCGTAACCCCATGCATTTACCCGAGCTAATCCCCCTGACACTAGGGTCAATTTAGCATGGCCAATCGACCTAACTTGCACATCTTTGGACTGTGGGAGGGAACCGGAGCACCCGGAGGAAACGCACGCAGACACGGGGAGAACGTGCAAACTCCACCCAGACAGTCATCCAAGGCTGGAATTGAACCCGGGTCCCTGGCGCTGTGAGGCAGCAGTGCTAACCACTGTTCCACCCTGTCGCCCTAGTGAGAAGTGAACCCCCCCCCCCAACATCCAGGTGGGGTCCAGCTGGTGAAAGGTGGTGTCTGGTCCTGTAATCTGTCCTGTAATGCGTTGCGAGTATGTGTAACATTGCCTTTGTCACACAGGCGTTCCGTGGAACCTGCACTCGTGGTTGCTGTCCCTGAACACAGCTTTCATCCAACACCGGAGACTCATCATCCAGTGCTTACTGAAAGAGTTTGTCACTATCAAGGAGGAAGAGTACAGCGAGCAGCTCCTTCTGCAGGGTCTACCGCTCATGTTTCAGATCCTGAGAGCCAGCAAGGTAGTGTGTGAGTCATTCATTCACAAATCCGCAATCGGATATAAACCTTACCAAGACATGCTTTAAACTAACAAAGTATAAATACATTTCTATCACTCCTTTCCCAATTTGACAGTCAGAGGGAAGTCAGCAAGAGGTACATGGTGAGAGACTGTGGGAAATAGAAACAAGGAATCTTGTAGCACCGGAGGATGTGCTTCCTGCATCTGTTCTTCGATAACTGTCCCAATAGTTCCACAAGCAAAAACAGCAAACGCTGGAAATACTCAGCAGGTCTGGCAGCATCTGTGACGGGAGTAACAGAGTTAACGTTTTGTGTCGAATTGGACTCTCCATCAGAATAAATTAAAACTCAAAACAAAAGCAGAAACTTTAATCACACATGGCTTTCTTTAGGCTGATGCCAGGAGTCTCTCCCAGATCCTGCGTCTGTCCCTGAAGGCTGCGTCTGTCCCAGATCCTGCCTCTGTCCCAGATCCCGTGTCTGTCCGGGGAGACCGCGTGAATCTGTCCGGGGAGACTGTGTCTGTTCAATTGAGTTTGTGTTTTTATATGCCCTGTTTGCTGTTTATGAGCAGATCTCCCACTCACCTGACGAAGGAGCAGCGCTCCGAAAGCTAGTGGCATTTGCTACCAAATAAACCTGTTGGACTTTAACCTGGTGTTGTTAGACTCCTTACTCTGTTCACAAAGCCAGGCCAGCTCGAGCAGTTCCAAGGGGGGGAGTCACATTGGTCTCGAAACGGTAATTCTGTTTCTCCACAGATGCTGGCAGACCCGCTGAGCTTTTCCAGCATTTTTTTGTTTCAAGTTTCCAGCAGCCAGATTATTTTGCTTTTAGTCAGTTCCACAGATGGATTGGAGTTTTGTATGGGAAACACATTAATAAAGACAAAACTATTTAAGACATTTCAACGTGCGGAGGGATTGCTTTCTTTTTAAAAGTGTTTGAAGAATAAATATATTCTTAAACATGAGTGTTTTAAAACCGTGGGTATTGCCAGATCGGGCGCCAATGCAGGTGATTGAGCGCGGGGGTGAGGGGGAGTGGGACCTGCTGTGCGTTAGGACATGGGCAGCAGAGTTTTGGATCAGCTGAATATTGAAGAGGGTGGAGGGCTGGGCAGAACAGCAGTGGAGTAGCCAAGTCGAGAAGTAGCAGAGGAATGGATAAGCGATTCAGCGACAGATGAACTGAGAGAGAGAAGAGACAGGAAATGTTATGGAGTTAGAAGGAGCCAGTTCTGGTGATTTAGTAACTGATATTGTGCTGATGGATTCCTCCTCTTAAAGTGTGGCCAGTGGTCAGATTTCAATATCGGGATAATGATAAGTACATCTTGCAGTCAGTCTGAAATGTGCACAGTCTCTCTGCTTTAATCTGTCTCTCCAATTTCAGAATGAAGCAATCAGTCAGCAGTTGGCAGGGATCTTTGTCCAGTGCTACGGCCCCTACCCGATTCCCAAGTATACAGAAATCAAACGGAAACAGATTTCTCGCCTAGGTATGTGCTCTGAGTTTGCTGTGATTTAACCCTGTGTTTTGTGCTGTTGTAGTTTAACCCTGTGTGGGGGGGGGGGGGGGGGGGCGATCTTACTGGCTCGTCAGGCTGGTCGACAGGCAAGGTGAGGCAGTATGATCGGGCCACAGGTGTAAAATCGGGTGTACGTCCGGTTTTTCGCCTCTTGTGATGTTATTGACCCTGCTTTGCCGGCGAAATCAGCTCCGTGCGCAGAAAGGGGACAAAGCTGATTTCAACATTCATTTGAATGTGATTAGTGAATCCGGACGCTATCGGCTGGACACACTCCTTACCTGCTCGTCAGTTGAGGTCCTCACAGGCGAGCATCACATAGGATCCCCACAAATGGGGACCAGACATGATGGCCTTATCGATGGGAACTGAGGCCATTGAAGACCCCCGGGTGGTTGGGGGCAGGGCTCGGCAATGTGTACAGTACACTGGGAGATCGGGGCACCTGCGCAATGGCTCCCCTAGAGCTCAGCAGCTGGCTTCACCAGAGAGAGTAGGCTCTGCTCTACCCCAACTGGCGAGAATCGCATCCTGCCTCATTTTTTTTCTAAGTGCCATATGATTGAGACTGGGAACCCACCCAAAATATCAGTGCGATTCTCCCCTGTTTTCAGGCTCATTCAGCATTTAGAATTCTTTTGGTAAGATTGCCCCCGTTTTGTGTTGTAACTTAACCCTGTGTCATTTGATCCTGCGTTTTCTGGTGCTGTAATTTGATCCTGCATTTTGTGCTGTAATTTAATCTTGCGTTTTGCTTGATTCCAGATCCTCACTTTCTGAATAACAAGGAGATGTCCGACGTTACGTTTCTGGTGGAAGGGAAACCATTTTATGGTCACAGAGTGTTACTGTTCACTGCCTCACCAAGGTAAACCCCTCGGCTTAAAGCCATGGTGGAGCGAGTGTGCGGGGTGGAAGGATGTTTCATGTACGTGTGGACCATCAGTACCCAAGGTTCCTGAACATCAACAACAATTGTCCGGACAACGGGCCGAAGGGCCGCTTTCCGCGTTGGAAAACCTTTATGACTCTGTGGCCGGAATTCTCCAGCCCCACCGCCAGTGAGGACGGAGAATTTGGCGCTCAGCCAAATCTCCATTCACTGCAGCGGGACCAGAGAATGCCGCCGGTGTGGGCTCTGGTTCCCGGTGAGCAGGGGGTCTGGTTCCCGGTGAGCAGGGGGTCTGGTTCCCGGTGAGCAGGGGGTCGGATTCCTGGTAAGCAGGGGGGCAGGACACTATTTGACCCTGACATCGCGGGATCGCGGCCACAATCTAACTAAAATTTTAATCGTATTAACAGCGTGTTTTGTGGTGGCAGCTCGCTATTGGCTGGCAGTGGGGTCTTGCAGTCCCTCTGCCAGTTCACACCCTCTGCCACTGGGGAACCCGTGACAGTGGGGGTCGGGGGGGGTCGCCAGCAGCGGAATCAGAAGATCCTGCCAGAGGGAATAGCCGGTGAATCCCGTTAGGAGCCGTGTGTGTGTGTCTGTGTGTGTGGTGTGCGCGCGAGCGTGCGTTAGCCTTCTTGTCAGTTACTGTCCATGGAACTAATCGCTGTACTTAACTCAGTCTTCTCTGTGTCTTTAGGTTTAAGATGCTGCTCTCGAGCAGAATGTCCTCAGACAATCCATCCAGTATTTTCATTGAAATTGGCCACATCAAGTACAATATATTTAAGGTAATGGAATCAGCTTTGTACAGGATAGCAGGGCAGGCAGATAGGGAGCTATTATCAGACATGGTTCACTTCAGCTTCCTTATGAATGACAGGGAAGTTAGTATCTTCTGTTCATGGAATCCCTACAGTGCCAAAGGAGGCCATTTGGCCCATCAAGTCTGCACCAACTCTCCGACAGAGCATCTTATCCAGGTCCTATCCCCGTAGCCCCACATATTTACCCTGCTAATCCCCTGACCCTACGCATCTTGGGACACTAAGGGTCAAATTAGGATGGCCAATCAACCTAAGCAGCATGTCTTTTGGACTGTGGGAGGAAACCAGAGCTCCCAGAGGAAACCCACGCAGACATGGGGAGAACGTGTAGACTCCACGCATACAGTGACCCGAGGCTGGAATTGAACCCGGGTCCCTGGCACTGTGAGGCAGCGGTGCTAACCACTGTGCCATCCTTTCACTTCACTGTTTTAATATGTCTTTGTTAATACTGCTGCTCCTCCTCTCACAAGTTCCCCGTCCTTTCTAACAATCGAATAGCCTGGAGTAGTCAGTTCTGAACATGTCTGGCTTGTACCCAGCTTCCTGTACTGACCATCTCATATCCTTTCCACTGCATCTATGCTTCTCATTCGAGTTTTATTCCTTGTGTTGCATGCATCCCACGCACAACTCCTATTTGAGAAACTGTCCCCATCCTGCCCAGATAAGCGTGTATCATTCTCTCACCGTTTCACAGTTACCCTGGAGACCACAGGGTGAATAACATTTACAGTTAAGGAACATAATTGAGCCACATCAGATATTTTAGAATCCTTCCACCAAAGTTTTATTTTGCTGTAATTTTATTTTTATTCTACATTTTAGTCATTGGATGTTAATTATTTTGTAAAGATACACAAGGAAAGGGCATGATTTAATTAAGTACTTAGAGAACTTATAAAGAGAGACTGCTGGAATGCTGGATGTCCGTAGGTATGGAAGCAGAGAAATGTAATGCTGCTTTCTCTACACAAACCTACTATAAGACCATAAGACATAGGAGCGGAAGTAAGGCCATTCGGCCCATCGAGTCCACTCCACCATTCAATCATGGTTGATTTCAACTCCATTTACCCGCTCTCTCCCCATAGCCCTTAATTCCTCGAGAAATCAAGAATTTATCAATTTCTGTCTTGAAGACGCTCAACGTCTCGGCCTCCACAGCCCTCTGTGGCAATGAATTCCACAGACCCACCACTCTCTGGCTGAAGAAATTTCTCCTCATCTCTGTTCTAAAGTGACTCCCTTTTATTCTAAGGCTGTGCCCCCGCGTCCTAGTCTCCCCTGTTAATGGAAACAACTTCCCTACGTCCATCCTATCTAAGCCGTTCATTATCTTGTAAGTTTCTATCAGATCTCCCCTCAACCTCCTAAACTCCAATGAATATAATCCCACGATCCTCAGACGTTCATCGTATGTCAGGCCTACCATTCCTGGGATCATCCGTGTGAATCTCCGCTGGACCCGCTCCAGTGCCAGTATGTCCTTCCTGAGGTGTGGGGCCCAAAATTGCTCACAGTACTCCAAATGGGGCCTAACCAGTGCTTTATAAAGCCTCAGAAGTACATCCCTGCTTTTGTATTCCAAGCCTCTTGAGATCTATCCAGAAAAGAATTTGGGTCTAGTTTCTCCACCTGGCTTAGGATCAGTTTATCATTTTGTTCCTGCTGTTTGTAATTTCTAAATGATTTTCCCCACAGATGGTGATGCAGTATCTTTACTATGGAGGGACGGAGACTCTGCAGATTAGAAACAGCGATATATTGGAGGTGACCTGGAGTTTACACTGATTCAACCCAATTATTCCTTGTTGCCGATATGGTCTCCTGGTCCATGAATTCAGGACCTCTTTTGGAAAATAATTCTGATAATTCCCAATCACTGATCCTCACAGATCCTGGTGTGTTAGGATTTAGAATTGTAGGTCACTCACCCAGTTGGGAGCCCTGCCCAGAACCACACAGCAAATCGGAAATATCAGTGCAGTTGGTACTGGGCTCCGTGGGCTGGGTGTCAGGTGTGAAGGAACCTGGGACAGTAGTTTGGATATCCCCATCTGATGAATTTTGTATGAATATTTGAATGCTCCTGAATAGAGAGATGCCTCGCTGAGGTTTTTGGTCTTGCACTCCTCAGGACAAACACAAGAATACCAAATTTCAAACAAGTTATACTGCAGGAGAAAAGGGCGCTGATTAGTTCCCAAGTCAACAAAAAATATTTCAGTGAGCACTGGGATATCTCCAAGTCAATGTCCTGAAATAGCCCAGAGAAATTCCATCCTTTTAACATTTCCATTGCGTTTTCCGACTGGACAGATTCGACAAGAGCTGGGTTTAAGATGGGGGTGAGGGGAGTTACGGAGGGGAGTTGCTGCGAGGGGTATGGAAAACTGGCAGGATTTGGATTTACCGCTCGCTTTATGTCCTGCCCGGTTCCACTCTCCAATGACTTCAGTAGGAATAGAATGGCGGGCTGCTAATGGGGCAGGTGATCTGATCCAATCAATCAGTTTCCAGCTGTGCAGATCCGATTCCGGTAAACCCCCCCCCCCAAACCCCTCCCCTGATGATTTTCCCTCCAGTTTCTGATTACAGTGCCTGCCTGTAGCCCCGCATGTTCCCTTTATGACAGACATGTGGCCTGTCTGTTTCCTGCACGGCGCATTTTCCATTGCTGTGGGGCCATGCACCCCTGCAGGTTAGAGAGAATGTTGTTTCCCCTCCTGAAGAAACACCCAGCCACAGGAGATCCAGGACCAGCAGATAGGTTCTGTTGTACTGCCATCACTCACAGAACTCCATAGCTTGAGCCAGTCCCTAAACCAACAGTTCGAACAGCCCCTTCCCCATTCTTCTCCCTACTCCTCATCTCCCAGATTCCTTCCTCCTGTAGGAGGGTGTAAATATGATGGAGATAGAGACGTCAGTGGGGGGGGGGGGGTGTAAAGTAAAAGGCCACATTGCTAAAGGTTGCTGTTCACACATTGAGTAAAGTGTGAATCTGGAGTCACTCTTTCCCTTATTCACGAATCCTCACAGCTCCGAAACAGATTCCCTTTTTCCTTCCCCAGACAGCCGTGTAAACCACTTCTTATAAGAATAATCCCCTAATTTCTCCCCAGTCAACCATTCTCATGTACAAACTAAAACACACACTCCATTGTAACAGGATTCCAAAGCTAACACACATGGAGAAGCTCCAACCTCGCGTTGAGGTCCAAAAGTGGAAAGCTTGCTGTAAATACCGAGCAATGATTTTAAGAAACTACTGACTGGAACAACATTCTTTGGGAGAATAGACAGTCCCCAAGATCCGTCTAAACCCCAGCCACACATTGAAACATCTCCCTTTCTCTTTCCTCCCCTTCCCTGCTTTTTCCCTCCCCTCCTTCACCCCCCCCTTCTCCCTTCCTTTTTTTTATTAATCCATGGGACATGGACGTCGCTGGCTGGCCAGCATTTATTGCCCATCCCTAGTTGCCCAAGGGCAGTTGAGAGTCAACCACATTGCTATGGCTCTGGAGTCACATGTAGGCCAGACCAGGTAAGGACGGCAGATTTCCTTCCCTAAAGGACATTAGTGAACCAGATGTGTTTTTCCAACAATCGACGATGGTTTCATGGTCATCAGTAGACTCTTAATTCCAGATGTTTTTTATTGAATTCAAATTCCACCACTTGCCATGGTGGGATTCAAACCCAGAGCATTAGCTGAGTTCCTGGATTAACAGTCTAGCGATAATACCACTTGGCCATCGCCTCCCCCTGCCTCCTACCCTCCTCTACCTTCCCCTCCCAGTTTTGAAAGTTCCGATCGAATCTGCTTCCATTGCCTTTTCAGGCAGCGCCTTCCAGATCACAACAACTCGCTGTGTCACAAAGTCCTCCTCTTCCCTCTGTCCCTTTTGTTAATTTCCTTAAATCAGTGTCTTCTAGTTACTGATCTTCCCGTAAGTGGCAACACTTCCTCCTCCCTCACTCGGTCAGAACCCTTCATGATTTTGAACACCTCAATCAGATCTGCTCTGCTGTAGGGAGAACAGTCACACCTTCTCCAGTCTCTACACATTGACTGAAGTCCCTCATCCCTGCTGCCATTCCAGTAAACCTCCTTTGCACTCTTTGCAAGGCCTTAACATCCTTCCTAAAGTGTCCAGAACTGACCACAATATTCCACCTGGGTATAACCACTGATTTATAGAATGTTGGTCTAACTCCCTGACATGGATATTCTCTTAATAAAGCCCAGAATCCCGGTTATGCATTTCTAGTGGGGAGAAATTATGAGCACACAGCCCAGAAAAATGTGACCTCTCAGTGTGGGTGCTGCCTGTGGGTGTGGGTGCTCTCTGTGGGTGTGTGTGCGTGGATGTGTGTGCGTTTGGGTGCTCTCTGCTGGGAGTGCAGAGTCAGACCTTACTTTCTCTGTCTTGTTTTATTCACACCTGTGACTGTTTATAATCTGAGGCTATTTCCTTCCCAACGTCCAAGTAATGACCAACTCCCTCTGGGTATTTTCCAATCTTGCTGTTGTGGGAAATGTCTCAGTTTATTGATTTGGAATATAATTCAGCCTTTTGCTGTTTCTCTCACTGTGTTCTCTCTCTCTCCTTTCTGTTCCAGTTATTATCAGCAGCGACATTCTTCCAGCTGGAAGCTCTGCAGCGACACTGTGAGGTTCTGTGTGCAAAAATCATCAGTGTCGACAACTGTGTCGAGATGTATAATCATGCCAAGGTGAGGGAAATCCTAAACCTCGTCTCTCTTTCAACCTCTCTATTCCCCTCTCCCACTCTCTCCCCCTCCCTCTCTCCACCCCTTTCCCCTTCTTCTCAACCCCTTCTCTCCTCCCCTCTCTCCCTCCCTCGCTCTCTCTCCCTCCCTCCTCCTCTCTCTCAACCCATTCATAGAATCATAGAATCCCTACAGTGCAGAAGGAGGCCATTTGGCCCATCGAATCTGCACCGACCACAATCCCACCCAGGCCCTATTTCCATAACCCCACATATTTACCCTTCTAATCCCCTGAAACTAGAGTCAATTTAGCATGGCCAATCCACCTGCACATCTTTGGACTGTGGGAGGAAACAGGAGCACTCGGAGGAAACCCACGGGGAGAACGTGCAAACTCCACACAGACAGTGACCCAAACCAGGAATTGAACCTGAGTCCCTGGCGCTGTGAGGCAGCAGTGCTAACCGCTGTGCCACCATGCAGCCCTCTCCTTCCCTCCCTCCCTCTCCAGCCCCTTCTTCTCTCTCTCTCTCGCTTCCCCTCCATCTCTCCCACCTCTCTTTCACCTCTATCATTTCGCTATCTTTCCCTTCCCTTGCTCTCTCCCCCTTCCCTCTCTTTACCACCCTCTCTCTCTCCAACACCTCTCTCTGGAGATGGTGCTGAGGGTGTTGTCAGTGTCCATGTGAAAGCTGACATTGTACTTTTGGAGGGGGTCACTGAGAGGCAGCAAATAGCCAGGCCCAGATGAGGACCCTGTTGGCAGGAGAGTTCACCGTGCGGGAGCAGGAGAGGCCATTCCCGGGGATTCCCTGCCTATGAGGGATAGATCAGAATGGAACTTTAACGGAGGGGTGTTGGAGGAGGTGGTGTGCTGAACTGTGTCAAAGGCTGCAGACAGGTCAAGAGGACGAGGAAGGATAGTTTACTCTGGTCACAGTGGCAGAGGATATTATTTTTGACTTTGGTAAGAGTTGTGGCTGAAATCTGTTTGGAGAGAGGTGTGGGAAAGATGGGCAGAGATGTCAGAAGTGACAACACACACAGGGTCTTTGCAGAGGAACAGGAAGTTGGGGATGGGCTGATAGTTTGCAAAGACAAGAGGTCCCTTATCATTGACCCAGTCACTGACTGTATTTTCTTTGTCTCCCTGCAGTTTGTTGGAGCGTCTCACCTCTCTTCATTCTGTGAAGGATACTTCCTGAAGAACATGGTCTCTCTAATGGAGAACGAAGCTTTTAAACAGTTACTGTACTCCTCCCCGGAGGAGTCACAGGGACAGGATGTACTGTGCGACTTAGAGACTGCACTGACAGCAAGGATCCAGTCAATACATCTATCAACCTCAAAGGGATCCATCGTGTGATGCAGACACAGCCACCTTGATTGGTTTGAGACATTATGGATTAAGCTTTGAATCTGATGAAAATATAATTCATTTCTCTCAGAGGTGTGGGGACGAGCGGCAGAGTAGCAACAGGTTCCATTCCGGCTCTCTGTGCACTGCTTTCTAACTCTGAACAGTCCCAAGTGTTTCTCATTGTCCCATCCAGCTTCTAACCACCAGAGGCAACTTTAATCGTCTCCCGGCAAAACCGGCTTGGTGCTGTGGTGAGGAGACTGGTTGGTGTCTGGCTATGGAGCAGTGGCTGCCTCCACAGAGCCCCGTTGATGGGCAGCTAGAGGGACGGTGATCAGGACAGTGAGGGAACGTTTGACAATCTGGCAGCTTCTGTGGGTCTGGGATAGCGAGGGAGGAGTGAGTATTCAGTAAGTGAATTGTTTCCCCGGAACCCAGAACATCCATCACCCTAACCTCACCCAGCTCGGCACCGAGTGAGGAGATTGGTGGTAATGTCGCTGGGTTAGTAATCTAGAAGCCCAGGCGAATGCTCTGGGGACACGGGTTCAAATCCCATCACGGCAGCTGGTGGAATTTGAATTCAATTAATTAATAAATCTGGAATATAAAGCTAGATTCAGTAATGGTGACCAGGAAACTATCAATTATAGTTATAACTATCAAACAAACCCATCTGGTTCACTCATGTCCTTTAGGGAAGGAAATCTGCTGTCCTTACCCAGTCTGGCCTACATGTGACTCCAGAGCCACAGCAATGTGGTTGACTTTCAACTACCCTTCAAGGGCAACTAGGGATGGGCAATAAATGCTGGCCAGCCAGCAACGCCCATGTCCCCCGAATGAATAAAAAAACTCCACAAAACTATCATCAATTGTAAAAAAAAAACCCATCTGGTTTACTCATGTCCCTTTAGGGAAGGAAATCTGCCGTCCTTACCCGGTCTGGCCTACATGTGACTCCAGAGCCACAGCAATGTGGTTGATTCTCAGCTGCCCTCTGAAATGGCCGAGCGAGACACTCAGTTCAGGGGCAATTAAGGATGGGCAATAAATCCCATGAAACGATAAAGAAAAAAGCCATACCCTCAGTTCTTGATTCAGAGCGCTCTGGAGCTGGGCTGTTGAACTGATAGTTGCGGACTTATCGACTTACTTGGGTTATTTTATCAATTCCACCTCGAGAGTGGAGAGCCCCAACAACTTTACCCGGACTCGAGACATCTTTTGTAAATCCAGCAGATGGAGCCAGTGACTGGATCTGGTAATAGAGCGGGATTGGAGCTCCAGGATCTGTATAATAAAAACACATCGATATATTTCTTTAATATTCCTTATATAACAATTTGTGATGTTACTAAATTATTTTAGCTGCGACCAGACTGCAGGAGTTTGAAAATGGACAATTGTAAAGACTGTGGAGAGGGCTTGATGCAGAGAGACACCAAACAATAGCTACTTGTAAACTCTGTGACTTAACATCACCCCGTTCAAGGCTGGTGCGATTTTACTCTCTGATGTTCCAAACAAGACGTCTCCTCCCCAGCTTTGATGATTATTTATTTGTTCATACTGCAGCAACCAGCAGTGCCCAGGAAGTGAGAATATTTTAATTGATTTTAAATTATGGATTGTATTTTAGATTAGCAAAGTGAATGTTTTTCTATAAAAGATGGTTTAAAAATGCTCACTGAGTTTCAGCTAAACCTGTTGTGAATAATGTGCAAGTCACCTGACGGAACGGAATGGATAAGCTCGGTATCACACAGCCCGGGGAGAGAAACTCTGGGAGAGAGGCTGGGTCTGAGATAGAGGGCTGCCTCTCTGCGACCAGGGGTCACTGTACAGTGATCAGGAGCAGGAATCCTGGCTGATTTGCCCTCTCTAACTCAGGGGTCACTGGACAGTGATCAGGTGCAGGAGCCCTGGCTGATTTCCCATCTCTCTAACCCAGGGGTCACTGGACAGTGAGCAGGAGCAGGAACCCTGGCTGATTTTCCCTCTCTCTCTAACCCAGGGATCACTGTACAGTGATCAGGAGCCCTGGCTGATTTCCCCTCTCTCTAACCCAGGGATCACTGTACAGTGATCAGGAGCAAGAATCCTGGCTGATTTCCCCTCTCTCTAACCCAGGGATCACTGTACAGTGATCAGGAGCAAGAATCCTGGCTGATTTCCCCTCTCTCTAACCCAGGGGTCACTGGACAGTGATCAGGAACTGGATCAAGAACAGAGAATGCTGGAAAACCTCAGCAGGTCTGGCAGCATCCCTACACTCTACAGAGTTAACGTTTCCAGTCCTTTGGATTTTTCATCGTAATTGAAGGGAGAATGTGTTCGATTTTAAAGATGTGAGGGATTGCAACAAAAAGTAGCAACTTTAAGAATAAAAGTCAGATGGCCTGGGGGGGAGCACCTTGCATCTATGGGATATTTTAAAAAAGAACATAAGAAATAGGAGCAGGAGTAGGCCATCTAGCCCCTCGAGCCTGCCCCGCCATTCAATAAGATCATGGCTGATCTGATAGTGGTTTAGTTCCACTTACCCGCCCGCTCCCCATAACCCTTAATTCCCTTATTGATCAGAAATCTATCTACCTGTAACTTAAACATATTTAAAAAGGGTTTAAGATGGAGGAGAAAGGTCACAGTCTAAAGTTGGTAAACTCAACGTTGAGTCCTGAGGACTGAAATGTGCCCAACTGGAAGATGAGATGCTGCTCTTGCAGTTTGCTTTGGGCTTGACTGGAACATTGCAGCAGGCCAAGGATGGACATGTGGACTTGAGAACAAGATGTTGGGTTAAAATGGCAAGCGACAGGGAGGTTGGGGGTCATGCTTCTGAACTGAGCAAAAGAGTTCTGCAAAGCAGTCAAGTTTACATTTATTTAAGTCTCCAGAATGTAAAGGAGACCACACTGGGAGTAGAGAATACAATAGACCAAATTGAAGGAGGTGCAAGTGGAACTTCGGTTCACCTGAAAGGTGTGTTTGGGGTCTTGAATTGTGAGGAGGGGGGAGGTGTAGGAGCAGGTGTTGCACCTTCTGTAATTGCAAAGGGAAGGTGCCACGGGAAGGGGATGGGGAGCTGCGTGTGATGGAGGAATGGACCAGGATGTCACGGAGAGAGTGGTCCCTGTGAAATGCTGACGGGGGAGTGAGAGGAAGGGGCGAGGGCATGATGGTGGCATCATGTTGGAATTCGCGGAAATGGCAACGGATGATCCTTTGAATGTGGAGGCTTGTAGGGTGGAAAGTGAGGATAAGGGGAACCTTATCCTGGTTCTGGGAGGGAGAGAGGGGAAGGGACGAGGGCAGAGGAGTAGGATCCCTTGCTGATTTCCCACTTTCAAGTTAATTTTTAGCTTTGACCCGAGTTACCGTCACCTGGATGCAGTAATCCTCTATAATCAGGACTGGGACTGTTTTACTGTCAATAGGGAATGTAACTGAATTTGAAGCAAATATCCTTAACTTTCAGCTAATAGGGAGTTTTCAGAGATGCATAATTGATCAGAATTCCCAATTAGGAATTGGCCAAAGCTCCAATTTTTTATTTCTATTCACTTCCCATGATCCAGGGAAAAATTCAGATTCTTGTAGATTCTGGCATGGACTGAAATGGGCTGAATGGCCTCTCTGTGCCATAATGACTCTACGGAATTACTCCATTATTTGTATAATTACAGGCATTAACTTCTCAACAATTATGTAGCAACTGAGCAAAGGTTCCTTACGTTGTAGCTCAGTTGGTAACATTCTTGTATCTGAGACAGGTTGTGGTTTCGAACCCGACTAGAGACTCCTGAGCATGGAATTGAGGCGGATATGCCAGTGCAGTGCTGGGGGGTGCTGCACTGTCAGAGGTGCCACTTTGTCGATGAGATTATTAAACTGAGGCCCCATCATATATAAGAGGTGGTGTTTCATCTGTTGCTTCTGTCCTTCTAAGTGGTAGAGGGAGTAGCTGTCAAAAAAGCCATTGGCAAGTTGCCACAGTGCATCTCGAAGACAGCACCTTCCAAACCCACGGTCTCTAACATCCAGAAGGACAAAGGCAGCAGACACATGGGAACACCACCACCTGGAAGTTCCCCTCCAAGTCACTCACGATCCTAACTTGGAAATATATCACTATTCCCTCACTGTCATTCGGTCAAAATCCTGGAATTCCCTCCCTAACAGCACTGTGGGCGTACCTACAGCACATAGACAGCAGCAGTTTATGAGTGTGGCTGATCACTACCTTCTCAAGGGCAGTTAAGGATGGGAAAAAATGTTGGCCTAATTAGGGACACCCCACATCCCAGGAACAATTTTTTTAAAATGTTGTGACTATGTGTTGGTGGTGGAGAGTAAATGTTTGTGGATGGGGTGCCAATCAAACGGGCACCCCTTCGATGGTGTCGAGCTTCTTGAGTGTTTGATTTGATTTATTATTGTCACATGTATTAACATACAGTGAAAAGTATTGTTTCTTGCGCGCTACACAGACAAAACATACTGTTCATAGAGAAGGAAAGGAGAGGGGACAGAATGTAGTGTCACAGTCATAGCTAGGGTGCAGAGAAAAATCAACTTAATGCAAGGTAGGTCCATTCAAAAGTCTGACAGCAGCAGGGAAGAAGCTGTTCTTGAGTCGGTTGGTACGTGACCTCAGACTTTTGTATCTTTTTCCCGACGGAAAAAGGTGGAAGAGAGAATGTCCGGGGTGCGTGGGGTCCTTAATTGGAGCTGCAGTTATCCAGACAAGTGGAGAATATTCCATTCACACTCCTGACTTGTGCCTTGTAGATGGTAGACAGGCTTTGGGGAGTCAGAAGGTGAGTTACCGCAGAATTCCCAGCCTCTGACTTGCTCTGGTAGCCATAGTATTTATATGATGAGTCCAGTTGACCATCTGGTCAATGGTAACCCCCCCGCCCCGGATGTTGATAGTGGTGATGATTCAGTGATGGTAATGCCATTGAATGTCATGGGGAGACCCTCTCTTGTTGAAGCTGGTCTTTGCCTGGCACTTATGTGGCACAAATGTTACTTGCCACTTGTCAGCCCAGGTCTTGCTGCATTTGAACATGGACTGTTTCAGTATCTGAGGAGTCGTGAATGGTGCTGAACATTGTGCAGTCAGCAGCGAATCCCATTTCTGATCTTATGATGGAGGCAAGGTCATTGATGAAGCATCTGGATCTAGGACACTGCCCTGAGGAACTTATTCACTTCACCTCTTACTCCAATCCGGGTCACAGGGAGTCGGAGCCTCTCCTAGTCACTGGGCATTAGGCAGGATATGCCCAGGATGGGGTATCAGTCCATCACAGGGCACACACACACAAATTAAGGGGCAATTTATCATGGCTAATCCACCTAACCAGCATGTCTTTGGACTGTGGGAGGAAACTGGAGCTCCCAGAGGAAACTCACATGGACACAGGAAAATGTGCAAACTCCACACAATGACTTGAAGCTGGAATTGAACCCGGGACCCTGGAGCTGAGAGGCAGCAGTGCTAACCACTGTGCCACCATGCTTCCCTTACTGAGGAACTCCTTCAGCAATGTCCTGCGATGTAGACAATTAACCTCCAACAACCACAACCGTCATCCTTTGTGCTAGATGTTACTCAAAGAAACAGAGTGTTTTCCGGTTGATTCCCATTGAATCGGTTTGCTAGGGCTCCTCGATGCCACTCTTGGTCAAATGCTGGCTTGATGTCAAGGGCAGGCACTCTCAGCTTACCTCTGACATTCAGCTCTTTTGTCCATGTTTGAACCAAGGCTTTAATGAGGTCACAAGCTGAGCAGGTTATTGCTAAGTAAGTGCCACTTGATAGCACCAATGATTTTGCTATCAATCGAGAGCATTGGTGAGCAGATTATTGCCGTGCGTATTTTATCAAAGTCTTTTGTGATAGACTTAGATCAGAACCCCATTGTCCCAGTCTTGAACAAACTCCCCTGTTGTCTGACCTGCTCATTGATCTTATTGCTTCAAGTCCAGTGAATAGCTCCTCACCTTAAAGTTTAGAGTTTATTTATTAGTGTCACAAGTAGGCTTACATTAACACTGCAATGAAGTTACTGTGAGAATCCCCTAATCGCCACACTCTGGTGCCCGCCTGTTCAGGTCAATGCACCCAACCAGCACGTCTTTCAGACTGAGGGAGGAAACCGGAGCACCCGGAGGAAACCCATGCAGACACGGCGAGAACGTGCAGACTCAATGAACCCCTTTCCTAGATGTAATGACCAACAGGAATTTCTATTTGTACAACTTTTACACAGCAGAATGTCGCTTCACAGGAGCCACAAAGAAATATTGGGTCAGATGAGGCAGAAGCCTGGTGAAAAGGTAGGTTTTAAGGAGCATCTTAAAGGAGGAAAAAGAGCTGGAAGGATGTAGGGAGGAAATTACATATGAATATGGAGGAGTAGGCCATTCAGCCCCTCAAACCTGCTCTGCCATTTAATAAGATCATGGCTGATCTGATGGTAACCTTAAATCTGCATCTCACCTACCCCCGATAACTCCTTTGCTTACTAAGAATCAAGAGTTTAGGGTTCAAGCAGCTGAATGCAAAGCCGCCAATGAGTGAGATTAAAATCTGGAATGCTGAAGAGGTCAGAATTGAAGCAGTGCTGATCCCAGGAGGTAGTAAGGCTAAGGAGGGTACAGGGATAGAGAGGGAAAAGGCCATGGAGGGATTTGGAAATAAGTATGAGATTGACAGGAGGGCTATTCAGAGGGCTGTTTAAAACACAGGACGGCACGATAGCACAGTGGTTAGCACTGCTGCTTCACAGCTCCAGGGTCCCGGGTTCGATTCCCGGCTCGGGTCACTGTCTGTGTGGAGTTTGCACATTCTCCTCGTGTCTGCGTGGGTTTCCTCCGGGTGCTCCGGTTTCCTCCCACAGTCCAAAGATGTGCGGGTCAGGTTGATTGGCCAGGTTAAAAATTGCCCCTTAGAATCCTGAGATGCGTAGGTTAGAGGGATTAGCGGGTAAATATGTGGGGGTAGGGCCTAGGTGGGATTGTGGTCGGTGCAGACTCGATGGGCCGAATGGCCTCCTTCTGCACTGTAGGGTTTCTATGATTCTATGATTAACACAGCAGGAGGCCATTCAGCCCATCGAGTCCATGTAGTAATTCAGCCAAACACCAGTTTCCCATCTCCAACATGCTGTATTGTACCAACGGCCTGCAGCTTATAGTCAGGCAGTCTTCACCTCGGGGGTCTACGCCCTGGTCTGGATAAGGTTCAGGGTTTAAATACCCCACAGGCTGATTCATACTGCACGATCCTCCGCTCACTCAATCAGGGAGCTCGTACTCCATAAAGCGCACGGGGAGATCTGTCGGTGATCCCCGGCGGCCTTTGTGATTGTCGTAACACAGTAAGAAGTCTCACAACACCAGGTTAAAGTCCAACGGGTTTATCTGGTAGCAAAAGCCACTAGCTTTCGGAGCGCTGCTCCTTCGTCAGGTGAGTGGGAGTTCTGTTCACAAACAGGGCATACAGAGAGACACAAACTCAATTTACAGAATAATGGTTGGAATGCGAGTCTTTACAGGTAATCAAGTCTTAAAGGTACAGACAATGTGAGTGGAGAGAGGGTTAAACACAGGTTAAAGAGATGTGTATCGTCTCCACTCACCTGATGAAGGAGCAGCGCTCCGAAAGCTTGTGTGGCTTTTGCTACCAAATAAACCTGTCAGACCTTCACCCCAGTCCAACCCCGGCATCTCCACATCAGTGTAACACAGACAGGACTATATTCAATGATGGTTGGTTCCCGGGGAAGAGAATCCCGGGCTTTCTGAGGGAAAGGCCTTTCCCCCTCATCTCCATCTGGGAGGTGGCGGATGGTGAAGCGGAGCTGCCCGGGTTTGAACTCTCCCCCTGAGGGGAACATTCTCTCAGTGTCTCCCCGGCCGCGGCTGATCAGAGAGCCCGCGCCACGGTACAGACACCGGCTCCGAGCCGCTCTGCCGCCACAACCGCGCTCAGAAAGATTGTCTCCTCAGGATAAACATCACTCCCACACCGCGGCCTCCAAACACAGAACCGCGCAGGCCCGGGGCGGGGCCTGATGTTGGGGGTGGGGCCTAGATCCGGGGGCGGGGCCTAGTGCTGGAGGCGGGGCCCGGAGCTGGGAGCGGGGCCTGGTGCTGGGAGCGGGGCCTGGTGCTGGGGGCGGGGCCTGGTGCTGGGGGCGGGGCCCGGAGCTGGGGGCGAGGCCTGGTGCTGGGGGCAGGGCCCACGGGGATCGGATCAGTGCCTCGGAGCCGGGGGCGGGGCCTACGCCTGACGGGAGGAAGGGGCGGAGCGAAGGCGGGACTGGCCAAGAGACGGGCCAAGAACCTGGAGACGGGGGCGGGGCCTGACACAGGGACGGGCTCTGGAGCCGGGGGCGGGGTCTGGAGCTGGGGGCGGGGTCTGGTGCCGGAGCGCGGGGCTTCCAGCCAAGGGGCGGGAATATGCGTCGGGGTCGTGGCCCTGCGCTGGGGTCGAGGTCTGGAGTGGAGGCAGTGCCGGGGGCGGGGCTATGGCAATGGAGGCGGGGCTCTTGCCGGATGTGAGGCACGGGAAGCAGCGCGTGGTCCTGAAGCGCGGCCTGGGATTGTGGATAGTTTCTGTGTCGGATTCTCCTCACCGTCAGCCCGCGGGCAGCGCCTGTCGCCGGCACCATGAGCAGCATGAGAACCTGCGTCAGCTGGGTACCCCGCGGGGTGGCCCAGGAATCCCCGGAGAAGGTCAGGGGGCACGGGGTCAGACTGTCAGAGGGTCAGTACTGAGGGAGTGCCGCACTGTCAGAGGGTCAGTACTGAGGGAGTGCCGCACTGTCAGAGGGTCAGTACTGAGGGAGTGCCGCACTGTCAGAGGGTCAGTACTGAGGGAGTGCCGCACTGTCAGAGGGTCAGTACTGAGGGAGTGCCGCGTTGTCAGAGGGTCAGTACTGAGGGAGCGCCGCACTGTCAGAGGGTCAGTGCTGAGGGAGCGCCGCACTGTCAGAGGGTTAGTGCTGAGGGAGTGCTGCACTGTCAGAAGGTCAGTACTGAGGGAGTGCCACACTGTCAGAGTGTCAGTACTGAGGGAGTGCTGCACTGTCAGAGGGTCAGTGCTGAGGGAGTGCCGCACTGTCAGAGGGTCAGTGCTGAGGGAGAACCGCACTGTCAGTGGGTCAGTGCTGAGGGAGTGCCGCACTGTCAGAGGATCAGTGCTGAGGGAGCGCCGCACTGTCAGAGGGTCAGTGCTGAGAGAGTGCCGCACTGTCAGTGGGTCAGTACTGAGGGAGTGCTGCACTGTCAGAGGGTCAGTACTGAGGGAGAGCCGCACTGTCAGAGGGTCAGTGCTGAGGGAGAGCCGCACTGTCAGAGGGTCAGTGCTGAGGGAGTGCCGCACTGTCAGAGGGTCAGTGCTGAGGGAGTGCCGCACTGTCAGAGGGTCAGTGCTGAGGGAGAGCCGCACTGTCAGAGGGTCAGTGCTGAGGGAGAGCCGCACTGTCAGTGGGTCAGTGCTGAGGGAGAGCCGCACTGTCAGTGGGTCAGTGCTGCCTTACGGTGGCTGCTGAGCAATCAATGATGCTGGTGGTGGATTTTTAATGATGTGGAGATGTCGCCTGGAGAAGGGGCTTGGGGCTCCGAAAGCCTGTGTGGCTTTTGCTACCAAATAAGCCTGTTGGACTTTAACCTGGTGTTGTTAAAATTCTTACTGTGGATTTTTAACCCAGTTAGAGATGCTGATAGGATCAGTGGCTCGGAGGATCCAGGATCTGCTATTAGTCGATGAGTATTCCAACTCCCAGTGGGTGTTCTGAAATGATCAGGTGTAATATCCACCGCAGTCAAGAATATTGTAGAGTCACAGCCCTATTAGTTTGTGCTTAACGTCCAGCAACAATTAAGATAATGTCCTTGGAAATTCCCAGGAAAGTGTCAGCCTATCTTGGGACTCATTGGAGACTGTCAGTCATTACTGCTCAGCAGATACTTGGTTCTGGTTTAGTGAACAGTTTTGATTGAGGGGAACCTTGCAAATGTCTGATTGTCTGGGTGCTCTATAGTCAAGTTGGCTGGGAAAGTTCCTTTTGGAATGGTAATAATTGTTGCAAATTTTCTTTTCTAGGTGACTCTGTCGAAGCAGGAGTTGGAGCAATTAATCCTCAATACAAGGGAAGAATTTGAGTAAGTTACACTGCTTCCCTTTCTGCTCCTGATCACATTTTTCCTTCATCAAAAGATAAGCAAGAAGTGGTGATTCGCTGCCTGCCTTTTGGGTGTGGTGGCAAAGTGATAGAAAGCCGGGGAATGAGCGAGGCCTCTGACTGATTAAACGCACTAAATGCCATGAGTTTGTTTCCAGTGATCAGGAGGAGGAACAGGCAGTGGACACAAATGAGGAGGAGCAGATGGATGGAGCAGGCAATCCTGCCTCGAGTGATTCCAAGACGCTGGAGGAGGCAGAAGAGGAGGAAGATAAGGACAGTCTGGCAGAATATGACCTGGAAAAATACGAGGAGGAGGATGGTGAGTGTGGGAGGGGGATGGTGAGTGTGGGAGGGGGATGGTGAGTGTGGGAGGGGGATGGTGAGTGTGGGAGGGGGATGGTGAGTGTGGGAGGGGGATGGTGAGTGTGGGAGGGGGATGGTGAGTGTGGGAGGGGGATGGTTCAGGCTGTGATGCTGCCGGCACCCTGTCCAGTTCTCGAGTTGCAACCGATCATTTCAACCCTTAAATTGATCCAATCAAATTGCAGTGTTCATAAAATAAAATAAAGTTTATTAGTGTCACAAGTAAGGCTTACATTAACACTGCAATGAAGTTACTGTGAAAATCCCCTAGTCGACACACACCGGCACCTGTTCGGGTACACTGGGGGAGAATTTAGCATGGCCAATGCACCCTAACCAGCACGTCTTTTGGACTGTGGGAGGAAACCGGAGCACCCGGAGGAAAACCACGCAGACACGAGGAGAATGTGCAGTCTCCGCACCGACAACGACCCAAGCCGGGAATCGAACCCAGGTCCCTGGCGCTGTGAGGCAGCAGTGCTAACCACTGTGCCACCGTGCCGCCCACAGTCCATGTGCTCGCTGGAATGAGTCTTTCTGCTTTCATCTTGATCTATACGGGAGCAATTTATTTAAAAATATCTCCTATGCGCAAAGTAAAACGGGGCAACAGATTCTCGTCCTGATTTTCAAATCCTGTCACCGTCACAACCCTCCCTGTCATCCCCTTCAGCCCTACAACCCTCGGGGGTATCTGTGCTACTCTGATCCTGGCATCCTCAGCTTCCTTGATTTTTAATCACTCCCCCATTAGTGGCCATGCCTTCAGCTCTCGAGGCACGAACTCTGGAATTGCCTCCCGTAAACCCCTCTGCCTGCCCCTCACTCTCTTTCATGCTCTTCCCTTTAAGGTGCTCCTTTGAACCCACCTCCTTGACCAAACTTTTGCTCACCTGTCCTAATGTTTCCTTATTCAGGCCAGTTATATGTTTGGCTTTATCGTGCTCCTGTGTAGCACCTTGTGACATTTATTGCATTGAATGCTGTGTAAATACAGGTTGTTCTTGAGAGAGAGCATAAGGGCAATAGGTTGAATGTGACTGAAGGAGAGAGCATGTCTGAGGGGTCAAATTGCTGTAAAATTATCTTGAAGGTGGTTGGTTTTGTAGCTGTTCTGTGCTCTACTCATCTGGAAACGGATCAGGGCTGCCCGTTTGTCTGGTCTTGGCCACTCCTGCAGGTCAGGCATTATCTGTCTGATGATGGTCCCGACTTATTTAATCTCCTGAAGTTGATGCATTGGAAAGGGCGCAGAAGAAATCTACCAGGATGTTGCCTGGTTTGGAGGAAAAGGACTATGAAGAAAGGTTGAACAAACTTGGATTGTTTTCATTGGAGCGTTGGAGGATGAGGGGGGACCTGATAGAGGTTTACAAGATGATGACAGGCTTGGATAGAGTGGATAGTCAGAGTCTTTCTCCCAGGGTCAAAGGGTCAATTACTCAGTGGCATAGATTGGAAGTGAGAGGGGGAAGTTTTTCACACAGAGGATGGTGAATGTCTGGAATGCACTGCCGGTGGAAGCAGATTCTACATTCAAGAAGCATCTGGATAGATACATTAATAGGCAGGGAATAGAGGGATATGGACCACGTAGAGGCAAAAAAATATTAGATTAGAGAGGCATTTGTGTCGGTACAGACTCGGTGGGCTGAAGGGCCTGTTCCTGTGCTGTCCTGTATTATTTTGTTCTTATAGAATTCCTACAGTGCAGAAGAGGCCATTCAGCCCATCGGGTCTGCACAGTCTCTCTGACACAGCATCTCACCCAGGCCCTTTCCCCTGTCCCATCCCTGCAATCCGACACATTTGGTATACCGAGGGGCAATTTAGTATGGCCAATCCACCTAACATGCACGTCTTTGGACTGTGGGAGGGAAACCGGAGCACCCGGAGGAAACCCACGCCGACCCGGAGAGAATGTGAAAACTCCACACAGGCAGTCATCTGAGGCTGGAATTGAACCCGGGTCCCTGATATTGAGAGGCAGCAGTGCTAACCACCGTGCCACCGTGCTGCCCCGTGTATTGTCCTGTTATTATCATGACATAATCCGAGATCTTATTTAATGTATAAAATGCAAGGCACCAGTGGGATTTGGAAACACACTGTGGGTTCATTTATTAAGACTAGGCACAGGAGAAGTGTTACACATGGGTAAGGACGGCAGATTTTGCTCCCTAAAGGATATCAGTGAACCGGATGGGTTTCTAATGACGAGTCCATGATGATATCATGGTCACTATTACCGAAACTAACTTCCAATTCCAGGTAATAGCGGATGCGTTAGTGGTTATTTATCAAAATTCATTGGATTCTGGGGTAGTGCCGGCGGATTGGAAAATGGCTAATGTTACGCCACTGTTTAAAAAAGGAAATAGACAAAAGGCGGGTAACTACAGGCCGGTTAGCTTAACATCTGTAGTTGGGAAAATGCTGGAATCAATCATTAAAGAAGAAATAGCAGGCCATCTGGGTAAGAATGGTTCCATTAAGCAGACGCAGCATGGATTCATGAAGGGAAAGTCGTGCTTGACGAACTTATTGGATTTTTATGAAGATGTGACTAGTGCGGTTGACGGAGGGGAACCGGTGGATGCGGTGTTTTTGGATTTCCAAAAGGCGTTTGATAAGGTGCCTCACAAAAGGTTGCTGAAGAAGATTGGGTCACACGGAGTTGGGGGTAGGGTGTTAGCGTGGATTGGGGATTGGCTATCTGACAGGAAGCAGAGAGTCGGAATAAATGGGTGCTTTTCTGGTTGGCAGATGGTAACTAGTGGCGTGCCGCAGGGATCGGTGCTGGGGCCTCAATTATTTACCATTTATATAGACGATCTGGAGGAGGGGACTGAGTGTAGGGTAACAAAGTTTGCAGACGACACAAAGATAAGTGGAAAAGTGAATTGTGTGGAGGGCGTAGAAGGTCTGCAGAGAGATTTGGACAGGCTGAGTGAGTGGGCGAGGATCTGGCAGATGGAGTATAACGTTAACAAATGCGAGGTTATTCACTTTGGAAGAAATAATAGCAAATTGGATTATTATCTAAATGGAAAGAAATTACAAATATACTACTGTGCAGAGGGACCTGGGGGTCCTTGTGCATGAGACGCAAAAACCCTGTCTGCAGGTGCAACAGGTGATCAAGAAGGCAAATTGGATGTTGGCCTATATCGCAAGGGGGATAGAATATAAAAGCAGAGATGTCTTGCTGCATCTGTACAGGGCATTGGTGAGGCCGCAGCTGGAATACTGTGTGCAGTATTGGTCCCCTTATTTGCGGAAGGATATATTGGCCTTTGAGGGAGTGTAGAGAAGGTTCACCAGGTTGATACCAGAGATGAGGGGTGTTGATTATGAGGAGAGACTGAGCAGATTGGGTTTGTATTCGTTGGAATTTAGAGGGCTGAGGGGGGATCTTATAGAGACCTATAATAATGAAGGGGCTGGATAGGGTAGAGGTGGAGAGATTCTTTCCACTTAGAAAGGAAACTAGAACTAGAGGGCACAGCCTCAAAATATAGGGGGGTCAGTTTAGGACAGAGTTGAGGAGGAACTTCTTCTCTCAGAGGGTGGTGAATCTCTGGAATTCTCTGCCCACTGAAGTGGTGGAGGCTACCTCGTTGAATATGTTTAAATCACGGATGGATGGATTCCTGATCGGTAAGGGAATTAGGGGTTATGGGGATCAGGCGGGTAAGTGGAACTGATCCACTTCAGATCAGCCATGATCTTATTGAATGGCGGGGCAGGCTCGAGGGGCTAGATGGCCTACTCCTGCTCCTATTTCTTATGCTCTTATTTACCGATTGAATTTATTAATTGTATTTAAATTCCACCAGCTGTGGGATTTGAACCCATGTCCCAGAGCATTAGCCTGGGCCCCTGGGTTACTAGTCCAGTGAAAGTGCCACCACACCACGGCCTCCCCTTAGTTTTGTGCACACAGCCATCTATAAGCATCGACCGTAGCCCAAACCAAATGTTTCACCAACAAGTCAGCAGATTTGCACAGTTAATAATACCTGATCAGTGAAATAAGCAAAATACCCCGCTTGTTTACCCTGTTCTTGAGTTAGCGCTCATTGACTGAATCTCTCACATCCCTGGAACCAATTAACATTGTGTCTGCTTGTTTTGTAAAACATTTCTTTTGATAATGACTCTGCCTTTCTGTGTAGGTGGTGTGAATCTTGGGGATAGTTTGGGAGGACTCACTGTCTACGCTAGCAATGAAGATGACCCATACGTCACTCTTAAAGATACAGTAAGTCGGAGCATGAAAAGCTTCACAATTATTCCCGTTCATCAGTCCCTGCCTGTCATTCTTTTTCCGTAGAATCCCGACAGTGCAGAAGGGGGCCATTCGGCCCATCGAGTCTGCACCGACTCTCCAAAAGAGCTTCTTACCCAGAAGCACCCCCACCCACACTATCCCAGTAACCCCGCATATTTACTGTGGCCAATCACCCCAACCCGCACATCTTTGGAGTGTGGGAGGAAACTGGAGCACCCGGAGGAAACCCACGCAGACACGGGGAGAGTGTGCAAACTCCACACAGGCAGTCACCCGAGGCTGGAATCGAACCCGGGTCCCCGGCGCTGTGAGGCGGCAGTGCTAACCCACTGTGCCACCGTGTTCTTATTGGCATTGTTACAAAAGTGTCTTTTAATGATTAATGAACGTGGAGGTTTAATGTCTGCTCTTGCCCCTTCTCTCGAGCTGCAGGTCTGCTGTAATTTAAAACTTAAACGAGCAATTTATGTTACAGGACCAATATGAAGATGAAGATTTCAAAATCAAGCCCACTGATAATCTGATAGTTGTGGGTAAGGCTGAAAAGATCATCTGCAGCCTTGAGATATACGGTGAGATTGTCAATAAATCCTCTTTCCGCATCACATTGTACAGGCAGAGATTCTTGTATTCTATCTGGGGAGAAGGTCCTGGAGAAGGTGAAATCTTTGAGGGGGGAGAGATAAACAGTGGTATAATTATTGCCGCCCTTGGTCCTTATCCAGTTTGTGGTTTAAATATCTGTCATAGCAGGTTAAATAATGAAGTTCAGAGGGAATTTATGGGGTTCGTTTGGAATCCAGTGTGACTGGCTCAGTGGGTAGCCCCTCTGCCCCCAAGTTTGAAGGTTCAGGTCCCACTCTCGAGGCTTGAGTCACAAACATCTAGGCCGACTCTCCAGCACTGAGAGAGTGCTGCACTGTCGAGAGGTGCAGTTTTCTGGGTGAGCGTTAAACCACAGGGTGGATGAGAGAGTTTCCTGTGATACTGTTTTGAATTAGAGCAGAGGCGTCCTTCCCAGTGTCCTGGCCAATATTATCCCCCAATCAACATCACTTTCAAAATAAATAGATTTTCTGATGATCACATTGCACCACACAAAATGGCAGCCGCCTTTCTGATAGGGACTGCATTGCAAAAATACTCCATTGGCTGTAAAACACTTTGAGGTATCCTGTGGATTGTCAAAGGCAGAATATAAATAAAAGTCATTTCATTCAACTGCGCGAGTGCAAAGTTGTTGATTCCCCATGCACTGGTGCTGTGTTGCATCATTTGATTGGATTTGATTTATTATTGTCACATGTATTAACATACAGTGAAAAGTATTGTTTCTTGCACGCTATACAGACAAAGCATACCGTTCATAGAGAAGGAAACAAGAAAGTGCAGAATGTAGTGTTACAGTCATAGCTAGGGTGTAGAGAAAGATCAACTTAATGTAAGTTAGGCCCATTCAAAAGTCTGACGGCAGCAGGGAAGAAGCTGTTCTTGAGTTGGTTGATACGTGACCTCAGACTTTTGTATCTTTTTCCCGATGGAAGAAAGAATGTCCGGTGTGCGTGGGGTCCTTGATTATGCTGGCTGCTTTTCCAAGGCAGCGGGAAGTGTAGACAGAGTCAGTGGATGGGAAGCTGGTTGGCGTGATGGACTGGGCTACATTCACGATCTTTTGTAGTTTCTTGTGGCAGAGCAGGAGCCCATACCAAGCTGTGAAACAGCCAGAAAGAATGCTTTCTATGGGGCATCTGTAAAGGTTGCTGAGAGTCGTAGCGGACATGCCAAATTTCCTTCTACTTCTGCGAAAGTAGAGGTCCCATACCAGATTTGTCTTAAATCATAGAATCCTGCAGTGCAGAAGAGGCCATTCAGCCCATCGAGTCTGCACTGACCACAATCCCACCCAGGCCCTATCCCCGTAACTCCATGCACTTACTCTAGCTAGTCCCCTGACACTAAGGGGCAATTTAGCATGGCCAATCCACACACATCTTTGGACTGTGGGAGGAAACCAGAGCACCCACGCAGACACGGGGAGAATGTGCAAACTCCACACAGACAGTGACCCAAGCCGGGAATCGAACCCAGGTCCCTGGCGCTGAGAGGCAGCAGTGCTAACCACTGTGCCACCGTGCCGCTCCACAAATGTGCAGGTGGATGGGAGGGGAGCAGATTGCCAAGCTCTGGTCAGTATGTGCTGGTGAACTGTGATGTAGATTAGAAATGGTATAGTGTCAGAAGCTGGTTTGTCAGAGACCTTGTTCATGGTGGAGCGGATGCTCCTTGATGTTGTTCATTATTTGACGCACTCACAGTGAATTGTCTCTTACAGTTTGTAACCAGGAGGAACAGTCACTGTACGTCCATCATGATGTGTTGCTACCTGCCTATCCCCTGTGTGTCGAATGGCTCAACTTTGATCCAAACCCAGAAGCACCAACAGGTAGGCTGGGGATGATGATGTTGTTCAAATGCATTTTCATTTAATGGTTGTCCAGTTGGTTTGTACCAGTTGGTGGAATATTCTGGTGAATGATTGGTCCAGGCTATAAAAGCTGACACCCTGGCCATTAAAGTGAAGGCGCCTTTTTGTTTTATTCATTCGTGGGACATGGGCGTCGCTGGCTGGCCAGCATTTATTGCCCATCCCTAGTTGTCCTTGAGAAGGTGGTGTTGAGCTGCCTTCTTGAATCGCTGCTGTCCATGTGCTGTGGGTTGACCCACAATGCCGTTAGGGAGGGAATTCCAGGATTTTGACCCAACGACTGCAAAGGAACGGCCGATATATTTCCAAGTCAGGATGGTGAGTGGCTTGGAGGGGAACTTGCAGGTGGTGGTGTTCCCATGTATCTGCTGCCCTTGTCCTTCTAGGTGGAAGTGGTCATGGGTTTGGAAGGTGCTGTCGAAGGATCTTTGAATTGCTGCAGTGCATCTTGTAGATAGTTCACACTGCTGCTACTGAGTGTCAGTGGTGGAGGGAGTGGATGTGGTGCCGTTGAAGCTTTATCTCATCAGAGCTGCTGCCCACTTCCAGTGCTTGTCTACAAGTGTGGCAAATCCCTGCTCACTTAACCAGCTAATTAACGCTACGGCCCATCCTTGTGACCTCCTCCTGCCCTCACCTTCTTCTCACAACTTCTCTAACTCTGGATATCCACTTGCTAGTTCCCCTCCAACAACTGGTTCTTCTGATTGGTGTCCCTGTGACCATTCCCTCCACTCTGCCCTGGCTCTAATTCCCCTTCACTCTCTCGATTCTTTCATACTTTTTCAACACAAATTTCTGTCCATTTTTGCTACTTATCATAACTTTAAAAACAGCTGTGGACTTTTAATGTCCCTTTGGGAATCATAGAATCCCGACAGTGCAGAAGAGGCTATTTGGCCCATCAGGTCTGCATGGACCCTCCAAAAGAGCACCTTACCTAGGCCCAATTCCCCACCCTAATCCCATCACCCTGCACATCTTGAACACCTAAGGGGCAATTTAGCACGGCCAATCCACCTAACCCCCACATCTTTGGACTGCAGAAGGAAACAGGAGCACCCGGAGGAAACCCACGCAGACACGGGGAGAACGTGCAAACTCCACACAGACAGTGATCCATGTCTGGAATCGAATCTGGGCCCCTGGCGCTGTGAGGCAGCAGTGCTAACCACTGGTCTTTGGTTCTTTTCAAGACCTGTTTTGACGGGTGTTGTCTCCCATTCACTGGCCGCTCCCTGGGTGGATGTTCCATTGGTGAGTGGGGTGTCCTGTTAACTGCGGTGTCCCTTCTTCCCCCTCCAATCAACCCCTGATCAGATTTATCTCCTTGCAGGGAATTACGCTGCAGTGGGTAACATGACTCCTGTGATTGACGTGTGGAATCTGGATGTGGTCGATTGTCTGGAACCCGTCTTCAGCCTGGGGAGCAAGAAAGTAAAGAGGAAGCAAGGCCGGAAGGTACTGAGGAGCCTGTATTGTGGACATTCTGCGGCAACAGGCGTGTTGAGTATTTGTTCTGAGTCGCTACCTGTGAATCCTGGTGGGACTGACTAATCGCCAAGGACAGTCTGAGTCCTCAGGTAGCCGGTTCAATCCTCCCTGCTGGCTAATCACAGAACTTTCAATGTTATACCATGTGTAAGTGATGCCGAGGGAGTGGGGCATAATGAACCAGCTCCCTGCCCTTTCCCACTCCCCTACCCCCAGCCCCGACACAGGCCGTTTAATGTTGGACATCGGGATCAACAATTGAAGGAATGTTCCTGGCGAGTCCCAGCTCATGACCATTGGTGCGGTTTTAATGCTGCCTCTTTCATCGGGGCAGGAGACTGGGTATCTTCTGATGTGCGTGCCGACAGTCTTTAACTGTTCATTGTAATAGTCTGTAGACAGGGGCATGGACTGTATGGACTGTATGGTACTGCACGGAATGTAAAAGCAAAGTTTATTTATTAGTCACAAGTAAGGCTTACATTAACACTGCAATGAAGTTACTGTGAAATTCCCCTACAGTGGTCCCTGATGGGCCAAATGGCCTCTTCTGCAGGGTAGGGATCCTATGATTCTGCTGGGAAGTAGCAGTGAGAAGTGAGCCTGAACTTTCTCTCACATAATAATTGATTTATTTCAGGGTGCTGCAAGTGCAGAGAAAGAGGGACATTCTGATGCAGTTCTTGACCTTGCCTGGAACAGGCACATCAGGTAATGTTTACATTGCAATATTGCAGCTTTCTTTATAAGGGTGTTCACATGGTAATGAAGAGAAAGAGAGTAAGTGTAAATGCTGACCTCTCCCTCACCTGTGACCATGTATGTTTGACAGACAGCGCTCAGCGTCACCACAAGGTGTCAGTATTTGATGTGAAGTAATACTCTTTCTTTTAAAGCTGCGATTTTATTAGAATTTGACTATGTTGCATAACTTATTTTTGTTCAAATACTTATTGTAATAGTGAGTTCCTGTGCTTGTACCTTCCCACTAAAGTGGGTCTGTGTAATTAAACTCCGATCAGGTTACTGGTTCTGGGGAATTAAAAGGCGCAGCGCCAATCTAACCAACTGCCAGGAGATGGAGCTATTGGGTTATTTTCCTTCACTGGTCTGAGAGGTTTAGTGTCAGTAACTGGGGGTGGGGGGGAGTGAGGAAATTCCGGGATTCGGGTCAGTAACTGGGGGGGGAGTGAGGAAATTCCGGGATTCGGGTCAGTAACTGGGGGGGGAGTGAGGAAATTCCGGGATTCGGGTCAGTAACTGGGGGGGGAGTGAGGAAATTCCGGGATTAGGGTCAGTAACTGGAGGGGAGTGGGGAAATTCCAGGATTAGTGTCAGTAACTGGAGGGGACCGAGGAAATTCCGGGATTAGAGTAACTGGGGGGGGGAGTGAGGAAATTCCGGGATTAGAGTAACTGGAGGGGACCGAGGAAATTCCGGGATTAGGGTCAGTAACTGGAGGGGAGTGAGGAAATTCCGGGATTCGGGTCAGTAACTGGAGGGGAGTGAGGAAATTCCGGGATTAGTGTCAGTAACTGGAGGGGAGTGAGGAAATTCCGGGATTAGTGTCAGTAACTGGAGGGGAGTGAGGAAATTCCGGGATTTGGGTCAGTAACTGGAGAGGAGTGGGGAAATTCCGGGATTAGGGTCAGTAACTGGGGGGAGAGTGAGGAAATTCCGGGATTTGGGTCAGTAACTGGGGGGTGAGTGAGGAAATTCCGGGATTAGTGTCAGTAACTGGAGGGGAGTGAGGAAATTCCGGGATTTGGGTCAGTAACTGGGGGGGGAGTGAGGAAATTCCGGGATTTGGGTCAGTAACTGGAGGGGGGGGGGCGGGGGTCGGCGGGGGGGGGGGGGGAGGAGGGGAGGGAATGGACATGTTGATGTGATTATCCGGTGGGCAGGAAGTGGCGGATGGTTTAGTGTTATTAAGTAGTGAGGAACGGCCCAGTTCAGTGCCAGTAACAGCGGGTCACAGGGGGAATATGTGATTGACGTGTGTCTGACGGTCACACGGCTGATTCTGGTGATTGATTTTTTTTCCCGTAAGAGTACTTTAATGAACTGAATGTGTAGTCGAGGGAACAGCACAGAATTCAGTCCAGGATCAGTAATTGTTGATTTTCTGAAGTAGAGAGTGAGGTTTGGATTTGAAGTCTTCGATGCCAGTCTTGCTAACTGTGTGTTTGATGTATGCTAGGACTGTTCTGGCCAGTGCCTCTGCCGACAAGTCAGTGATCCTCTGGGACATGTCACAGCAGAAAGCTGTAACGCACCTCTCTTCACACACAGACAAGGTAAGCTGAAACAAATCCTTTCGGTACCACTGACACCTGAGCCCAGAGTCCACAAATCCAACTGATCTTCATAGAATCCCTACAGTGCAGGAGGCCATTCGGCCCATCGAGTCTACACCGACCACAATCCCTCTAACCTACGCATCCCGGGACACTAAAGGGCAATTTAGCATGGCCAGTCCACCTAACCTGTACATCTTTGGACTTCTCACAAACCCAGCGTTCTGACCCCGGGTCCGCGTAGCAGTTATCTGTTACATTAACTCATCCAATTTAAAGGAACACCTCCCTGCATGGCTCTGTACTCCCGAGTGCAACCTTCCTCCCCTTTCACTCCACCACTATTGGCTCAGCTTTCAGCGGACTAGGCACTGAGTTCTTGAATTCTTTTCCAAGACCCCCACTGCCTTTCTGCATCTCTGGGCGGCATGGTGGCACAGCGCTTAGCACTGCTGCCTCAGCGCCAAGGACCCGGGTTCAATTCCGGCCTCGGGCCACTGTCTGCGTGGAGTTTGCACATTCTCCCCGTGTCTGCGTGGGTTTCCTCTGGGTGCTCCAGTTTCCTCCCACAGTGCAAAGATGTGCAGTTTAGGTGGATTGGCCGTGCTAAATTGCCCCTTGGTGCCCAAAGATGTGTAGGTTAGATGGGTTAGCCATAGTAAATGTGTGTGTTTGGTTACAGGGATAGGGCTGGGAAGAGGACCTGAGTAAGGTACTCGGTGAGAGAATCGGTAGAGTGTTGGTGCAGACTCAGTGAGCCAAATGGCCAACTTCTGCATTGGAGGAATTCTATGGTTTTCTCCTGGAAGACGCCCCTTAAAGCTTAGTATTTTGACCAAACTTTTGGTCTTCTGTCCAAATATCTCATTGTGTGACTCGATGTCAGATTTTGTTTAATGACGCGGCTGGGGGTGTTTGCAGTGGTAAGGATACTGTGAACATAAGAACTAGGAGCAGGATTGGCCATCTGGCCCCTCGAGCCTGCTCCACCATTCAATAAGATCATGGCTGATCTTTTTGTGGACTCAGCTCCACTTACCCGCCCGCTCACCATAACCCTTAATTCCTTTACTGTTCAAAAATCTATCTATCTTTGCCTTAAAAACATTCAATGGGACAGCTTCAACTGCTTCACTGGGGAGGGAATTCCACAGATTCACCACCCTTTGGGTGAAGAAGTTCCTCCTGTTGTTGTAACGCTGTGTGTCAATTTGACCATTGTGTTTCTAGGTCAAACCTTTAGCAGTTTTATTACTTGGGCCATCTCACAAGAGAGCACAGTTACAGGTTCCTGTGCTTGATCCTGGTGATTGTATGTGGTTCCAATAATAACAAGATATCAGGTAGTTTGGTAGCACAGAACTTGTGTATTGCTGAAAAAATGAGACATGCTATTGAAGCTTTTCATTTTGCACTCTATCAGGACAGTTCACAAGAACACCAATTGTAAAGGGAACAGTAGTTTATACTGCGTGAGAAAAGAATGCTGATTGATTGGCAAGTGGTCTCTGACTGGCAGAGGCGTTGCCATGGCAAGTGCAGTAGAGAGCAGTTAACTGCCAAGCTTTTGTTCAAGTTCAAACCAGGCAGATTGACTCTGGTCAAGGCATTGGCTTGGGGACTGCACCAGGGAACAGCTGTCCCCCAAGCTTTTTAGGCATTGCCTTGGGGAATGGACGACGGAATGACTGTGACCCAAGCTTTTGCTTGGTTGAAAATGGTATAATGTGTGGATGTGCTGATTCTGTCTGCAAAGGACAGAGCCCTGTGTGTGAATATATGTAGCTCTTAGCATGCGTTAGTGAGCCACACTTTGGACCTGACTGATAAATCTTTGGCCAGTTTTCAACGTCAACCTCAGCACAATCAGGATTGTTTAGCAAGTGCTGTCCAGTTGCAGAATCATGTCTAATGATGGACACTGAGTTGAGTTTTGTGCCTGTGCTAGGAAGGATCTGAAGCCTTTCGAGGAGGTGCAGAGGAGATTTGCTGGAATGGCTCTGGGGTTATGGCCTTTAGTGACATAGAGAGACTATGAAGCTGGGGTTATACTCAGAGCAGAGAAGATTTAGAGGAACTCTGATAAAAGTAGTCAAAACCACAAAGAGTGGACAAGGAGAAACTGTTCCCAGAAGGCACAGATTTAACCTGACTGGCAAAAGAAACGGAGGTGACACAAGTAAGGACACCACCTCCACGATCACCCTCAACACTGGTGCCCCACAAGGCTGTGTTCTCGACCCCCTACTATACTCCTTATACACCTATGACTGTGTGGCCAAATTCCCCTCCAATTCGATTTTCAAGTTTGTTGACAACACCACCGTAGTGGATCAGATCTCAAACAATGACGAGACAGAGTACAGGAATGAGATAGAGAATCTGGTGAACTGGTGCGGCAACAATAATCTCTCCCTCAATGTCAACAAAACGAAGGAGATTGTCATTGATTTCAGGGTGTGTAAAGGAGAACATGCCCCTGTCTACATCATTGGGATAAAGTAGAAAGGGTCGAGAGCTTCAAGTTTTTATGTGTCCAGATCAGCAACAACCTGCCCTGGTCCCCCCATGCCAACACTATAGTTAAGAAAGCCCATCAACGCCTCTACTTTCTCAGAAGACTAAGGAAATTTGGCATGTCCTCAACGACTCTCACCAACTTTTACAGATGCACCATAGAAAGCATTCTTTCTGGTTATATCACAGCTTGGTATGGCTCCTGCTCTGCCCAAGACCGCAAGGAATTACAAAAAGTTGTGAATGTAGCCCAATCCATCACTCAAACCAGCCTCTCACCCATTGACTCTGTCTACACTTCCCGCTGCCTCGGAAAAGCAGCCAGCATAATTAAGGACCCCACACACCCCGGACATTCTCTCTTCCACCTTCTTTCATTGAGAAAAAGATACAAAAGTCTGAGGTCACGTACCAACCGACTCAAGAACAGCTTCTTCCCTGCTGCTGTCAGACTTTTGAATGTACTTACCTTGCATTAAGTTGATCTTTCTCTACACCCTAGCTATGACTGTAACACTACATTCTGCACTCTCTCATTTCCTTCCCTATGAACGGTATGCTTTGTCTGTATAGTGTGCAAGAAACAATACTTTTCACTGTATGTTAATACATGTGACAAATCAAATCAAACAAGGGAAAGTTTTTTTTAATGCAGTTTGTGGTTAGGATTTGGATTGCACTGCCTGGTGGTGGATACAGATTCGATATTAGCCTTTAAATTAGAATTGGATAAATGAACAAATTGCAGGGCTCTGGAAATAATGAGGGAGTGGGCAGAATCGAGTTGCTCTTTGCAGCAGCTGGCACGTGTGATGGGCTGAATGGCCTGCCCCCTGCACTGTGGTGGTCTATGATTCTAAAACAGTCAAATACTAAACTAGTAGCTTCTGGTTGGGTGCAAAACTCTTTTTTTTTTTAAAAACAAAAAGTACCTTGCAGTAAAACTCAGCTGGGTTTGAGATGTAGTGAGCACTGCGAACATTTGGAATTAAAGCTAAGTTCTATGGTAATTATTCCGTTACTGGTGAGTGTTCTTGCACAGTTTCCCGCCGCTCTTCAGGATGTTTGCGTCTGGGTAAACGAGGAATCCGGTGAAGGTGATGTACTTGCCGTGGTTACTATACAAACCAAAGCGCTGGTGCTGTTGGCTGTACAGCCACACTCTGTCCCCGGCTCCCAGACGCAACATTACGCTCTGGCTTTGCATCTCCCGTCGCTGAGAGTCGTCCTCATCGAAAATCATGGCCTGCACCTCGCTGAGATTTTTCATCAGCTTGACGGAAATGGCCTTGAAAGGGTGCTTTCCGACATTAAAGGAGAAGTAATAGGCGCCTGGGATCTGGCACGTGAAGAATCCGCTCAGCTTGTTGAAGTGCTTGCCGATGTTGATGTATTCAATGTCAAACGTCACCGCCTCATGTGGCAGATTCTCCGCGTTCTCTCCGAGCAGTGACCTTGTTCTGGCCGCGGAGAATGCGGAACGCAGGCTGTCCTTTGGCTGAGGCTCAGTGAGGCAGCTGAGAGGGGATTGGTTGCTTTTGGGCTTGGTGTTGGAATGGGAACAGTTGGAGATGGTGGGGGCGGAGGGTAGACTGTTGGCCAGCCAGTAGTGCGGCAGTTCTGGATAGACCAGGTAGCCGGTGAAGGTTGTGTACGGCCCTACGTTACTGTACAGAGCATACTTTGAGCTACCGTAGAGGTAAAGCCAGACACTATCGCCTGCGTCTAACCTCAGCATCAAGCTCTGGCTCTGCACTTTGCGATTCTTCTGCCGATGTCCATCGAAGGCCGTCGCCTGCACCTCGTACCCGTTCTTCACCAGCATGACGGATAGCATCTTCTTTGGATACTTTCCAACGGTGAAAGCGAAATAGTAAGCCCCGGGAATTCTGCAAACAAGCCTGCCTGTATCCGGACGGAAGTCGTTCCCAATGTTAACCAAGAGCTTGTCGAAGGTGACTGCTTTCTGGAGACCTCCCAACAAGCTACTTGTCCTGGCGGCGGAGAATGCTGACTGATGATGATGGGGAGTGGAGTGGTAACGAGAGGCTGCTGTAACTGGCTGACGGGACAGAGAGTCCATAACCCCCGTCAGCAGCACAAATCCCAAAAAGGCCATTTCACCCTGAAAAAAGAAATGGATTTGAATGGATGAGGATTGGAGCCGAGTGTTGGGTAATTTAACATTGGTTGTGTTTGCTCTAATCACTTTCATTTCACAAGCTTTGACTCTGACGAGAGTGAATTGAATGAAATGCCAGACCCGCTGCGCGTTGTGACAGTACATTGCAAACTGTGCCTGTTTCTAATTCTTAAATATCTTGAGAGAGATTTGTAATTGCCTAAGTTTTTACATTGGATAAAAGCGCAGTAACAGGCCAGACAGCACAATTGGTCTGTGCGAGTGTTTACACTCCACTTAAGCCTCTTTCCAGCCTTTCTCATCTAAATCTGTCAGCATATCCTTCTGTTCCCTACTCCTTCACGCTCCTCTAACCTCCCTTTAAATCCCCCTCTGCGATTCACCTCAACCACCCGCTGTGGCAGAGAGTTTCACATTCTTACTGAGTGAAGGAGCTTCTTCTGAATTCTTAATTATTTTCTTGGTGACTCTCAAATTCATGACTTATAGATTTTTTTTTCTCATAAATGGAAACAATCTCTCTCTCTCTCTCTTTATTAAAACTGTTTAGAATTTTAAAACGATCTATCAAGTCACCACCCTTGGCCTTCTCTTGTCAAGAGAAAAGAGCTCGAACTTGTTCATCCTTTTGCGATGGGTATAAATGGACTTTTGGACCTACCTTATATGAAGTTGATCTTTCTCTACACCCTAGCTATGACTGTAACACTACATCCCGCATCCTCTCCTTTCCTTCCCTATGTACTCTATGAACGGTATGCTTTGTATAGCGTGCAGGAAACAATACTTTTCACTGTATCCCAATACACATGGCAATAATAAATCAATTCACTTGGGTACAATAGCAGAATGATGATGTTACTGGGCTAGCGACCTGGGCTAGTGTGCTTGGAACATGAGTTCAAGTCCCACTGCAGCAACTGGGAATTCGGTTAATTAAAATGTGGAATGAAAATCTGCTCTTGGTAATGGTGATTATGAAACTACCGGATTGTTGTAAAAGCACATCTGGTTCATTCACGCTCTTCAGAGAAGGAAATCTGTCATTCTTACCCAGTCTGACTCAGATCCAAAACCATCATGTTGACTCTAAACTGTCCTCCGAAATATCCTCGCCAGCCACGACATGAAAAGGGAATAAGACTGGACACGCACCCATCGTCAGCCTGCGCACACCCAATTGCCTGGACGAGTGCAGTTTCAGCAATTCTCGAAGTTCCGCATCATCCAGGACAAAGCAGTCTGCTTGATTGGCACCCTATCTATCACCATAAACATTCACTCCCTCTACCACTGGCACGCAGCATGTACCATACAGCAGTTCGCCAAGGCTCCTTCTTGGTTTCAGATAAAGCCCGGTACAACATCGTGGGCCGAAGGGCCTGTTCTGTGCTGTACTGTTCTATGACTGCATTTTCCAAACTCTCAGCGCCTACCACTCAAGAATAAGGGCAGCAGATTCATGGGACCATCGCCACCACCGAGTTCCCCTCGCAAGCTGCGCGTTATCCTGACTTAGAACCAAATCACTGTTCCTTCACTGTCCCTTAGTAAAATCCTGCAACTCCCTTCCTAACAGCACAGAGGATGTACTTACACTGCAGTGGTCCAAGAAGGTAGCTCATTACCACCTTCCTGTGGGCAATTAGGGATGGATAAAAGTGCTGGCCTTGTCAGCAACGCTCCCATCCCATGAGTGGGGAACGAAATCCTTTGCGTCTCTGGTATCATGCTCGTAAAACGATTTTGAACCCTCTCTCCAGTGTGTCTCTATCCTCTATAACATGGCGACTGGAACTGTACACAAGATCAATCGAGGTTCAGTGCAAGTTTAACATAGTTTCTCTACTTTTCAGTTCTATCCCTCTGAAAGATAAATCCTGGTGTTTGTTTTGCTTTTCAATAGCCTTATTAACAAGTCGTTACTTCCAGTGGTTTGTGCCCCCAGATTACTTTGCTCTTCCGTACAATTTGCATTCTTATTTTCCAATTAATCTGTGACGACCTTGTTTTTCTTCGCAGAATGTAATTCCCCACACGCGCCTATATTAAAATTTATTTGCTCATTATGCAAATGTATTACCTTTTGTGGTTTATTGCAATCTCCTATTGATTATCGCTCCCAGTTTGGTGTCTTCCGCATATTTAGAAATTATTTACGATTCTAAAGCCTAAATCATTAGTACAAATTGTGAGCAGCAATGACCCGAGCATGTGGGATTCCACTTCCCACTCTCTGCTCTGGCGTTGTAGCTATTCCTTTAACCCTTGCCAATGGATAGGCAACAAGAACATCGGCTGAAGTCAGTGGGATCCTTCGCAGGTTCACGTCCCGCTCCGCTGGCACTGTCCGGACCCAGCTGCAGGTTTAACTGGGTCCTGAATTGCTTGGTGCTGTGCAAGCAGAAGCCTTGAAAGTGAAATGGAAGCTTGCAGGCCTAACTCTAGGGGGCAGCACAGTGGTTAGCACTGCTGCCTCACAGCGCCAGGGACCTGGGTTCAATTCCTGGCTTGGGTCACTGTCTGTGTGGAGTTTGCACATTCTCCCCGTGTCTGCATGGGTTTCCTCCGGGTGCTCCGGTTTCCTCCCACAGTCCAAAGATGTGCGGGTTAGGTTGATTGGCCATAGTAAATTGCCCTTAGTGTCGGGGGGGAGGGGGGGGGGGGCAGGGTGATGTGGGTGTGATGTCACTGGGAAAATCTGTATTGGCAATCTTTTCAAAGTGTATTTTGTGCAGGAATCTTAGAATCCTACAGTGCAGAAGGAAACTATTCGGCCCATTGAGTCTGCACCGACCACAATCCCACCCAGACCCCATCCCTATAACGCCACTTATTTACCCTGCTAATCTCCTGACACTAAGGGGCAATTTACTATGGCCAATCAACCTAACCCGCACATCTTTGGACTGTGGGAGGAAACCGGAGCACCCGGAGGAAACCCATGCAGA
This sequence comes from Mustelus asterias, assembly GCF_964213995.1. Taxonomy (NCBI): domain Eukaryota; kingdom Metazoa; phylum Chordata; class Chondrichthyes; order Carcharhiniformes; family Triakidae; genus Mustelus; species Mustelus asterias. The sequence goes on from NC_135809.1 coordinate 6,964,204, forward strand.
CATGGGGAGAATGTTCAAACCCCGCACAGACAGTGACCCGAGGCTGGAATCGAATCCAGGTCCCTGGCGCAGTGAGGCAGCAGTGCCAACCACTGTGCCCAAGGAAGGTTGGTGCAAGTGAAGAATTAAAACTGTTTAATTCCCATGGCATCATCTCTCGCCCTCAGAACTGGATTCCCATCGATCATTAGCAGAAAGGAAGTACTGAAGAACATCAACATAAACTCCAGGTGTGGTGCTGATTCTGCTGTTAAACCTGATTCTATTTACACTGTACAAAGGAGAGGCCAGGATATAGAGTGCTCCAGCTGACTAATTCCAACACAAATAATCCCCTCAGTCCCTCGAGTATCTCTCTCATTCTCCCTTCACTGCTCCTTTGGCAGTCCATCCCACACACTCTTTTTCAAGTAATTATGCCTTGCTTTATTCTGAACCCCAGCCCGTGTCCTGCAGAGTCTGTGGCACCTGTAGCATACTGTTGGAGTTCCATTGATCTATTCCCACAAGAATCCTGAATAACCTGCCCCGAGTCTTCTCTTTTGGAAGCATAATCACTGCCAGCCACTTCATGCTCTAGGTTTGCAATGGAAAGTGTGAATAATAGATGCCTTGTCCCAGTTAATGTCAAAGAAAAACATTTTGCTGGCCTCTTTTTCTGGAATTCTTTAACCTACTTTATTAAACAGGACTGATCGCACAAACAAATTTAACCTTGCAGTGATGTTCAACTGAGGGGGAGGATTTATACATCAATTGGTGCTGAGGTTCCTTCCACAAGTTCAGTGACCAACAGATTTAACCTATTTAGTCCCTACAAATCTATTCCTTCAGGAGTTGCATAGGGTTTGAAAACTTGCACACTGAAGTATTGCTTCCATAGATTCACTTTAAACTTGCCCACCACCCCAAACACAGCGTCCTCACCTCCCTTTGTGGACAAGATGAGACAGCTAGTCACAGTCAACATTGTCTATTCCTCTAGAATCCCAACAAGAACAACAAACACTTCACTCCTCGTCTCCCTGGATTAGCCGCCCCTGAACTGAAATCCTTTTAAATCGCAGTGTTGCGGATTTGTTAGTCACCAGGCGTGTACGTGCCCCGTTTAACTCACGGACATTCGCCACGCTGCAAACTGAGGCTGTGACTCCAATCTGCAAATCTAAACAATCCGGGGTATCTGGTTATAGACACAGAGCAGGCATTCATTCAGCAAATTAAAATATAAATCCTCCAGTATTTAGAGAAAGTAAATACACTTACGAGAGAGGGCGGGAGGATAGTTATCCTTGAAGCTGTGGAATATAAATATTGAATAGTTAAAGTGCCGACCCAGTCTGATTTCAGCTTTCGGCTGCTGCAGGGTCAGAGCAGAAAGTCAGTGCGGTTCCTCTGTAAACTTCCCATTGCTCTGCATGTGGTGCAGTTCTGTGCATTCTGGTTATTATTATATTAACGTTCAGTGCTGTGTGAATAAAAGGTGCCATGTAGCATTAAGAATAGGGATCAGCAAATTAAATTCCCAGAAGCATTTACTTTGTCCATCAGCATTCCAATACTTTGTCATCATTACAGCAGTAACGGCAGCCCGTTCCAGTATAAAGTCAGATCTGTAATGTGACTTGCTGGGGTTGTGAGCTGAACACTTCTATTTGGCACTTGTACAGATGGTAACTGCAGATCAGATTTAAACATTTTAAAGGAGTTTTCACTGTTGTATGTTTGTCCCGTGCTATTGGCATGCCCAGGGTATGTGCTGCTCCCTTGAGCTGGTGTTGGGGGGTGGAGTTGGGGGGTGAAGTTGTGTGTGTCCCTCAGCTGCGTATTAAGATCATTATAAATAAATCCTCTCCCCTCTTTCTAAAATAAATATGTTCTGCAGTCGGTGTTATCACTGCAAGATTGCCATAGTGGTAAGTCGGACACTGCCTGGTGTTTAGGGGCAGTGGGAATGTAGTTCCTACTTGGTCTGGGGCTTAATGTGACTCCAGTTCCACTCAAATGATTGAACCTTAACTGCCCTCTTGTCAAGGTACCGATCAGAAACCTCAAAGAATGTTATGATGCCTGACTGGACCCCAGCAGTTTTATGTGAGGATAAGAAGTTTCACCCCAAGTGTGATTCTATTGGCACACTTAGGGAGCCTTTATCAAAATAAACTTTAGTTAACAATACAGTTTAACTATAACAAATGAATTAGTTTAATGTTTGCCAATTGGAATACTTGAAACAGGACAAGATACAATTCTTAACTGCTAACCAATCTCTATGAATTCCAATTCAAGCAACATTCCTCTTATAGACTTAAACTCCTCTTCAAAATCAGTTAGCAACACACTGGTTTACGTGCTGGTACATGGGCTGCCAGTCCTCAAGCCTCCAGAACACCTCTGGAGAGAGACCTATTTCTCCTAACAGGTCCCACATGGCCATTCCAGAGAGAGAGAGACACCTCTTACTTCTTTCAGAACTTGGCAGTAACTGCCTGTTTTTCCCGGTAACTTTAGTTCCACCCCTTAAGCACTTGACTTTGTCAATCAACCCCCAGGGGAAAAAGCAAATAATCAAAAATGCACAAACTCAGATTAAAACAAACACATACCTAGCGAAGATAAAAGCAAAATACTGCAGGCGCTGGAATCTGAAACAAAAACAGAAAATGCTGGAAAATCTAAGCAGGCCTGACAGCATCTGTGGAAAGAGAACAGAGCCAATGTTTCGGGTCTGGATGACCTTTCATCATCACTAGCTAACATCAACCATCAGCCTGCATTCTCAGCATGTGAGCTGCCTGGTGCAGACAAATTGGCACCGTGTAAAACAGCTGAATTTTAAACATGTCCCTCATTGGAAACATGATATGAATACATTTCTTAAAGGCACAGTACCATCACACTCTGCAGTGGACTAGCAAGCCACTCCGTCGTATCAAACCCACGCGCAATGCTTCAGAAAACTGGCCCACTGCTATCGCCTCGAGGCAGCTATGGATGGGCAGTAAATGCCAGAGATGCCTACATTCCAAGAATAGTTTAAAAACTATTTACTGCCTTTGTGTTAAATTTGTGCACTTTGATCTTGTCTGGTTCACCTGTTGTTGAAGCCATGGCTCGGGTTACTGAAAGGCTTCGTACAAATCTTTGGAAATCTCTGAGCGATAATTAGTTAATAAATTCCTCTCTCTCGCGGTGAGCAGATGTGTTTTGGGAGTGTAGTTAATGGACCTGGGGCTGCAGTGTAAACATCCTTAAAGTGTTTTTTCCAGTTGGGTACATGTGAGGAATCTGTTGCGCCTCTCAGTGAGCGAGTGGACTTGTTAATACAAGATGCGAGGGAATTGCGAGCTGATGTCGGAACTGATGAATCTGATGGAAGGCTGTCATGCAGAGTTAGCCACCTTCTGTCCCAACATAATTATCCTTGGTTTTTCTCAATCCTGGGAAAATGCAGGATTAGCTTAGTCCATGCTTCCTTTGACCCAGAACGCTGGTTGACTCTAAATGGGTTTCAAAGCAATCCCTTTTGCTCACAGTCTCCAAGTCTGATCCCCCGGAGAAGGTAATTACTGGCTGTCTCTGCCAGCACCCAATTTGTCCACGAACCACCTGTACCAGTCTCCAGCTGCACCATCTATTAACCCTGCGACTTGGGGTTTAGTCAGACTTGCTCAATGAGGCCGTGTGGGACGTGATATCCGTTTGTTTCTCTCCGTCGGGTTAGTGTGCTTTGTTTTATCAGCACTCTTCCACTTCCAGAACAGTAAATGAGCAACTGTAAACCATTTTGATTTAAGTGGACAGATCAGATTAAAGCCTGTGCCTTAATGAGATGTACAGCCTGTGGTGTATTAGGGCGTATATGAAACCGGATAGAAATTTGCTGGGGCTTTGTTGTCTGAGAGATATTCTATACAGACACTTTGACCAGTTTATTACTCAAAACACGTTTACCCGAGTGCTCGGACTTTGAGAAAGGAAAAGGACTGCTTTTCAAACTTAATTTGATTAAAACACTTGCAAGTTACAGAAACAACTCTTACACAATAAATTAACTTTTCCTCAAACTAGGCTGACTGCCTGAAAACACACACACACACACACACACACACACACACTGCCTGGTCTGGTGTAGTTGTCCGGGCTGTTGGATTCCGTTCACTGAGCTCGTGTCGACGGATGAACTCGAGGTCTCCTTGGGGTGAAGGTGGCTCTCCCCCACCCTCTTGCGTCATCACAGGTCCCAGCAAGCTGATCGAATCTTTGCTGGGGGTCGTCTCCAGACATCCATCTTTGAGCCCTTCTGGAATGTTCTCTACCTTTCAGCCAATGGGGGTCACAGGGCAGGGGTCGCAGCACCCAATAAGTTTAGGGCAGGTCATCCTAGGTCTCCTGGGTGCACATATCCCCTTTCAAGATATGGTTAATATCAGGGAGCCTGGCTGAAACTGGAAAATACACAAATATCAGGTCTTTGTCTATTCTTCTGGCTGAGTACCTCGTGATGGGTTTCGGGTCATATCGACTCTCCTATTGTTAAGGTCCTGCGTCTCTGGTCAATATGCAAGACCGATCTGGGCTGGTCCCTGTTGGCTTTTGACCCGTCGGTAACCTTGTCTACATTCAATCAGGCCTCACTTGTAGAAGCGGTTTAGCTATGTATTAATTTAAAGTGTCCAATTTTATGCTGGGACTAGTTGCTTAGGCCGTTGGTCACTTGGCCACAGTTTGCATCTCAATCAGAGAGATTCTGGTCTGCTCAGAACTCTAAACACGTGTTGTTGAGAGGGGGCAGCCAGTCTTTTATGTGGCGATGGGAGGACCAGCTGTGACAAAAGCAAACCAACAAGCTAAGGACACGTTCAAAGACTTGGATAGTTATTAAACAATAGAGCTTGCTAGTTAGAGCATGTGCTGCCGCCCTGAATCATAGAGAATCGTAGAACCCCTACAGTGCAGAGGGAGGCCATTCGACCCATCAGGTCCACACTGACCACAATCCCAGGCTCTAAAGTAAAGTTTATTTATTAGTCATAAGTAGGCTTACATTAACACTACAATAAAGTTACTGTGAAATTCCCCTAGTCGCCACACTCCGGCGCCTGTTCGAGTCAATGTACCCTAACCAGCACATCTTTCAGAATGTGGGAGGAAACCAGAGCACCCGGAGGAAACCCACGTGGACACGGGGAGAATGTGCAAACTCCACACAGACAGTGACCCAAGCCGGGAATTGAACCCGGGTCCTTGGAGCTGTGAGGCAGCAGTGCTAACCACTGTGCTGCTGAACAGCTCCAAGTCTTAGTCCAAGCAGCATTGTGTTACTCGTGTGCACATATCCGCTTTTCAGCTTGGTTTAAAAGGGAATCTTTGTCCATGTGCAGCTTTGGGGGAAAGGTTCTTAGTGCCTGCACAGTTAGAAATGGGTGAAGCAGTGGGAATGTGGTGACCTGCAGCGAGCCAGTGGCAGTGTGGTGGATCATGTCTCAGGATTCACAACTCTTCTGATCTGCCTGACTCCCAGAATAGCAAAAGTTTCCTTTGAGTTTATGGTCCGTGCCGTCCCTGTTAGTTGACGGTTAGTGTCTGCTGTATTTCAGACTTTTGCAAACATTTGCAAATCCCAATAATTATCCTTATTACTATGTTAAACACTGGATTAGGCCTTCAATTAGCTGAGCTGTGCTTCCCTTTCCATCCTCCCTGCTGCAGCAACCAGTGATTGCAATGTTTTTCCATGACTGTCCCCGCAGTGTAATTGTTCAGCAGGAGTTACAGATATTACTGTGTGTCTTGTAGGGCTTCTGTCACATAATTCCGTAAATTAGTGGAACAATAACAAAGTTCCAGGTAATTATTTAAGGATTCTGCAGTTGCCAGAGACTTAAAGCCCCGAGGGACCTGAGTCATAATTTAATGAGCATTTTTCTTTCTTCAAAATGAGGACCGTGCACAGAGTGTGTGATAGAACTAGACCGCTGGCCCTGGCATCCCTTGATTAGAGAGGAGGGGAAACACTCAGGATGCTTCCTGCTGAGTGCCAGCCCACTGATTCCATCCCCGCTGTCCCAGAATGTGCGTGTATTAATTGAATATAGATCCAGCTTTTATGTTGCCTTGCAGCCGGATAGTCTGCAGATGCTCCCTGTCCTGCCCTGGCTTGCATGTGAATGCACAGCGCCTGGATAAGATTATGAAGAATGGCCATTGATCATGAAATCATACACACACACAATGGATCATAAGACAGTAAGACCTAGGAGCAGAAGTAGGCTATTCAGCCCATCAAGTCTGCTCCGCCATTCAATGAGATCATGACTGATCTGATGTGATAATTCACAACTCCACTTTCCCGCCTTGATTTGATTTGATTTATTATTATCACATGTATTAACACACAGTGAAAAGTATTGTTTCTTGTGCGCTATACAGACAAAGCGTACCGTTCATAGAGAAGGAAACGAGAGAGTGCAGAATGTAATGTTACAGTCATAGCTAGGGTGTAGAGAAAGGTCAACTTAATGCAAGGTAAGTCCATTCAAAAGTCTGACGGCAGCAGGGAAGAAGCTGTTCTTGAGTCGGTTGGTTCGTCTCCTCAGACTTTTGTATCTTTTTCCCGACGGAAAAAGGTGGAAGAGAGAATGTTCAGGGTGCATGGGGTCCTTAATTATGCTGGCTGATTTGCCGAGGCAGTGGGAAGTGTCGACAGTATCAATGGATGGGAGGCTGGTTTGGGTGATGGATTGGGCTACATTCATGACCTTTTGTAGTCTTTCCCCATAACCCGCGATTCCCTTACTGATTAAAAATCTCTCTGCCTCAACCTTCAACATACTTAACGACCCAGCCTCTACAGCCCTCTGCGGTAAAGAATCCCACAGATTCACCACCCTCTGAGAAGAAATTCCTCCCCATCTCTGTGTTAAATGGGCGACCCCCTCACTCTGAGATTCTGCCCTCTGGTCCTCGACTCTCCGACAAGGGGAAACGACCTCTAAGTATCGACCCTGTTAAGTCCCCTGAGAATCCGATATGTCACAATCAGGTCGCCTTTCATTCTTCTAAACTCCAATGAGTACAGACCCAACCGACTCAACCTCGCCTCATAAGAAAATCCTTCCAGACCCGGGATCAACCTAGTTTACAGGGTCTGTGTGACTGTAACCTGATGTGGTTTACGGAGTCTGTGCGCACTGTAACCTGATGTACATTTGTTTTAGGGGCTTGGTCTTTGACTGCATTATTATGAATCCTTTACCCACTCATTTTGTTTTGTCCATTTCAGGTACAGACACTGCGATGGCATCCATTTGAGGCACAGACACTTCTCTCTGGATCGTTTGATAAGTGAGACGCAATTCTAGAAATTTGCTTCCATTTCCAAGATTCCCCTCCCCTCTTTGGATGGATATCTCCACTCACACCACTAACTCCTGACATTAACAACTCCTATCCTCATGTTCAACTCTTTTCATTGCCTCATTTGATTTATTATTGTCACATGTATTCGTATATCGCGAAAAATATTCTTTCCTGTGTGCTCTGCAGACTGTCTTCATCTTTTAAAGTTTATGTATCAGTGTCACAAGTAGGTTTACATTAACACTGCAATGAAGTTACCATGAAAATCCCCCAGTCGCCACACTCCGGCGCCTGTTCGGGTACAGTGAGGGAGAATTTAGCACGGCCAATGCACATAACCGGCACGTCTTTCGGACTGTGGGAGGAAACTGGAGCACCCGGAGGAAACCCACGCAGACACGGGGAGAACATGCAAACTCTGCACAGACAGTGACCCAAGCCGGGAATCGAACCCGGGTCCCTGGCGCTGTGAGGCAGCAGTGCAAACCACTGTGCCACCATGCTGCCCTTTATCACTGTAACCTCCTCCCGACCTATAACCCTCAATGATCTCTGCACTCCTCCTACTCTGGCCTCTTGTATTCATCCCACCATTGGCTGTGCATTCAACTGCATTCACCCTGAACTCTGTAATTCCTCCGCGAAACCTCTCCACTTGGTGCTGCTTCTTTACAGCCAGCCACTTGAGCCAAAATACCCTCCCTGTGGCTCAGTCAGTGTTTCTCTGATGACGCTCCTGTGAATCACCTTAGGACATGTTCCTACATCCAAGGTGCTATATAAATGCCAAAAGAGAAAACGCTGGAAAATCCCAGCAGGTTTTCAAATCTTTGACAAAGGGCCATCTGGATTCAAAACGTCAGCTCTTTCCTCCCCTTACAGATGCTGCCAGACCTGCTGAGGTTTTCCAGCATTTTCTCTCTTGGTTTCAGATTCCAGCATCCGCAGTAATTTGCTTTTACGCTATATAAATGCACCTTGTTGTTGAACAGTTTGGAAATGCTGTATAATATACTCCATTACCAAATGAAACCATTTCACAGAATGCATTGATCTAGGTTTCGGGTTTTTATTTTAATTTGACTCTTTGTTTGTAATCATTGGATTTGCTGCAGGAAATCTAGGCCGGGATTCTCCGGTCCCGCCGGCCGGGATTCTCCGGTCCCGCCGGCCGGGATTCTCCGGTCCCGCCGGCCGGGGTTCTCCGGTCCCGCCGGCCGGGACTCTCCGGTCCCACCGGCAGTGCACACCTGGCAGGGGGGGTTTCCTGCCAGTGTGGGGTGACGGCATTGGGAATTCCCGTTGACAGCGGCGGGACTGGAGAATCCCACCACTAGCAAACAAGGTGCCACCTCCCACTGGCAGGAAACACACGGCTGGGAGGCCGGAGAATTTTACCCCTGATTTATTTTTTTCCCTGTGTTATCCCGGAGTAAGACCTTAACTTGATCGGAGCCCTCACTGTGCATTGACTGCTGGGTAATTGCCAGACTGGGGCGGCACGGTGGCACAGTGGTTAGCACTGCTGCCTCACAGCGCCAGGGACCCGGGTTCAATTCCAGCCTCGCGTCACTGTCTGTGTGGAGTTTGCACGTTCTCCCCGTGTCTGTGTGGGTTTCCTCCGGGTGCTCTGGCTTCCTCCCACAGCCCAAAGATGTGCGGGTTAGGTTGATTGGCCGTGCTAAATTGCCCCTTACAGGAGGACTAGGAGGGTAAATATGTGGGGTTGCAGGGATGGGCCCTGGGTGGAATTGTGCTCAGTGCAGACTCGATGGGCCGAATGGCCTCCTTCTGCACTGTAGGGATTCTATGACTCCATATGCTGTCTGTACAGAATCAAGTGGACCACCTGCTGTCTGTAAACCTCCAAAGTGAAGACAGGTGATCATCATTTGGCCATATCAGCTGTTTCAGGACTCGTTGCAGAAGCCTGCGGAGAACTCGCTCCACCCCCCCCCCCCCCCCGCAAGTGAAATGTATGGTGGATGAGACCTGGGCTCTGGTGTGTAAGGAATTAGAAACGTCCTTTGATGCTGGTGCCCCGAATGATCTTTGCATTTCTCTTACGCTGACAGACAGAATGTGAAAGCAAGATCTTCGAGCTCTCCTGCTACTCGTTACTATGGTATTAACTGCAGTGGTATGTGCTTATCTACAGGTCGGTCATACTTTACGACTGCCGGAGTCCGAAGGAAAACCATCGCAGCTGGAGGTTCAGTGGAGAAATTGAGCGAGTGACGTGGAATCATTTCTCACCATGCAACTTCCTGGTGAGCTCCATTCTGTTTGCAGGGTGGGGTTTTAATGGTAAAGAAGGAGGGAGCACTGAAACCGATTCTATCCAGAGGGTCTGATGTACTTCCCACCTGTGACGATAAGGGGAAAGGCTATTTGAAGGACAACTGGAATGGAGACCATGGCATCTTGGAGCAGGGGACTGTCTGAAGGGAGAGAGAAACAACCTGGTAGCTGTCGGGGGTTCTATGATTACGGGGACAGACAGCGCTGCGTAAACAGGATATAGAGTTCCACGGCACGGTGGCACAGTGGTTAGCACTGCTGCCTCGCAGCGCCAGGGGGCCCGGGTTCAATTCCGGTCACTGTCTGTGTGGAGTCTGCACATTCTCCCCGTGTCTGCATGGGTTTCCTCCGGGTGCTCCGGTTTCCTCCCACAAGTCCAAAGATGTGCAGGTTAGGTGGACTGGCCATGCTAAAATTGACCCTTAGTGTCAGGGGGATTAGCAGGGTAAATGTGTGGGCTCATGGGAATAGGGCCTGGGTGGGATTGTGGTCGGTGCAGGCTCAATGGGCCGAATGGCCTCTTTCTGCACCGTGGGGGTTCTATGATTCTACATGGGTTGTTGCTTTCTCGGTGCCAGGGTGAAGGACATCCCGAACAGGCAGGGTGAGGATCCTGTCCATGTGACCCATGTTTGTACCAACAACATAAGAAAGAGTTGGTGAATGATCCTGTTTACAGAACACAGGAACCTGGAGCTGAACTCCAGAAGGGGACAAAATCCTGACAATTCTGTGGAATCTTCTGAATGGGTGACTAGAGCAGTGGACATGGGAATTCCTGCCAATGTTATTCAAACGGACTTCCAGAAAGCATTTTGGTCAAGTCCCTCGTGAGACGATTGAAGACAAAGTTTTGTCCTCGTTAAGCAAGTGATGGGCACTAGGGAAATAGGGATAGTGGGCAAAATACTGGGCAGCACAGTGGTTAGCACTGCTGCTTCACAGCACCAGAGATCTTGGGTCACTGTCTGTGTGGAGTCTGCACGTTCTCCCCGTGTCTGCATGGGTTTCCTCCGGGTGCTCCGGTTTCCTCCCACAGTCTGAAAGACGTGCTGGTTAGGTGCATTGGCCATGCTAAATTCTCCCTCAGTGAACAGGCGCCGGTGTGTGGGATTTTCACAGTAACTTTCAGTGTTAATGTAAGCCTACTTGTGACAAATAAAATATAAACTGAAAGTACTCCAATTTCCAGGATGTACGGCTAATGTTGTCCCACAAGGATCTGATTTGGGGCCTCAATAGAAAGCCACATATCCACATTTGCCAAGACCATAGGATGGATGGCAGTGTGAGCAATGTCATTGGAAGCATAACATCATTGAGATACAGGCAGGTTGATAGAATCATAGAATCCTACAGTGCAGAAGGAGGCCATTCGACCCATCAAGTCTGCACCGACCACAATCCCACCCAGGCCCTATCCTCATAACCCCATGCATTTACCCTAGCTAGTCCCCCTGACGCTAAGGTCAATTTAGCGTGGCCAATCCACCTAACGCACACACCTTTGGAGTGTGGGAGGAAACCGGAGCACCCGGAGGAAACCCACACAGACTCGGGGAGAATGTGCAAACTCCACACAGACAGTGAACTGAGGCCGGGAATCGAACCCGGGTCCCCGGCACTGTGAGACAGCAGTGCTAACCACTGTGCCGCTTAAGTGAATGGGCAAAGCTGTCACAAATGGGTTTCATTGTAAGCAAATGTGAGATCGTCCCCTTTGGATTTGGAAAGGATAGAACAGGGTACTTCAAGCTAGAATCAGCAGAGGCCCAAAAAGATTTTGGAGTCCAGGCCGATAGATCATTAAGATGTCATGAACAGGTACAGAAAATAGGCTAATGGAGCGCTGGGATTAAAAACCAGATTGTTAGAACTAGAGGGCACAGCCTCAAAATAAAGGGGGGTCAGTTTAGGACAGAGTTGAGGAGGAACTTCTTCCCTCAGAGGGTGGTGAATCTCTGGAATTCTCTGCCCACTGAAGTGGTGGAGGCTACCTCGTTGAATATGTTTAAATCACGGATAGCTGGATTCCTGATCGGTAAGGGAATTAGGGGTTATGGGGATCAGGCGGGTAAGTGGAACTGATCCACTTCAGATCAGCCATGATCTTATTGAATGGCGGGGCAGGCTCGAGGGGCTAGATGGCCTACTCCTGCTCCTATTTCTTATGTTCTTATGTAGATATATATAGGAAAACTCAGCAGGCCAGGCAGTATCTGTGCAGAGAGAAAGAGAGTAAATGTTTGGAGTTGTTTACGAGGGAAGGTAGTTATGTGACGGGTTTACTGTTGTCAAAAGGAGAAGGGGGGGGGGGCAAGAGGGAAGGGCTAAGATGGTTAGAGGACGGAGGAAGAAACAGCATTGGCTTCAGACCATGGACTTTCCATGTTGATTTGTCTGTATCTTGTTTTCAGGAGTAGAATTAGGAAACCATTTTGCGCAGAAAGGCAGGTCGGAAGTGAAGTAATACAATGTGAGGTAATGCATGTTGGAAGGTCTAATACAGATAGGACATATACAGTAAATGGCAGAACCCTTGAGAGTATTGATAGGCAGAGGGATCTGGGTGTACAGGCACACAGGTCACTGAAAGTGGGGCAACACAGATGGAGAAGGTGGTCAAGGCGGCATACGGCATGCTTGCCTTCACCAGCCGGGGCATTGAGTTTAAAAATTGGCAAGTCATGTTGCAGCTTTATAGAACCTTAGTTAGGCCGCACTTGGAATATAGTGTTCAACTCTGGTCGCCACACTACCAGGAGGCTTTAGAGAGGGCACAGAAAATATTTACCAGGATGTTGCCTGGTATGGAGGGCATTAGCTATGAGGAGAAGTTGGAGAAACTTGGTTTGTTCTCACTGGAGCGACGGAGGTTGAGGGGCGACCTGATAGAAGTCTACAGTCCAAAGATGTGCGGGTTAGGTTGATTGGCCAGGTTAAAAATTGCCCCTTAGAATCCTAAAATGTGTAGGTTAGAGGGATTAGCGGGTAAATATATGTGGGGGTAGAGCCTGGGTGGGATTGTGGTCGGTGCAGACTCGATGGGCCGAATGGCCTCCTTCTGCACTGTAGGGTTTCTATGATTTCTATGATTCTACATGATTATGAGAGGCATGGACAGAGTGGATAGTCGGAAGCTTTTTCCCAGCGTGGAAGAGTCAATTACTAGGGAGCATAGGTTTAAAGGAGATGTACGAGGCAAGTTTTTTACGCAGAGGGTGGTGGGTGCCTGGAACTCTTTGCCAGGGGAGGTAGTGGAAGCAGATACGATAGTGACTTTTAAGGGGTGTCTGGACAAATACACGAATAGCATCTCTATAACTCTGTATTCCCAGCAATGTGGCCCGGCTTCTGCAGGGGCGGGCGGGGCTCCTATTGAAAGTAATTGCTGAAACTTTGCGGCTAAGAGTTTGATAGTTTTAATCGTGCGGTTACCGAGCCCGTGCGGTTAGTGTTAGTAAATTCTAGTGATTAAGAAACACCGATCTGCAATTTGTTTGGTTGGGAGTGATCACGTTGCCTTGCCCCTCCAGGCCAGCACGGAAGATGGTTTTGTGTACTGTTTGGATGCTCGATCGGATAAACCAATTTTCACCCTCAAAGCTCACGATGGAGAGGTAACAGGTAAGAATCATCATCAAATCGCAGGTCTGAAACCACGCAGGCTGTTTCTCACACCCACTACCGCAGAGTGTCAAAACCTGCACTCAGACCATTCCATCTTCCCATCCTTGTCTTGGCCAGGTCATTTTGTTTAATGAACTTCAGAAAACACGAGATGGGGGGTGGCTGCGTGCATGGGGGGGCGGGGTGGAGGGGGTGCTGCCCGCATGCACGAGGGGGGGGGTGCCCGCGTGCACGAGGGGGGGGTGCTCGCGTGCACGAGAGGGGGGGGTGCTCGCGTGCACGAGAGGGTGGGGTGCTCGCGTGCACGAGAGGGTGGGGGGTGCCCGCGTGCACGAGAGGGGTGGGCCGCGTGCACGAGAGGGGGGGGTGCCCGCGTGCACGAGGGGTGGGGGGTGCCCGCGTGCACGAGAGGGGGGGGTGCCCGCGTGCATGAGAGGGTGGGGGTGCCCGCATGCACGAGAGGGGGTGGGTGCCCGCGTGCACGAGAGGGGGTGGGTGCCCGCGTGCACGAGAGGGGGGGTGCCCGCGTGCACGAGAGGGAGGGGGTGGGCCGCGTGCACGAGAGGGGGTGGGCCGCGTGCACGCGAGGGGGTGGGCCGCGTGCACGCGAGGGGGTGGGCCGCGTGCACGAGAGGGGGTGGGCCGCATGCCCGTGAGACCATTCACATATTGTAACCGTTGTCCTTGGTTTGGCACAGGTAACCTGCCACTCCCATTGGTCCTCCTCCAGAGAGGGGGTTTGCAGTGCCCATTGGCACAAAGGAGTTCAAGCGCCGAGTTAAACAGCACCAGAGAGGGGCAGCGATGAACTGGCTTCAACTAGTTGAATAAATCGCCTCACTAATACTCGAGCCATAACAGACACCTCAGTGCTGGTGAACCCTATAGTGTACAGCACTGTACATTAACCTAACGCTGGCCCCTGTACCCAGCTCTCCATGACTCTTTGCCCTCATTGTTACCGTGACAGTTGATCTGATGAGGAAGTGGGGGAGCGAACATTGAGGGTAAAGCCTCCCACCAATTCTATTTGGTAAAGTGTGTGTTTGAATCATTGTGAATTCTCCTGCACTCTCTGTATATTTCTGTTACTCAGATTGGTACTTTGCAAATTGTATTCCACTCTCCTCTGCAGCGACGACAGGGAAATGAGCTGAAGGTTCAGATCAGCCACAGTCAGAACGACAGAACAGGCTTGAGGCCAGTTCCTGTGAATTCCATCTCCCCTCCCCTCCCCTCCCGTGCTGTGTGGTTTCCCCATTAGCCCATTCTTGGAAAGATAAACCACCGTGTTCTTAAAATGCCAATTGTTTTTTCAGGTTTGGAACTCAGTAACGAGATCCAAGGCTGCCTGGTGACATCCTCTTCCGATAAACATGTGAAGATTTGGGATATATTGGAGAATAAACCCAGCTTGGTGCATTCCAGGGATATGAAAATGGTAAGTGACTGAAAAGCTAAAGAAATGGGCTGAAGAATCAGCAGAATGTCTTAGTGCCTTCCGGGGAGATGGTGGGGTAGCAGTAATGCCATTGCACTAGTAATCCAGAGGCTTGAACTCCTGATCAAGAGACATGGGTTCACCACAGCAGCTGGTCAAATTCAATTAATTAATCAAAAAGTGTATAGAACTAATCACAGTAAACACATCAATCGTTGTGAAAACCCATCTGGTTCACTAAGTGTGGCCCAGTGGTTAGCACTGCTGCCTCACAGCGCCAGGGACCCGGGTTTGATTCCATCCTTGGGTGACTGTGTGGAGTTTTCATGTTCTCCCCGTGTCCTCATGGGTTTCTCTGGTTTCCCAGTCACACTGCACTTCCACCCAGCCCAGCATCCCAGGCCACACACCAAGAACAGAGACTGGGAGCTTTAATATCGGGAATGACAGTCCCACCAATATCAAACTAACGTTTGCGATAAAAATACACTTCCCTGTGAAAACAAACAGCAGAACACATGGACAGCTCACTAGCTGATTAACAACTCTTAACCTGTAGCCACAGTGTCACATTCAAAGTGGCAGTGGGTTAATGCATTCGAGCGATAATGGCGTTTTCTTTCATGGGATGTGGGCCTCACTGGCAAGCCCAACATTTGATGCCCATCCTTAATTGCCCCTTGAATGGAGTGTCTCGCTCGGCCAGAGACAAAGATTGCAGTGCAGGCTGGGTGGATTGGCCATGTTAAATTTCCCCTTGGTGTGCAGGTTAGTTGGGTAAATAGTGGGGTTATGGGGATAGGGCTTGGGTGGGATGTTCTGTGGGAGAGTCGGTGCAACCTCAATGAGCCAAATGGCCTCCTGTCCTGGAGGGATTCTATGATTAATGTCCTTTAGGGAAGGCCATCCTCACCCAGTCTGGCCTTTATGTGACTCCAGACCCACAGCAATGTGGCTGACTCATAACTGCCCTCTGGCCGAGCGAGACACTCCATTCAAGGGGCGATTAAGGATGGGCATCAAATGTTGGGCTTGCCAGTGAGGCCCACATCCCATAAAAGAAAACGCCATTATCGCTCGAATGCATTAACCCACTGCCACTTTGAATGTGACACTGTGGCTACAGGTTAAGAGTTGTTAATCAGCTAGTGAGCTGTCCATGTGTTCTGCTGTTTGTTTTCACAGGGAAGTGTATTTTTATCGCAAACGTTAGTTTGATATTGGTGGGACTGTCATTCCCGATATTAAAGCTCCCAGTCTCTGTTCTTGGTGTGTGGCCTGGGATGCTGGGCTGGGTGGAAGTGCAGTGTGACTGGGGCACTGACTCTGAGTGTTAAGTCACTGAACTAACTCGAACTGTGACCTTGCCCCTGTGGTCTGTTTGCAGGGTATTGTGTTCTGTGCAGCTGGTTGCCCAGACTTGCCGTTTGTCTACTGTTTCGGAGGACAGAAAGGAGGCTTACGCACGTGGGACATCAGCACCGTTTCGGCAGGTAAGGACTAGCACTGAGGACCCTGGTTTCTGAATACTGCAGGCTCTCCCAGCTAAAGGGAGAATGTTCTTCAAACAACTGAGACAGAATACTCTGCACAATAAATCCCAAGATCGTTTCCCCAGTTGGGAATCAGTAACAGTGAAGCATTATTTTAAAATGGCCAAGAGCGAGTGAAGGGCGAGGTTCGGAGAAATTTCTTTGGAGTACTGTGCTCAGTTCTGGTCATTACAGGAAGGATGTGGAAAAGATTGAAAGGGTGCAGAGGAGATTTTACAAGGATGTTGCCTTGATTGAGTGGCATGCCTTATGAGGATAGGCTGAGGGAGCTCGGTCTTTTCTCCTTGGAGAGACGTAGGATGAGAGGAGACCTAATAGAGGTGTATAAGATGTTGAGAGGCATAGATCGGGTGGACTCTGAGACTTTTTCCCAGGGTGGAAATGTCTGCTACGAGAGGACACAGGTTTAAGGTGCTAGGGGGTAGGTACAGGGGAGATGTTAGGGGTAAGTTTTTCACGCAGAGGGTGGTGGGCGAGTGGAATCGGCTGCCGTCAGTGGTGGTGGAGGCGAACTCAATAGGGTCTTTTAAGAGACTCCTGGATGAGTACATGGAGCTTAATAGGATGGAGGGTTATAGGTAGGTCTAGAAGGTAGGGATATGTTCGGCACAACTTGTGGGCTGAAGGGCCTGTTTGTGCTGTAGTTTTTCTATGTTTCTATATTGCTGGAACGTTGAATGCTTGGCCACAGGTAATGGTTGAGGCAAGAGACCATTGAATATTTGAAGGGAGAATTGTATAAATAGGGGAGGGGGCGAGCAGGGGGAGAATGGTGAGGTTTTCAGTTGTTCCAGCAGAGAGGTGAAGATTTTATTCAGATGGAATTCCTGATCCCTCAGATTCTAGATTTCATGCATTGAACTTGAGAGCATCTGATGATGCGAGGAAATTCCGTGCCGAAGAGTGTATTGTTATTGTCTTGGGTGTGGGGCGGGGGGGGGGTGGTGTTGCCTTGGGTTGTTTCCGTTGGAGCAGAGAAGACTGAGGGGCGACCTGATTGAGATGTACAATATTATGAGGGACATGGACAGAGTGGATAAGGAGCAGCTGTTCCCCTTAGTTGAAGGGTCAGTTATGAGGGGACAGGTTCAAGGTGAGGGGCAGGAGGTTTAGGGGGGGATGTGAGGAAAAACCTTTTTACCCAGAGGGTGGTGAGGGTCTGGAATGCGCTGCCTGGGAGGGTGGCGGAGGCGGGATGCCTCACATCCTTTAAAAAGTACCTGGATGAGCAGGTGGCACATTATAACATTCAGGGCTATTGGCCAAGTGCTGGCAGATGGGATTAGAGTCACAGAGGTTTACAGCATGGAAACAGGCCCTTCGGCCCAACCTGTCCATGCCACCCTTTTCTTTTTACCACGAAGCTCGTCCCAATTGCCCGCATTTGGCCCATATCCCTCTATACCCATCTTACCCATGTAACTGTCTAAATGCTTTTTAAAAGACAAAATTGTACCCGCCTCTACTACTACCTCTGGCAGCTCGTTCCAGACACTCACCACCCTCTGTGTGAAAAACTTGTCCCTCTGTCCTCTCACCTTAAACCTATGCCCTGTAGTTTTAGGCTCCCCTACCTTTGGGAAAAGATGTTGACTATCTAGCTGATCTGTGCCCCTCATTATTTTATAGACCTCTATAAGATCACCCCTCAGCCTCCTACGCTCCAGGGAAAAAAGTCCCAGTCTATCCAGCCTCTCCTTATAACTCAAACCATCAAGTCCCGGTAGCATCCTAGTAAATCTTTTCTGCACTCTTTCTGGTTTAATAATATCATTTCTATAATAGGATGGCACAGTGGGTTAGCATTGCTGCCTCACGGCGCGAGGGACCCGGGTTCGATTCCCGGCTGGGTCACTGTCTGTTTACACATTCTCCTCGTGTCTGCGTGGGTTTCCTCCGGGTGCTCCAGTTTCCTCCCACAGTCCAAAGATGTGTGGGTTAGGTGGATTGGCCATGCTAAATTGCCCCTTAGCCAGTCCCCCCTGACACTAAGATGGTTATGGGAATAGGGCCTGGGTGGGATTGTGGTTGGTGTAGACTCGATGGGCCAAATGGCCTCCTGCACTGTAGGGATTCTATGGGTGCCCAGAACTGTACACAGTATTCCAAGTGTGGCCTTACCAATGTCTTGTATAACTTCAACAAGACGTCCCAACTCCAGTATTCAGCGTTCTGACCAATGAAACCAAGCATGCTGAATGCCTTCTTCACCACTCTGTCCACCTGTGACTCCACTTTCAAGGAGTTATGAACCTGTACCCCTAGAGCTCTTTGTTCTGTAACTCTCCCCAACACCCTACCATTAACTGAATAAGTCCTGCCCTGGTTCGATCTACCAGGTGGGAGTTCAGGTGTTTCTAATGTGTCGGTGCAGACTCGATGGGCTGAAGGGCCTCTTCTGCGCTGTTTGATTCTTCTTTGCTTTTCACCCTTACTCTGATTTTGTGAAAAGTGTTTGTTTGTTCCGGAATCTTTGGGGACGCTCTGAAGTTTAACTCCTTTCTTTGTCTGTGATGATTTTTAGTGAAGACGGCATTCGGATCTCGTGAAAGATTACAGGTATCTGCGCCCTGGAGTTCACCTGTTACTGGCCCCACGACGAGTAGCACAACACAGAATGCAATGGAGTCCTAGTCTGAACAACACAGACACTTTCCGCATCAACAGATAGCTTCCTACCACTTACAGCCCCTCTTGCTGAGTTGTAAATGGCTGCAGAGGAAAGAATGCTGACTGATTTTTAAAAAAATCTTATTGCATTATGTAAAATTACTGAGCAGGTATCCTGTCTTATATAATGCTCTGTCCTGTGTTTGTGAAATAAAGCTGGATGGTGCTTAATCCCGTGCAAATGGTTTCTGGAGCTTCACATTGCAGAAGATTTAACGGTAAGATTCGTGTGGAAATATTTGTGAGGAATCTCTGATCGATGCTTGTCATTGGTGAAGGCAAAGACATTCGGTACAGACAGGATGCTCTGGCTCCTGAGTCTGCACATTGGGGAAAAAGTACAGTCCCGATTTGGATACACCCACAGACAGGATTCTGTTACTCCACACTGATACACCATAGAAAGCATTCTTTCTGGTTGTATCACAGCTTGGTATGGGGCTCCTGCTCTGTCCAAGACCGCAAGAAAGTACAAAAGGTCATGAATGTAGCCCAATCCATCACGCAAAGCAGCCTCCCATCCATTGACTCTGTCTATACTTCCCACTGCCTCGGCAAAGCAGCCAGCATAATTAAGGACCCCACGCACCCCCGACATTCTCTCTTCAGCCACCTTCCGTCAGGAAAAAGATACAAAAGTCTGAGGTCACGTACCAACCGACTCATGAACAGCTCCTTCCCTGCTGCTGTCAGACTTGAATGGACCTACCTTGTATTAAGTTGATCTTTCTCTACACCCTAGCTATGACTGTAACACTACATTCTGCACCCTCTCCTTTCCTTCTCTATGAATGGTATGTTTTGTCTGTATAGCGTGCAAGAAACGATACTTTTCACTGTATACTGATACATGTGACAAGAATAAATCAAATCAAAAAACACCTCCACAATCAAATATTCTTACTACATTTTCCTCTCTAAAGTTATGTCGGTGGAAAGGGTGGAGATTGTTGGGTCAAAGAAAGTGAACAGCTCACCTCAGCAACTGAGAGCTGTCAGTACAATGAAGATGTTTGAAAGAATGGGGGCACATGGATTGAAAGTTGATTTAAGAGCAGGTGGGACAGTCGTGTGGACACTCCCTGACACACTTGCAGTCCTCCAGTGTTGGGTGTCACACAGAAGGATGTCTGAACCTTTGATCAGGTTTAGAGGAGATTCATTTGAACGGGTACCGGGGATGAGGGTCTTCAGTTTATGTCTGTGGAGAAACTCTGGGGTTTTTTTTTAAAAGCATGAAAAGTTAGGGGGAGAGTGAATAGAAATGTTCGCAAGTGAGAGGATTTGATCGAATAGATGAGGAGGAAAGGTGTCACAAGAAGGGCTGGTAACCAGAGGTCACAGGTTCGCGGTCATTGGCAAAATATTCAGGGTTTTATTTTAAAGGTGAGATGTTAACCGTCGTCAGGTGCACTGACTAAAACAGAGTCAATAGTAACTACCAAAATAAAACAGTGAAACCCATGTTTTTGACCAAGCTTTTTGGTCACCTGCCCTAACATTTCTTTTCGTTTGATTTATTATTGTCCTGGATTGGGATACAGTGAAAAGTGTTGTTTCTTGCGCACTATACAGACAGAGCATACCGTTCATAGAGTACATACTTTGTGAGGCTCGAGTGTCAAACTTATTTTGATAAAACCTCTGCAATGAACCTGGTCACCTCACTACAGGAAGGATGTGGAAAAGATTGAAAGGGTGCAGAGGAGATTTACAAGGATGTGGCCTGGATTGAGTGGTATGCCTTATGAGGATAGGCTGAGGGAGCTCGGTCTTTTCTCCTTGGAGAGACGTAGGATGAGAGGAGACCTAATAGAGGTATATAAGATGTTGAGAGGCATAGATCGGGTGGACTCTCAAGAGGCTTTTTCCCAGGGTGGAAATGGCTGCTAGGAGAGGACACGGGTTTAAGGTGCTGGGGAGGTAGGTACAGCAGAAATGTTAGGGGGAAGTTTTTCACACAGAGGGTGGTGGGCGAGTGGAATCGGCTGCTGTCAGTGGTGGAGGCAAACTCAATAGGGTCTTTTAAGAGACTCCTGGATGAGTACATGGAACTTAATAGGATGGAGGGTTATAGGTAGGCCTAGAAGGTAGGGATATGTTCGGCACAACTTGTGGGGCCGAAGGGCCTGTTTTGTGCTGTAGTTTTTCTATGTTTCTTTCTATGTTTCTAAAGAACCTTGGGCGGTTTTTAAATTGTGGGCCTAGTGTAAACATTGCATGTTAATGAGAAATGTGCAGGGCTCGGCGTGGGGTGGGGGATTAATCGGGGAGCTCTATTAAAGAACAATCGCAGGTTGTAAGGGTCTGAATGGCCTCCTGTGCTGTATCATTTCTATCCAAAAATATCTCTGCCGTGGACCAGAGATTGCAGGAGAAATTGTGAGC
The DNA here is from genome assembly GCF_964213995.1 of Mustelus asterias. Lineage (NCBI taxonomy): Eukaryota > Metazoa > Chordata > Chondrichthyes > Carcharhiniformes > Triakidae > Mustelus > Mustelus asterias. Next base: position 6,985,549 of record NC_135809.1, read on the forward strand.
GGCCAAAAGCTTGCGGGTCAAGAGGTGGGTTTTAATGAGAGTCTATGAGGGAGAGGGAAGGGATATCAGCGTGGGGATTGGGTGCCTGAAGGCTTTGGTAGTACATGTGTGTAACAGGTGATGGTACATGTGCAATGGCAACTTGTATTTACATAGCGCCTAGTTAAAGGTGACTCACAGGGAGGGGCAATTATTAAAGTTTGACAAAGAGCCCCGTGAGATATTGAGGCAGATGGCCCGAACTTTGGTCAAAAGGAGTGGATATTAAGAGGTGCTTTAAAAAGGAAAGAGAAACCAAGAGATTTAGGGAGAGAATTCCAGAACTTTGAAAGCCTAACCCTCAGTACTGGAGCAATTAAAATTTGGAAACGGAGGAGGCTAGAATTCAAGGAACTAGAAGGTCTAGAATGAGAATGAAGAGGTTCAAATTAATATTCAGCACTGGTCCTGTCCTGTAATAACTGCACTGGTCTTTCCCTGTAATAACTGCACTGGTCCTGTCCTGTAATAACTGCACTGGTCTTTCCCTGTAATAACTGCACTGGTCCTGTCCTGTAATAACTGCACTGGTCTTTCCCTGTAATAACTGCACTGGTCTTTCCCTGTAAGAACTGCACTGGTCCTGTCCTGTAATAACTGCACTGGTCCTGTCCTGTAATAACTGCACTGGTCTTTCCCTGTAACGCTGCGGTTGAGTATTGACGCATTGCTGAGATAAACGCGCACATTATTTGGAAACAATCAGCAGGTTACGTTTTAACTCATTCAAAATCTAGATGTGGCCGATCGTATATAAATCCTGATTTAGGAAGCCGGACAAATCTCTCACTGACTATGGGAGCTGTTCCTGGAGCGGTGAACTGGGATAGACCTGCTTTCCAGACTCAGGTGTAAGAAGCTGCAAACTCATGGAAATCTTGAAGGTAAATCTCAAACCCCGCGACCCAGAGCGGCTGTCAGATCATTGACTGCAAAACACTCAGATCAGTGCTGCTCCCGGGCAGAGACTGGGGCTTATTCCCAACAGGATCTGGGTATTATTCCCAACAGGATCTGAGGATTATTCCCAACGGGTGTAGGGGAGGCATTCCCAACAGGATCTGGGTTATTCCCAACAGGAAAAGGGAGAGGTATTCCCAACAGAAACTGGGGCTTATTCCCAACAGGAATAGGGGAGGTATTTCCAACAGGATTTGGGGTTTATTCCCAACAGGAATGGGGGGTGGGTTTACTCCCAGCAGGAATCAAAATCCATTGGAGCTGATCACTGGCAGCGCCAACACGGGGTACACAAACACTTGGGTGTCTCAGACACTGCTTCTACTCCAGATCATTTCCAATTTATTGACCTCGGTTTGAGTCTGACCCTCTAGCCAGTGTCCTGATATTGTCACTGGGTTGTGTTTTGCTGTGGGCTGAATGGTCTCCTCACTGTCTACAGGTGTTAATACCCTTTGCCCTGGCCCTCCTGCTGAGGTACCAGTTTGGATTGCCAGAGAGCCCCCCCAACCCCCAGAAGGCCCTCCTGAAGATTTTGCCAATCGTGGTCCTGATCGCTGCCATTCAGCACAACCAGCGAGGGGGAGAATACTCCATCAGACTAACAGCGGGACTCTGCTTCTCAGCTGCAGGTGAGGCACTGACACACACACCCTCACACACACGCTGACACAAACACACTGACACACACACCCTGACACACACACGCTGACACACACACGCTGACACACACACGCTGACACACACACGCTGACACAAACACACTGACACAAACACACTGACACACACACACGCTGACACACACACGCTGACACACACACGCTGACACAAACACACACGCTGACACAAACACACTGACACACACACCCTCACACACACGCTGACACACACACACTGACACACACACCCTGACACACACACGCTGACACAAACACACGCTGACACACACACGCTGACACACACACGCTGACACAAACACGCTGACACAAACACACACGCTGACACAAACACACACGCTGACACAAACACACTGACACAAACACACACGCTGACACACACACGCTGACACAAACACACACACACACACGCTGACCCACACTCGCTGATACACCCACACACTGGCACACACACACACACACACACGCTGACACAAACACGCTGACACAAACACACACACACACACGCTGACGCGCACTCACTGACACACACACGCTGACACACACTCACTGACACACCCACACACTGGCACACACACACACACACACACACGCTGACACACACACGCTGACACAAACACACACACACACGCTGACACACACTCACTGACACACCCACACACTGGCACACACACACACACACACACACGCTGACACACACACGCTGACACAAACACACACACACACGCTGACACACACTCACTGACACACCCACACACTGGCACACACACACACACACACACACGCTGACACACACACGCTGACACAAACACACACACACACGCTGACACACACACGCTGACACAAACACACACACACGCTGACCCACACTCGCTGATACACCCACACACTGGCACACACACACACACACACACACGCTGACACAAACACGCTGACACAAACACACACGCTGACGCACACTCACTGACACACACACACGCACACACACACACACGCTGACACACACACACACACACGCTGACACACACACACACACGCACACACACACACACGCTGACACACACACACACACACGCTGACACACACACACACACACACACACGCTGACACAAACACACACACACGCTGACGCACACTCACTGACACACACACACACTGGCACACACACACACACACACACGCTGACGCACACTCACTGACACACACACACGCTGACACAAACACGCTGACACAAACACACACACACACACACGCTGACGCACACTCACTGACACACACACACACTGGCACACACACACACACACGCTGACACACACACACACACACGCTGACACACACACACACACACACGCTGACACACACACACACACACACGCTGACACACACACACACACACGCTGACACACACACACACGCTGACACACACACACACGCTGACACACACACACACGCTGACACACACACACGCTGACACACACACACACACACACACGCTGACACACACACACTGGCACACCCACACCCACACGGACACACACACACACGCACACACACACGCTGACACACACACGCACACGCTGACACACACACGCTGACACACACACGCTGACACACACACACGCACACACACAGACACTGACACACAGACGCTGACATACACACAGACACTGACACACAGACGCTGACATACACACAGACGCTGACACACACACACGCACACACACAGACACTGACACACAGACGCTGACATACACACAGACACTGACACACAGACGCTGACACACACACACACACCCTGACACACACACACAGAGACGCTGACACACACACTGACACACCCACACACTGGCACACCCGCACACACACTGACACACACACCCACACACTGGCACACCCACACACACACACACACACACACAGACGCAGACACACACACACACGCAGACACACACAGACGCTGACACATACACACTGACACACACACATGGACACACACACACCCTGACACACACACACACCCTGACACACACTGACACATGCACACACACACACGGATACACACAGACCGACACACAGACACCCACACACACACGCACATACACACACGAATACACAGAGAGACACACGGATACACACAGACTGACACTCTGACACATACGGATATACTGACACACACACAGACTGACACACAGGCACACATGGACACAGACACACACACACACACACATCTATGTCATCATAGAATCCCTACAGTGCAGGAGATGGCCATTTGGCCCATTGAGTCTGCACCGACTCTGACAGAGTATCTTACCAGGCCCACCACCCTGCCCGATCCATCGGATTTACACAAAGAACAAGCTTACACATCTGTGATACTTCATTGACTGGAAAAGTGCTTTGAAAAGACAGTGGTTCTGAATAATGCTGTACAACAGGATAAAGTAACCCTCCACCACTTCACACGTTCACTGCCTGCAGTACAGCTGCACAGTGTGTACCATCGACAAAGAACAAAGAACAAAGAACAGTACAGCACAGGAAACAGGCCCTTCGGCCCTCCAAGCCTGTGCCGCTCCTTGGTCCAACTAGACCAATCGTTTGTATCCCTCCATTCCCAGGCTGCTCATGTGACTATCCAGGTAAGTCTTAAACGATGTCAGCGTGCCTGCCTCCACCACCCTACTTGGCAGCGCATTCCAGGCCCCCACCACCCTCTGTGTAAAAAACGTCCCTCTGATATCTGAGTTATACTTCGCCCCTTTCACCTTGAGCCCGTGACCCCTCGTGATCGTCACCTCCGACCTGGGAAAAAGCTTCCCACTGTTCACCCTATCTATACCCTTCATAATCTTGTATACCTCTATTAGATCTCCCCTCATTCTCCGTCTTTCCAAGGAGAACAACCCCAGTCTACCCAATCTCTCCTCATAGCTAAGACCCTCCATACCAGGCAACATCCTGGTAAACCTTCTCTGCACTCTCTCCAATGCCTCCACGTCCTTCTGGTAGTGCGGCGACCAGAACTGGACGCAGTACTCCAAATGCGGCCTAACCAGCGTTCTATACAGCTGCATCATCAGACTCCAGCTTTTATACTCTATACCCCGTCCTATAAAGGCAAGCATACCATATGCCTTCTTCACCACCTTCTCCACCTGTGTTGCCACCTTCAAGGATTTGTGGACTTGCATACCTAGGTCCCTCTGTGTTTCTATACTCCTGATGACTCTGCCATTTATTGTATAACTCCTCCCTACATTATTTCTTCCAAAATGCATCACTTCGCATTTATCCGGATTAAATTCCATCTGCCACCTCTCCGCCCAATTTTCCAGCCTATCTATATCCTGCTGTATTGCCCGACAATGCTCTTCGCTATCCGCAATTCCAGCCATCTTCGTGTCATCCGCAAACTTGCTGATTACACCAGTTACACCTTCTTCCAAATCATTTATATATATCACAAATAGCAGAGGTCCCAGTACAGAGCCCTGCGGAACACCACTGGTCACAGACCTCCAGCCGGAAAAAGACCCTTCGACCACTACCCTCTGTCTCCTATGGCCAAGCCAGTTCTCCACCCATCGAGCCACTTCTCCTTGTATCCCATGAGCCTTAACCTTCTTAACCAACCTGCCATGTGGGACTTTGTCAAATGCCTTACTGAAATCCATATAGACGACATCCACGGCCCTTCCTTCATCAACCGTTTTTGTCACTTCCTCAAAAAACTCCACCAAATTTGTAAGGCACGACCTCCCTCTTACAAAACCATGCTGTCTGTCACTAATGAGATTGTTCCGTTCTAAATGCACATACATCCTGTCTCTAAGAATCCTCTCCAACAACTTCCCTACCACGGACGTCAAGCTCACCGGCCTATAATTTCCTGGGTTATCCCTGCTACCCTTCTTAAACAACGGGACCACATTCGCTATCCTCCAATCCTCAGGGACCTCACCTGTGTCCAAAGAAGCGACAAAGATTTCCGTCAGAGGCCCAGCAATTTCACCTCTCGTCTCCCTGAGCAGTCGAGGATAGATGCCATCAGGCCCTGGGGCTTTGTCAGTTTTAATGTTCCCTAAAAAACCTAACACTTCCTCTCTTGTAATGGAGATTTTCTCTAACGGGTCAGCACCTCCCTCCGAGACACTCCCGGTTAACACGCCCCTCTCCTTCGTGAATACCGATGCAAAGTATTCATTTAGGATCTCCCCTATTCCCTTGGGTTCTAAGCATAATTCCCCTCCTTTGTCCCTGAGAGGTCCGATTTTCTCCCTGACAACTCTTTTGTTCCTAACGTATGAATAGAATGCCTTAGGATTCTCCTTAATCCTGCCTGCCAAGAACATCTCGTGACCTCTTTTTGCCCTTCTAACTCCCCGTTTGAGATCTTTCCTACTCTCTCTGTATTCCTCCAGAGCTCCATCTGTTTTTAGTTGCCTGGACTTAACGTACGCCTCCCTTTTCATTTTAATCAGATCCTCAATTTCCCTGGTTATCCACGGCTCTCGAATCCTACCTTTCCTATCTTTCCTTTTTACAGGCACATGCCTATCCTGCAGCCTTATCAATAGTTCCTTAAAAGACTCCCACATGCCAGACGCGGACTTACCCTCGAACATCCTCTCCCAATCAACATCCACCAATTCCTGCCTAATCCGGCTATAGTCAGCCTTCCCCCAATTTAGCACCCTGCCCGTAGGACAGCACTCATCCTTGTCCATTACTATCCTAAAGTTAACAGAGTTGTGGTCACTATTTGCCACATGTTCCCCTACCGAAACTTTGACGACCTGGCCGGGCTCATTTCCCAGAACTAGGTCCAGTATAGCCCCCTCTCTAGTCGGGCTATCTACATACTGTTCCAAAGAACCTTCCAGTACGCATTTTACAAATTCCTCCCCGTCCGGTCCCCCAGCTCTAAGCGCTTTCCAGTCTGTGCCAGGGAAATTAAAGTCCCCCACTACAACAACCCTATGTTTTCTGCACCTATCCAGAATCTCCTGACATATCCTTTCCTCCACTTCCCGTGGGCTGTTGGGTGGTCTGTAGTACACCCCCAGCATAGTGACTGCACCCTTCCTGTTTCTGAGTTCCACCCACAGCGACTCAGTACATGACCCCTCTAAGTTGTCTACCCTCTGCACCGCGGTAATATGCTCCTTAACTAATATCGCTACTCCCCCACCTTTTTTAGCCCCTCCTCTGTCTCGTCTAAAACACTTATACCCCGGAATATTCAGCTGCCAGTCCTGTCCTTCTTTTAACCAAGTTTCCGTCACCGCAACCACATCCAAATTCCGCACAAGCATTAAGGCCCTAAGTTCGTCTGTTTTACCCGTTACACTCCTCGCATTGAAGCAGATGCACTCCAGACCTCCAGGCCCAGTCAGGTCCTCCTCCTCCAGAGTGCTCCTCTTCTTAGCTAGCCTTGCCCCGGCCCCCAGCTCGACCCCAGCCTCAGTATTTACTGACCTCCTGTTTTGTTCCCCACCCCCCTGCCACACTAGTTTAAATCCTGCCGAAACACTCTAGCAAAACTCCCAGCCAGGATATTTGCTCCCTTCCAGTTAAGGTGTAACCCATCCTTTCTGTACAGTTGCCATCCTGACTTGAAGATTTCCCAGTTATCTATGAATTTAAAACCCTCCCTCTTGCACCAGTCCTTTAGCCACGCGTTCAACTGTAGAACAAGATGCACTGTGGGATCTTATCAAGTTTCCTTCAACAGCACCTTCCAAACCCATAGCCGTTACCATATAGAAGGACAAGAGTAGCAGATACCTGGGGTCACCAACACATGGAAGTTCCCCTCCAATGTCCTCACCATCCTGACTTGGAAATATACCGCTGTTCCTCGCTGTATACAGTGGTTAGCGCTGCTGTCTCAGCGCCAGGGACCCGGGTTCGATTCCTAACTTGGGTCACTATGTGGAATCTGCACATTCTCCCCGTTCGTGTCTGCGTGGGTTTCCTCCGGGTGCTCCAGTTTCTTCCCACAATCCGAAAGACGTGCTGGTTAGGGTGCATTGGCCGTGCTAAATTCTCCCTCAGTGTACCCGAACAGGCGCCGGAGTGTGGCGACTAGGGGATTTTCACAGTAACTTCATTGCAGTGTTAATGTAAGCCTACTTGTGACTAATAAATAAAAACTTTTTAAAAACTTAACAGACGCTGGGTCAAAATCCTTGAAACCCTCCCTAACAGCACTGTGGGTGTACCTACACCATGGGACCCTAGCAGTTCAAGAAGGCAGCTCACCACCACCTTGTGTGTGGCATGGTGGCACAGTGGTTAGCCCTGCTGCCTCACAGCGTCAGGGACCTGGGTTCAATTCCCGGCTTGGGTCGCAGTCTGTGTGGAGTTTGCACGTTCTCCCCGTGTCTGCGTGGGTTTCCTCCGGGTGCTCCAATTTCCTCCCATAGTCCAACAATGTGCGGGTTAGATTGATTGGCCATGATAAATTGCCCCTTAGTGTCAGGGGGATTAACAGGGTAAATATGTTGGGTTGTGGGAATAGGGCCTGGATGGGATTGTGGTCGGTGCAGATGGGCCGAATGGCCTCCTTCTGCGCTGGAGGGATGCTATGATTCTCAAGGGGCAATTAGGGAGGGGCAATAACTGCCGGCCCAGCCAGTGTCGCCCACATCTCATGGAAGAAGTAAAAAGTGGATGTAAGTCTCACCCTTTGTTTTACCTGCAGGTGACCTGTGCCAACTCTACAAGCAGGAGTACCTGATGTTTGGTGTGATCTGTTTCGGGATAGCGTACTGTCTGTACGCCGCAGCCTTTGGCTTGAGGGATGATAACTTCCTCCTGGCGTGTTTGACCTGTGGTTCAGCAGTGGCAGTTTATCACATTGTTTCTCCGAAACTGCAAGGGTTGCCCCCGCCGGCTGCCATCGCTTACACGCTGGCGTCTCTCCTCATGCTCTGGAGAGCAATGGCTTGGTGGAAAACCTCACAAAACAACCACAGCTCGGCTGCCCTCCTGGGGGCCGCCGCCATCGTCGCTTCCAACGCCGTCTTCGCAACTCACATCTTCCAGTTCCCAGTCCCCCACACGGATTTAGTTGTGAGTTCCTCTTACTATGCGGGACAGTTACTCCTGGCTCTCTCTGCCCTTTAGGCACCTTCGCACAGCAGAGAGAGAAAAAATACATTTACTAATTTTAAATATATTTTTTAATGCCGTTCTGCCCCTCGTGTTCCGTTACCCAACATTCAGCTGTGACCTCTGTTCACTCGAGGGATCCTTTCCAAAGGTTAAATCTGCCTGTCGGTGGGTCCGTTGCTAAGGGTTAATCTGCCTGTCGACAGGTCCGTTGCTAAGGGTTAATCTGCCTGTCGACGGGTCTGTTGCTAAGGGTTAATCTGCCTGTCGACGGGTCCATTGCTAAGGGTTAATCTGCCTGTCGATGGGTCCGTTGCTAAGGGTTAATCTGCCTGTCGACGGGTCCATTGCTAAGGGTTAATCTGCCTGTCGGTGGGCCTGTTGCTAAGGGTTAATCTGCCTGTCGGCGGGTCCGTTGCTAAGGGTTAATCTGCCTGTCGGCGGGTCCGTTGCTAAGGGTTAATCTGCCTGTCGGCGGGTCCGTTGCTAAGGGTTAATCTGCCTGTCGGCGGGTCCGTTGCTAAGGGTTAATCTGCCTGTCGGCGGGTCTGTTGATGTTCCCTCGGCCAGTCTCAGATTTCCGGCAGAAACACTCCGGGCTTTTCCCCCAGCCCCGCAGACACTCCCCGGCACTGTGGCGGCTTTCGGTGGTAAAACCCAGCGTTCCACAGTCAGCGATTTGGATTTGCGGCTGGAATGGATGTCGGCCTCGGGGTGGAGGATCTGCCGCAGTGAAAAAAACCTCATCCCTTCCCAAAGCCAAATCTAACCCCCCCCCCCCCTCCCCCAAAACTACCGAGATGTTCAGAGTGATATTCAGGAATAAAGTTTGAGAGGGAATAAAGTTTGGGATGAAATTGTTCTTTTGTGCACATCACCATATTTAATCCATGGGAATAATTTAAAGAAAATTCCTACTTCCAATCAAACCACTGGCTGAAGCCACATCCACACCCACGTAACCCCGGACTCCCTCTCAAACCTCATCCACTTCAGAGGAGTGGGGAGAGAGAGTGAACGAGAGTAAGAGAGAGGGAGTGCGAGCAAGACAGAAAGAGCGTGATGAGAGCGAGAGAGAGAACGAGAGAGAACAAGTGAGAGCGAAAGAGAGAGCGAGCCAGAAAGATTGAGAGAGAGTGAAAGAGAGGGAGAGTGAGCGAGAGAGAGTGAGAGAAAGAGCAAGAGAGTGATGAGAGAGAATGAGAAAGAGAACGAGAGTGAAAGAGAGTGAAGGAGAGAAAGAGCAAGAGATGAGAGTGAGAGAGGGATGACAGAGAGGGATGAGAGCAAGAGAGAACGAGAGAGCAAGAAAGCGAGTGAAGTGATATTGTGGCTGGACTCGTAATCCAGCGACCCAGAGTAATGCTCTGGGTTCGAATCACTACCATGGCAGATCAATTCAATAAAAATCTGGAATTAAAAGTCCAATGATGACCATGAAACCATTGGCGATTGTCATAAAAAACCCATCTAATGTTCTTTAGGGAGGGAATCTGCTGTCCTTACCTGGTCTGGCCTACATGTGGCTCCAGAGCCACAGCAATGTGGTTGACTCTTAACTGCCCTCTGAACTGACCCAGTGAGCCACTCAGTTCAAGGGGCAATCAGGGATGGGTAACAAATGCTGGTCTTGCCAGCGACACCCACATCCCGTAAAGAAGAAAAACCCCCAAGGCCAAGGCTCTTTCCCAACAGACAATCACTCTCTCCCTATAAACCCGCACAGGGTAGCTAAATTAAAACCATCCCCGTATTAACAAGAAACACAATTAATAACATCACTTGTTGACTCACTGTCTGAGCGGAATCTGCACATTCTCCCCGTGTCTGCGTGGGTTTCCTCCCACATTCTGAGAGACATGCTGGTTAGATGGATTGGCCATGCTAAATTCTCCCTCAGTGTACCCGAACAGGCGCCGGAGTGTGGCGACTAGTGGATTTTCACAGTAACTTCATTGCAGTGTTAATGTAAGCCTACTTGTGACACTAATAAATAAATGCAGGGTGGTGGTGGGGTGGGGGTGGGGCTGGAAGGGTGGGTGTGGTGGGGGGGGAGCAGTAGTGAGAATGGTGAGATTAGTTTTCAATTGTTCCAGCAGAGAGGCCAAGGTAGAAAGGTCATTTTCTGTGTCATAAACTTTGGTTGTGTTGATGAACAGAAATTATCGAGTGTAATAATGTTTTTGATGGTAACAATGAAGGAAGCTGCTCCAGATAGGACTGGCGGTTAGTGTTAAATAAAACAACTCCGTGTCCTGGGGCAAAGAATTTGTTATTGCCAAAAGAACCAAAGGTAATAAGCGGAAACATCTTGTTTGTCGCAGTGACTTCATCGCAGTGTTGGTGTGAGTCTGCTTGTGACACTAATAAATAAACTTCAAACGTTAGTCATAGAGTCACACAGCGCAGAACAGGCCCTTCAGCCCATCGAGATAGCACAGACAATAACTACCACTAAAATTGCGCCAATCCCATTTTCCTGCACTTGTCCCATATCCCTGAATGTTGTGATATTTCGAGAGTTCATCCAGATATTTTATAAAGGTTGTTAGGTTTCCGGCCTCCACTACCTTCCCAGGCAGCGCATTCCAGATTCCCACCACCCTCTGAGGTGAAATTTCATTTTTCTCCAATCCCCTCTGAATCTCCTGCCTCTCACCCTCAAACTATGCCCCACATGATTGACCCTTAACCAAGGGGAACAGCTGCTCCCTACTCACCCTGTCCATACCCCTCATAATCTTACACACCCCAATCATGTCTCCCCTCAGTATGCTCTGCTCTAAAGAAAACAATCCAAACCCATCCAGTCTCTCCTTATAGCTCAA